>NC_085841.1:68441573-68771573 GCF_035594765.1 Anolis carolinensis
TTTGGAGCCATGGAGAGGAAGAACTCAGCAAGTTCCTGGACCATTTTAACAGCATCCACCCAAACATCCAATTCACCATAGAAAAAGAAAAGGAAGGAAAACTGTCATTTCTAGATGTTCTGGTCATCCGCAAACCCAATCAACAATTGGGCCACACAGTTTACAGAAAACCTACACACACAGATAGATACCTTCATAAAAACTCCAACCATCACCTAAGTCAAAAAAGGAGCACACTCAAAGCCCTGACAGACCGTGCACAAAGAATCTGCGAACCTCATCTCCTCCAAGGTGAACTCAACCACCTAAACTGGGCTCTACAGGCCAATGGATACTCCACCACAGACATCAGAAGAGCTGCAAGGCCAAGAACAAGCCATGAGAGTCAAGACAAAGATCCACCCAGAGGAAAGGTGTTCTTACCATACATCAAGGGAACTACTGACCGCATAGGCAAAGTGATGAAGAAGCACAACCTACAAACTATCTACAGACCCACAAAGAAAATCCAACAAATGCTACGGTCAGCGAAGGACAAGAGGGATCCTCTCTCTTCTGCAGGAGTCTACCGGATACCATGCAGCTGTGGACAAGTATACATACGGACCACCAAACGCAGCGCCCAAACAAGAGTCAAAGAACATGAAAGGCACTGCAGACTAATTCAACCAGAGAAATCAGCCATAGCAGAGCATTTATGAACCAGCCTGGACACAGGATACTATTTGAGAACACAAAAATGCTGGACCATTCTATCATGTCAGACTACACAGAGAAGCCATTGAAATCCACAAGCATGTGGACAACGTCAACAGAAAGGAAGAAACCATGAAAGTGAACAAAATCTGGCTACCAGTATTACAAAACTCCAAAATGAAAACAGTAGATGGGAACCAACACAATGAGGGCTTGACTGAACAAAGGATGCCCCCAGGCAAGGGACAAAACATTTCCAATGCTAATTAGGGTGATTAACTGAAACATTAATGCTGGCTCCCAGTGACAAAGAACTCTTGCCACACCTTGGACTCCACACAGATATATATTCTTTCCTTTCCTTACTTAGTTTATCCATACCTCACAACCTCTGAGGATGTCTGCCATAGATGTGGGCGAAACATCAGGAGAGAATACTTCTGGAACATGGCCACACAGCCCGAAAGACATACAACAACCCTGTGATCCCGGCCATGAAAGCCTTCGACAACACTAGAGATATTGCTTAAGGGGGAGGAGATACTGCCCTTCTCAAAATAAGAATTTTGCCCTCTAAATGTCATTCTTTAAAATTTCTAGCATTGCAGAGTGAGAACCTGAAAATTGTTCACACCTAGAACTCTTCTATATGCTTTGTTCACATTCCTTTGGTAGCGTTGCCTACCAATTTCTCTGGTTGCTTATTTTTTTTCTCCAAATACTCAACTGTCATTTTAAATTGCTGTAAGTGACTGGTGACTGGAGGCACATGTCTTGTGGGGAAAATGCCCCTATCCCTCTCTACAACTCACAGTAGTTACACCCCTGAGAAACACTGGCAGCCCAATTCATTTGAGCTTATTTTTTTTAAACTATGGTAGAGTCTCACTTTTCCAACATAAACGGGCCGGCAATACGTTGGATAAGTGAATATGTTGGATAATAAGGAGGGATTAAGGAAAAGTCTATTAAACATCAAATCAAGTTATGATTTTATAAATTAAGCACCAAAACATCATGTTGTACAACAAATTGACAGAAAAAGCAGTTCAATGCACGGTAATGTTATGTAGTAATTACTGTATTTATGAATTTAGCACTAAAACATCGCATTGTATTGAAAACATTGACTACAAAAACATTGGCTACTAACAGATTGACTACAAAAAAAAGATAGATTTGCATAAAATGAACTTACAGTTAACAACATTGTCAGAAATTAAATGCATAAAAAGTTCAGTCCTTGCTGCGTAGAGAAACAGCTGTGGATCTGGGTGGGAGGCAGACTGTGTTGGATAATCCAGAACGCTGGATAAGTGAGAGACTACTGTATTTTAAAACAAAATTTGAGAAAGGCCACACTAGCAACAAAATAATGTTTAATCAAATATAGCATACAGCACTTTAAAAAGTATTAAACATCTGTAGTTTAGTTGACTCATGTGAAGCATTAGGAACAGATTATCTTAAGCATTGCAAGTAAGTAGATTAGAAAAGAAGCCCCAGATGTCTTCTAAAATATTCCAGCAGAGGGAACACAATAGAGAGACCGTGTACACAAGCATAGTCTTATTTTTTCACTATTTTTCCCCTGTTGTTCTTCCTTCCCACTCCATCTCCTTGTCCACAGATAGAGGAGTGAACCATTTACTTAATCCAAAAGAAGAATTCATCCTTGTTCAAAGGAAATGTTGTGTGGACCAGAGGAGCTCCATACATGTCTCAGGGCCACTTGTTCAAGACACATGGCTCAGGTTTTTAAGATCATATAAGTGGCTGATGTGATTTTATATTATTTTATAGATTTAACACAAATAGCTTTTAATATTAATGATGTTTAATACTGTTTTAATATTTGTATATTTGTAGATTTTAAGTTGTATTGTAATGCTTTTAATTGTGAGCCATTTTGAATCTCCATATGCAGAGAAAAAATGGAATATAAATAATAATAATAATAATAATAATCATCATCATCATCATCATCGTCATCATCAGCATGCCCAAGTATATGTTAAACAACAGTGTCCAACTATAACATTCATTTGATTTATCATTTTGTACACTGGTTTCCCGGGTTGTTGGTTTGTCATTGCTGTTAATTCCCATTAACTTGACTTTGACTTCTGGTGCCCATACAAAAGAGAAAACTCCAAGTTACCGTAGTAACAGCCCTGTTGATGCCCTGCAAACTTAGGGCTATGGGATCTTTGATTGTCTCAATCCACTCATAATAGGATTTTTTTTCCTTTTGCCTTCTACCTTACCAAGCACCAGTGACATTTCTACTGAGTCATGATTTGTTCAACAATGGTCTGAGTATGGTAATATTAAGAGTACATATGTGTGCTTTGCTTCTATGGCATTTTTTTAGTGTAAATTTGTTGCATAACAGAAATATCAGTGTGAAAATCTATTCATAGTTTTGTGCACACAATAATTGTATCTATTTATATACAGTGTTCCCTCGCTACTTCGCTTTTTGTGGATTTGCTGTTTCACAATTTTTCTTGTGATCTAAGGCACTCTCAGAATGTCTTGGACCTTAATGCTATCCAATCAAAAGTGGTATCTATTAATCAAACTGTAACTAATCAAACAACTCAAAGCAACTCACGGTGGATTAAGCCACAGTGGTGCCTGCCTATTGCGCATGCGCTCTTACCCCACCCCCTCTTGCAAGTCCTCCACATTTTCCATCACTGAGTGGCCCGGCTGGAGCAGCGTTCCTTTTTCCCTGGCTGCAGGAGCAGAGGCAGCCAGAGCAACATGGAGAAAGGGAAGCAGCTCCTGGATGCTGGCAAAAGAGAGGGCAAGGCAGGAGCTGGCAGGTAAGGAAGGCTTCACTGGCTCCCCGGGACACGCGAGTTAATGCCAGAGCCCAAGGCTCAGGAATCCTGGGAGTTGCAGGTTTAGAGCCTTCTCTGCCAAATTGCTGGGGCCTGCCTCACCAAACTAAAACAACTACAGTACACCCATGATAAGTGAGGGAACACTGTACACAATTTCTCCACTACACACATTTTTACAAACATGTTTCCCTTTTTATTTCTTTTCATGCATTTATATATGCATTTTTAATTGAAGAGCTGCAATGTAAAATTGAGAGAAGAGGGAAAACTGAAAAACAATTGCATCTGAATACATATATTAGTATGGAAGAGATAAATTAGGTCATTTTGTATGAAAATACAATGAGGCACTTCGCCTTCACCAGGTGTCATCTTTGATTATACAAAGGAACCAATCTTTATTTGAAATTAAGAGTGTCTGCCTGACTGTAGATATTTCAGTGTTTCATTATATCTGTGATTATGCAATGAAGTGATTCAAATACTGGAAGGCACTTATGGATCCCTCTTGTGTATTGTCTATAGTATTAAAATTCTAACGAATCCCTGTTTTACATAACTGCAATGCACTTAGTGTCAGTACTGTTGTGCTCAGATGCTTGAAGAAGCCAACCATGAAAGTCAACAGCAGAGTTTGATAGCTAGTAAATCTATTTTCATCACTGAGAAGTACAATCAGTGTTCATCTTCCCATCAGTTTCTCTTAATTTCCTTTGTCCAGAATGAACTGCTTTGCATTCTCCCTTGCTTCCTTGCATTGCTCACCAAAATCTAAGTTCAAAGAGTTCTATATTCATTTATTTGCTTCTTTTTCTTCTTATCAATATCATGAAAGCAGTGCAAACTCACAATCTTCCATGCTGTATCTACAAATATTTCCCTCTAAACCGTGATTCAAAGCTCAATAACATTTTTGTATATCTGGAATAGTCCCTTCAGGCATCCTCCACCAGGATGTCATCCCAACTGTGTTCTTAAGTGCTTTCCATTTATTTTAATGAGGTTTGCACAAGAGAGCTTCCCAGTGGACTGCTCAAGAACAAGCACTATGAGATTTGCAGCTTGGTAACACTCAGGACCGCAGGCAAAAACATCCGGATTGCTGCCAAAAGAAAGAGAGAAACCCAGACATCTTTCTGTGGGCTTGAGTCTTTGAATTCTCTGGAATTCAGAGATCTTGCAAGCAGTTTGATTATGGACATGTGAATGAAAAACACTTTTTTGCAAGCTGCAAGAGCAGTTATTAGTTTTATTGAAACTGTTCTCAGGAGGGGAAGAGATTCATTCATTCATTCATTCATTCATTCATTCTAGTGAATCTCATCTGCATTTATGATCAGAACGGAAAACAACAAGTAATCTGTCCCCCATGTCTTGAAATATAGATAGGATTTGAATTTTCACTATTTTGCTATGAATAGTATAATGTATTAGTTCTAATTCCTCTACACAATCTGCCTTGCTATCTATAGGTGTCCGTTTATGCAGTATCATCAAAAGTATTGCGTATTAACATAACTGATAGTTCATCAGCAGCAGGATAAGCCATTTGATAAAGCCCCTTTTCTCTATTATTAAATTTCTGAGAGCTCAATTCATATCAGAAGAATATCATATTATTGTTTTGACTGAGGATTTGGGAAAGACAAATGCAGGCTGAAGTGGAGAGAAAAAGCTTATGGAATTTAGAACTTCATGAAAACTTTACTTTAAAAGTGTGTAAGCAATGATTTCCACACACAAAGAAAGGATGAAAAAAACTAGCATACATGCTGATGATTCCTTAATTGAAATACTTCGGCAGTTGCTCCATGATCAGAGCTGAATAATAATATTATAATACATTTTATTTATACCCCACTCCCTCTCACCAAATGGACTCGGGGCGACTTACAACAAGCAACAATTACAAAAACAATATAAGCAATAAATAGTAAACAACAATAGCAATAAACAATTGTCATTTAGTACAATTAAAATAACGTAAGTATTAATGAATAGCAATTTAAAAGCTATTTGGAGCATCTACAGAAGTCTGTATACAGATAACTACTAGGGCTGTGCAAAACTTTGTATTTTTTTCCAGATTTAATTCATTAGATTCATACATATGAAGTGATATTAAGAAACAGGAAGGTTGGCCACAAAAAAACCCTTAAGATTCAAAACATTGACCAATGACTTTCAGATGAGTTAGGTAAGTCTCGTAAATGATTCCAGGTCTCCGTCATGGGCACTGCTGCTCCCCCAAAAGCACTGGGTTTGGTCCCCCCAAAGGGCCCCGAGGAGGAGGATGAGGCTGAAGTGGAGGAAGAAGCTCTGCTTTGTCCCCAAAATGGACAGCAAGGGGGGAAGGATGCCTGGCTGGATGGTCGGGCAAGGACGAAGCCCCTCCACACATGGCTGGTCCAAGGAGAGAGGCAGAGAATACACTCATATTGAGGCTTAAACGTGGGAAGTGAGCAGAATTCTGGAAAATGTAGTTTAGGGTAGGGCCTTTTGAATTCTCTGGCACTGCTGAGCTTGACACAATGTAGCACCTGCAATTTAAAAGTAACTTCTCCAACTTGGAGAGATAAAACCCAAGCTCTTTAATGAGGGAAGGGAGTAGAATTCTGAGATATATGGTATAGGGCAGAGCCTTCTGAATTTTCTGTCACATGGGTCCTCACCTTCCCAAACTTCATTTCCCAGAATTCTGCTTACCTCTTTGTGCCTCCTCCTCCGTGTTCATTCTCTAAAGTGATTTCGAGATAAAAAGGGATTGTTCGAGGTTGAATCAAACCTTTGAGGTAGGCAAAGTTGAGAGGCAGTAACTCCAAAGTTTACCTAGTAGGTTTCTTATTACTATTGTTTCAAAGGCTGGATGGGCATCTGTTGGGGGTCATTTGACTGTGCTTTTTCTGCCTGGCAGAATAAAGGGGGTTGGAGTCCCCCCTCCCTCCTCTCAATTACTTAACAAAATGTAATGAAGAATTTGATATATTGATATACTTACGATACAGACCCCTAACAATATTTTAGAAACACTTTAGAAATGATTCTCCATGCTCCCTAATTTAGTAATGAGTATTGGAACATTTTTTTCATTGATCACACAGGCCTAACATGAACCCCATCTTACCTTAGATGTCCATGAATTAAGAGGGTTATGATGGAAACCAAATTATGAAACTCTCACTCAAGACAACCCCACCTGGTATCATTGTGCTCTTGAAGTCCCTATAATATTATGATTCCCTTATCATACTGGTGTCACATAAAGTGTGTCCTCTTGTACAAACTAATGGTATTTAATGTTAGTTCTCCTGAAATTCTTCTTTATTGTTAACCTCTGTGGTTTGTTTGTTATTTTGATATATCTGTATTGCTTTTTATCATTTTAATAATTATTTTAAGCCATCATGAATTCAGGAAGAGAGATGGAAAATTAATCCAGCCGTTAATGAACAGCTTAGGTTACACTTGCAGCATACTGGGTTTGTTATATGCCAGGCCTAGAACCTTTGGGATGATTGCCCTCAAAAATATGTTCACATAGACTTTCCAACATATTTACAGAAACATCTTTATTTAACTCCCTAGCAGCAGTCTCTCAGCATGACAAATGTGACCAAGTAAGGGAAAACATTTTTATTTTATTTTATTTTATTACTGGATGCTGGAGTTCATTTGACAGGATTTAATAGCCATATTAATTTTCTGTGCTTTGGAATGTTAATGTGCAAGAGTTATTTTTTCATATCATTCAATAATATTTATAATAACCTTTTTTCTAGGTTACTTAATCATACTCGCATGAAAATAGACACAACATAAGTTCCCTGCTATTATTCACTTAGCACTGGGAATCAGCCAAACACTGCAGATATTCTCTTCCATTTTGTGGCAAGTGCTGGATTCTCAGTAAGACTGCTAAATCAGGGCTTCAGATCACTGCAACGGTGTTTACATACTATGTTATCATTTTTCCAAGGATAATCCATATTTCCTTTTTAATACCTGATCTACCTCTGCCACTGTTCCATCCCTAGCTGGAGAAAATGTATGGACAAAACATTTCTGTATTTTAAAAATATTAGGTGGTACATAAATACAAGTACTGTACTTAGAGTTTGCCTCCTTCTCCTGAACCTTGACTGAAGAGTAGATACACCCTAATTTAGGACTGAGGAATTTTGAGGCCTGGAAATATGCATATTGAATACACAGTATAGCATATAGAGTATAAGATATAAACAGAAAGCACTGTGTATTCGAGAATCAGTATGTTACTAGGCTAGCAACAGCCTAGTTTCCAGAAGAATGCCTTCTCAGTTGTTGACAAAATATTGAAAAATGTGCATTTATATGAACACTGAGATAAAATCAGATCTGACCACTGATCAACCTCCTAGAAGATACACTAGCTAGTTGCAATCACAATGGCAAGCAGCCAAAGACTCCAACTTATATCACATCTAAGATCTCTGTTTTGACTGGATAACACAAAAGGTGTCCACACCTTTGTTTTGATTAGACCAAACAGGATGACTGAGCAGAAACTAGAAGTCATGAAGAGAGAGAGAAATCAGACTGCTTTGCAGTCTGCAACATATGAGAAAAAGAGTTCAATGTAGCCTTCAAGCCAGACTATTCCTGATAAACATTTTAAATTTGACATTTTGGGTGCCCTAAAGGTGATAACTTGACCCCAGACAGAATCTGGATTAACTGATAATTGGCAAAAGACCCAACATCTCTCATTCTAAAGAGAGAAAATAACCACATCTGTTTCAATAGAAACTCCAAATACATTCAACTACTGTTGTCGATTGGATTTACCTCTTCACCATTTGATTGAATGGGTTTATTCTAGTGATGTCTAACTAACAGAATTCAAGTCATTATCTTATTTTTCTAGATATGTACAGTGCTCAAAACAAATGCATATTTTATATACATTCAATACTAATCCTACATCACAAGCCAGATCAGTTAATGCTGCACCACAAGCCAAGGTAGAGTAGTCTTCCCAGATTTAGAACCTTCCAGATGTCTACAGCTCCCACCATGTTGAGAGTTCAAGTTCATAGTGAAAACTTCTGGAGAGCAACATGTTGTACAAAGCCTGGGCTAGAGGAATACACTCTGCAGACAGAAATGAGCATTCAGTGGTATGGAAAGGGTCTTTACTGAGAGAACAGTAAATAATATGCATCCAGTCTGTATCAGAAGGAGAAAGTTTTTCCAGCTAGAGGTGTTGTGAAGTGACCAATGTTCAAGGCAGTAGTTCATTTGGGATATTCTGAAAGAACAACAGATATTATTTACTTTGTGATTTTGTGTTTTTACTGCTAGAAACCAAAGGGTGTGTGGTGGTCTTCATATCAATGGGGCAGTGAATCTTAATCTGGACCTTGAAGGAGATACCCAAATTTCTGCATATATTTTAGAATTAGGAATCAACACCTTGAAAAGCTCTGTTGAACTTGAAGTAAAAATACAGAAAGGATTCACAGTCCATTGACATGGAGACTACTTGATGCTGGAGAAAGATGGGGAAAATTGTTTGTGGGATTTCCTGCCTCACATGCCAGAATGGAATTGGCTACTAGGTATCTTGATTTAACAGGTGGTGATTTTCTGCTGCTCAACCTGAAGCAGCAAAAAGTCTCATGCCAAATCCAAGATGCTCAGTATATAACCTTCTAGGTTATTTTCACAGTAACCCCATTAGATCACAGTAATGACTTTCCCAAAACTACTCAGCATACTTGCATCCATAGGTGACATTCTTCAAAGACATACAATGGCTCAGCATATCATTTTAATCAGAAGATTAAACATACATATGAGCACAAACATACACTGAACTGGTTTAAGCAACATCTTTATTCAAAAAGGAATTAAATCGTTTTTGCATGATAAAAAGAGCCTGTGCCCCAATGGTGATGTTACTTTGATGTGCCCAAGAACAATTTCAGTGATAAAAGCTTCTTTGTTTGCTTGTTTGTTTTCAAAATTGTCCCAAGATAAAGCTCTTAGCCAGCAAATTGCACTATAAACCAAATGACTATAACTGAAAGGAGCAAAGAAGATTCAGTTCTAGAAGTATTTCTTTTTCTAATAGCAAGGGAAGAGGAGGGGAGGGAGAGGGGAGGAGTTGGCTTGATGACCAAGCATTTTTGAAAGCTGCTTTGAAATGTATTAAAAGTAAGAAACTAACTTCAGCAAAACTTGCCTTGCTGTGTCAATATATCCAGAAAGAGCAAATGTGGACAAATGGAATGGAGAGAGTGGAGCCGAGAAGATTTAATGAGGCAAAGATGCTGTTGCTGAGCTCATCCAATAGACCATCAAACATCTTGGCACATATTTACAGGCAGGAGCCTCGTACCGGGCCGGGGGGGGGGGGGGGGCGGGAACCACACGTTCCAGCTATGTAATTCATGAAATTCTGTATTAGTTCAGATTTGTTGCTTACCTGATGGTGTCAGTATATAAATACAAAGTATATTTTTATGAAATCTAGGAGACTAGCCGACTTACATATATGAAGCTGTAAAAAAAACATAAAGTAGAGACTTGTGAATGTAGTTAAGTTAGAATCCTTCTGTTGAACCTCAAACATTCTTTATTAGCACATTAAGGAATTCTTTTTCATGAAAATTGGAAAACTGTTTTTTCCCCACTTCCCTTTATATGAATATGGTACCAAGGAAGCTATACAACATGCTTTTCTAAAACATATAGGTTACTGAGATCCAAACTATTCTGGATGATTGAGGTCACATGTAATGTTTTATCAGTGGCTAACCATAGCTAATTTTGTATGTCTTATCTGTAGGAGCCATTGTTAGCTGTGGATTTAACCAAAGTTGCTCCAAGCATAAGAGTGGTTTTCCAGAAACGCACCAGTTTTCTTCTTGTATATTGTACTTTCATCCCATAGACTAAATTTACCTGCCTAGCTCTGATAATTTAAATATTTAAATCAATTGTATCGATGATTTGCCCCAAGTTATCATTGGCTAGCTCTTGCCATTTAGCGTAAACAAGAGGTCAGCTGTTTTAGAGATGTAATTTTCTACCCGCTTAATCTGCTTAGCATTGTATTTAATGACTAACAAACCAAGAGAAGCAGATTGTATCATCTAAAAGGATGTCAATTTCATTTATACTGAAGATGAGAAAGATCATGTTTAGAGCAACATACATATAGTAGCAGGGGAATGTACTGGGTTTTATAGCAAACCTTGAAGGAGCTCTCCCAGGTACTGGATCCAATCTCCAAAATATGTTCTGGATAGCTCCTAAAACCCAAGCAGATCTATAATACCTGTTAAATGAGAGCTATCAGATCATGGTCAGATCATGGCGACTGAGTCATGCGAGACTTAAAAGAGCTAAACTCCTGTGTTGACATAAGAGCTGTACACCTCAACTTGTTCTAAAGTGGGAATGCTCCACTCTATGCTGAAACAAGGGGCAGATATGTGATGACATCAGTGCCCAACATGGTAGGACAAATTAAATCAGCTGCCACTTGTTGAACCCATTATTTTGATGTGATAGATCACTAAGGTAGTAGTATTCTGCCCGGAACTGTGACTAGACACACTAAATGAGACACTGCTTTCCTTGGCTGTGTTATCTGGGGTTCCTATTTTCAGGACTAGTCTTAACCTTGCTTCCTGCATGGGAGAGGGTTGGACTATATGGTCCTTGTGGTCTCTTTCAACTCTATCGTTCGATCATTGTCACCAGCTACTTGTAAAGCTTTTAATGGGAGGAGAAATCAAGCTGGTGCTATGGGCAAATCTGATTTGCCATTTCCCTCTCCCCAAATAACAGGCATTTTACCATCAATTCTTTATGATTGCTCAGTTCTCACATCTTTATACCAGCTCTATATGCTTATTTAAAAGTCTGATGTATCTTAAAGGAATTGTAATTAACATATTGGTGTTATATTGTAATATATTTTTATTATTATGAATGTTAACACTAAAACACACTCTATTGTGGAAAAATTATATATAAATAGGGTTGTTGTATGTCTTTCGGGCTGTGTGGCCATGTTCCAGAAGTATTCTCTCCTGACGTTTCACCCACATCTATGTCAGGCATCCTCAGAGGTTGTGAGGCATGGATAAACTGGGCAAGGAAGGAAGAATATATATATCTGTGGAGAGTCCAGGGTGTGACAAGAGTCCTTTGTCAGTTGGAAGCCAGCGTTAATGTTTCAATTAATCACCCTAATTAGCATTGGAAAGGTTTGTCTCTTGCCTGGGGGGCATCCTTTGTTAAGAGTCATTAGCCGTCCTTGGGGCTCCTCTGCCCTCAGAGTGCTGTTTCCCATCTACTGTTTTGATTTTTGAGTTTTTTTAATACTGGTAGCCAGATTTTGTTCATTTTCATGGTTTCCTCCTTTCTGTTGAAGTTGTCCACATGCTTGTGGATTTCAATGGCTTCTCTGTGTAGTCTGACATCATAGTTGTTGGAGTGGTCAAGCATTTCTGTGTTCTCAAATAATATACTGTGCCCAGGTTGGTTCATCAAGTGCTCTGCTATGGCTGATTTCTCTGGTTGAATTAGTCTGCAGTGCCTTAAAATGTATTTATCATGTTCATATATAAATACATTGCCAGTGATGGCATCTGTTTTTAGTGAGACAATTTCACCGCAATGTGACTATTCTTTCATTTTCCTGATGTGATTCCCTCCACAAACACATATCAAAATTGTGATATTCTGGAGAACCATTAAAAGATAAAGTTCTCTGGGAAAGAAATTTCAGATGGCCAGTCCAGGGATGTATTTCAACAGGCAAGATTGCCCCGGTGTCTTCACAGTGGGGCAGCAAGTCTTAAAATAAGGGGGAAAAAACCATCATATCTTGAATTCCTTGTTAGAGTATCATGTTTCAGGATGTTTTCTAAGCCCTTTGTATCCTGCCATCACAAGAATGATATTTTATTGCTTTATATTGTATTCCTCACAAAATAGGGAGATTTCAACCCCACAATTTAAAAATAGCTCTGCAAATATGTTTTCATGTCAAACAGTGTGCCACAGAACTAACTAATGACTGTCATAATATAAAGGAACAGAGGGAGGTAGAAAACATAATGAGTTACAGTGGGATAACACACTTATCCCTGCTAGTGAGGAAATGAGCCATAAGGGGGAGATTTAAAATGGCCCTGGTTTTCTACTACTATATGTTATTCCCTCGCCAGGCTCATTTAAGTTCCTCTCTTTCTTAGAAATATTCTTCCCTATCAAAGGCACCAAATTGAGATGTTTTTCCTATTTGTCAACAAAACACAGACTCAAATCTTTTAAAATACTCTAGAGTTAGCAATAAATCATTAGCTGACTCCCGAGTTTTAAAAACTCGGGAGTCAGCTAGCATAGAAAATAAGAAGAAGAAGAAGAAGAAGAAGAAGAAGAAGAAGAAGAAGAAGAAGAAGAGGAGAAGAAACTGAAGAATGACAAAATCAAGCAATACCTGATCAGAAAGTACTGGCTGAACACCAGAAAAATTGAAGAAGCTTTGGAAATTATGAAAGAACAAATTACAGCAACAGCCAGAAAATTGAAAGATATGAAGCCAGAATCATCCAGTACAGACAAAATCAACTGTTTCAATCAGACCAAAGATGGTTCTACCAGAGTCTGAACCAAACAACAGACACAGTAACCATAAAGCCAGAGAAAACTGCAACAACGAAGTTCTGGAAAGAGCTTTGGAAAAATAATAAGAACTACAACAAAAACGCTGGGTGGATAAAGGAGTTTGAAGGAAAATTCTCACAGAACAAAATGGAACAGATGGAAATAACAACTGAAATGATCAGCAAACAAGTGCAAAAAGTCAAGAACTGGACATCGTCTGGTAGTGATCAACTTCATGGATTTTGGCCCAAACATCTGATTAGTTTACATGAAAACAGAGCCGGCCCTAGGTATTTTTCAAGTGTAGAACAGAATTTTGGCGCCCCCCCCCCAACTAATCACTGAAAAATAAAAGCATTGGATTAGCGAAAATGTTGGATAATAAGGAGGGATTAAGGAAAAACCTATTAAACATCAAATTACATTAAGATTTTACAAATTAAGCACCAAAACATCATGTTTTACAAGAAATCAACAGAAAAAGCAGTCTTGACTGCGCCCCTGTATGTTTTACGCCTGAAGCAACTGGTTAATTCGCCTCATTGTTGGACCGGCCATGCATGGAAAAATGGCCCAACAATTCAATGAGATGCTGCAGAAAGGGAGTATCAGTGAATAGCTAACAACTGGGAGAACATACCTGATACAAAAGGATCCAGCAAAAGGAGCAGCACCAGGAAACTACAGGCCAATAACAGAATTCAAGACTATCTTGAAGGAAAAAAAATCTTGCCAGATGAACAGAAAGGCAACAAACGGAAAAGCAGGGGCACAAAAGACCTGTTATTGATTGACAAAATGATTCTGGAGAACTGTAAAAGCCGAAAAACTAATCTTCACATGACGTGGATTGACTACAAAAAGGCCTTTGACTCACTCCCACACAGTTGGATCATCAAGTGCCTGGACGCCATTAGGATCAGTAAAAACGTTGGCACCTTTATTGAAAACATGATGGAGCACTGGAAAACTGAACTGTTTGTTGGAAATGAAAGCTATGGACTTGTCAACATCAGAAGAGGATTTTTCCAGGGAGACTCATTGTCCCCTCTGCTTTTCATTATTGCCATGATCCCTCTGTCAACAATCTTACAAAAAAACAAATCTCGGCTATCAAACATCTAAGAAACCTCACAAAATTTCGCATTTGGTGTACATGGATGACCTGAAGCTGTATGGGAAAACGGAAACTGAAATCCAGTTTCTGACTAACACTGTCTGAATTTTTAGCACTGGTATCAGCATGGAGTTTGGTTTGGACAAATGTTCGACAGTGGCATTGAAGAAGGGAAAAATCATTGAAAGTGAGGGCATAAATATGCCTAATGGCCAAACAATAAAGTGTCACCAGCCAGAGGCCTATAAATATCTGGGCATATTACAGCTGGACAACATCAAGCATGAACATGTGAAAACTGTGGTCAGCAAAGAATACACACAAAGGGTCAGAAAAAATTTCAAAAACAAGCTCAATGGAGGCAACAACATCAAGGCCATAAATACCTGGGCCATACCTGTCATAAGATATACTGCTGGCATTATAAATTGGACACAGGCAGAACTGGACAATTTGGACAGAAAAACAAGAAAACTCATGACCATTCATCATTCACTGCACCCTCGCAGTGATGTTGACCGGCTATATCTGCCTAGAAGATCAGGTGGCAGAGGACTCTTACAAGTAAAACAAGCAGTCAAAGAAAAAGAACATGTCCTGGCAGAATATGTAAAGCAAAGTGAAGAACCTGCTTTGATTGAAGTCAAAAATCAGAAACTCCTCAAAGCACAGCAGACAAAAACCCAGTACAAGAAAACCACACTACAAACTAGAGCTGACAGCTGGCACAACAAAACATTGCATGGAAAGTTCCTTGACAAAATTGAAGGAAAAGCTGACAAGGAGAAGACCTGGCTATGGCTCACGAATGGGACCCTGAAGAAGGAGACAGAAGGCCTGATCCTTGCAGCCCAGGAGCAAGCCATCAGAACAAATGCAATTAAGTCCAAGGTCAAAAAATCAGCTGATGACCCAAAATGCAGACTGTGCAAGGAAACAGACGAAACCATTGATATTATATTATATTGTATTGTTTTGGGCATGGCCCCATGTAAGCCGCCCCGAGTCCCCGTTGGGGAGATGGTGGCGGGGTATAAATAAAGTATTATTATTATTATTATTATTATTATTATTATTATTATTATTGATCTTATCCTCAGCTGCTGTAAGAAAATCACACAGACAGACTACAAACAGAGGCACAATGATGTGGCCCAAATGATTTCATTGGAACTTATGCTTTAAGTACCACCTCCCAGCAGTAAAGAACTGGTGGGATCACAAACCTGTAAAAGTATTGGAAAATGAGCACGCAAAGATACTGTGGGACTTCCGAATCCAGACTGACAAAGTTCTGGAACATAACACACCAGACCTCACAGTTGTGGAAAAGAAAAAGGTTTGGATCATTGATGTTGCCATCCCAGGTGACAGTCGCATTGATGAAAAACAACAGGAAAAACTCAGCTGCTATTAAGACCTCAAGATTGAACTTCAAAGATCTCAGCTGGCATTTGGAAACAATACATATTGACAAAATTACGATCTGCCAACTGCAAAAGGCCACCCTGCTGGGATCTGCGCGCATCATCCGAAAATACATCACACAGTCCTAGACACTTGGGAAGTGTTCGACTTGGGATTTTGTGATACGAAATCCAGCATATCTATCTTGTTTGCTGTGTCATAAGATAATAATAATAATAATAATAATAATAATAATAATAATAATAATAATAATAATAATAATAATATCCTGTCATTTCCTAAATGGTGGAAGTCAAAGAGACCTAATTAAAACCTAAAAAACTACTGACACTATAGTGGTCCACTGTTTCCTTTTATAGATTTGAATCGCTATCAATTTCCTTCCCATTCCTTTTCTCAAAATAATAACAACATTCATCTTCTTTTCCAGTTCTATATCAGATTGAAAGTGGGGTTTTTTTTTTTGGGGGGGGGGGGGTGTTGTATCTATATTAATGTATATTTTCTTCATAAACCAGCCCAACTCTTTGTGTATATGTTTTACATACATTTTTTTTTGCATGCATTTTTCCAGAAATTCCAGCCAGTTTAACAGCTTTTAGGATTTCTGGGAGTTGGAGGCCAAAACACCTGGGGACTCACAAGTTGAGAACCACTGTTTTAAATCAAAGGTGGTTTCAGGAAAAGATATCTCCCTTACAACCTAATATCTTCTAATTTGAGCATTCCATAGATACAGAAAGTATTACAGAAGGTGGATGTCATTCTCTCTTCTGAACTGAGTATTTAGCAATGCCATTAAGAAAGTGGCTCAGGTTGTCATGACTCTCTCTTTTTAAATTGTTCTTAGGGTAAAGGTAAAGGTTTCCCCTGACATTAAGTCCAGTCGTGTCCAACTCTGGGGGTTGGTGCTCAGCTCCATTTCTAAGCCAGAGAGCCATTGCTGTTCGTAGACACCTCCAAGGTCATGTGGCCGGCATGACTGCATGGAATGCTGTTATCTTCCCGCTAGATTAGACTTATTAATGAGTAGTGAGTAGTGAGTAGACTTATTAATCTACTCACATTTGCATGTTTTCAAACTGCTAGGTTGACAGAAGCTGGAGCTAACGGCAGGTGCTCATTCCGCTCCCCAGATTTGAACCTGGGATCTTTCGGTCTACAAGTTCAGCAGCTCAGCGCTTTATCACACTGAGCCACTGGAGAGTTAGTTCTTAGTAGCCTTCTTAGTAGTCTCCAATTGCCCTCTGCAAAGATAAAAGATCACTGGTGAAATTTTGCATCACTGTAAAAGGGAACATTGTCATTCTCCACAGAAAGGCTTAGTTTTCACTGCAGGATACCAGATTGTACAGATCAATCTAGGGTTTTTTTTACGGCTTATTGTTGTTATGTGCCTTCAAGTCCTTTCCAACTTTTGGTCACCCTATCACAACTTTACAGGATTATTCCAAATCTTCAATATTACATGTCTCTGCAGAAACCCCTACTTACAAGTCCGTAGCAAAAAAAAGGGTGGGTTTACAGGCGAAATGTATACATCCCATTTCTGGACTTTTTCAGCAGGCAACTTCAAGAAAGGTTTACAAGGCACAAGGAAGTAGTTCAGGAACTGCAAGTGTTCCTCCCTATTGATTGTGACCATTTAAAATCAAACGAAAAAGGGCACAGAACTTCACAATGAATGCTTTCAAGATACTGACACACTGATGGAAAAGTGTGACCTGTGGTGTAGAAAATGGAAAAAGATAGCACCTGCAGAAAAACCTTCAAATGCACTAGAAACATATCTTGTCTGTGGTAGTCATTTTTTTTTATGCGAAGAAACTTCTTCAGAGATCTGCAACATTGTCAGTATCAACAGCTACAAATGAAAGGTTGTTGTCAGCTCTTAAATGTTTGAAAACATACCTAAGAAGCACAATAGAACAGGAAAGGCTGACTGGACTTGCACTCTTGAGTGTCCACCGAAATTTATTGATAGAACCTGATTTCTGTCAAAGTGTACTGACACAGTTTTCAAGTGTTTCCAATGGGTGTTGTGATATTTTTTGTAATCACTAAATCAACAATTAAGAGTCATTTTCAGTTTTTTTAGACTTGAATCTTTGTAGGTAAAATAAAAAACTGATTTAGTTAAATCTATATGAAATATAGATACTCTTCATGATTTGCATAAAAATGTTGTTTCAACCCCCCCCCCCCCCCCCATTTTTTCTGGCTACAAGCCTGCCTACTTATCAGTTGTCTGTTGAAAATTGTAAGAAAAACAATGCCAAGGATTTTATTGCACGAGGCAGGCAAAGTGGCATTGAAGCTAGACTATCACTTTTGGTGATCTTTATTGCATGATTTCATATGTATCATGCTACTGGTCTAACTTTGCTTGACAACCTATATCCAACTATTGGTAGCCAAACCCCATCAATATCTTATAATTTCACAATGAGTCCATCATTATGTTTCTAATAGAGAATATTGGCAGTAAAGTGACATCAGTGACAGGGCTCTCCTCCTCCTCTCCTTTCCCATATCCTCCTTCCTCCTTGCTCTTCTTGAGCTGACAGGGTTTATTATGTGTTTTTTTCATATACAGTAGAATTCCGGTTAACCGACTTTTGTTATCTGATCTACCATATTATCCGCCTTGCTTCCCGGAGGGATGAGATTCTTCCCTTCGGCAAGCACCCAGTTTAGGGAAGCCCAGTGCATGCTGCTGCCTAGCAAAATGCATCGGACTTCCCTAAAACAGGTGCTTGCTGAAGGGAAGAGCCTTTTCCCTTCAGCAAGCACCTGCACTTTGGAGAAGCCCACACCATGTTGCCAGGCAGCAGCACAGGCCTGGGCTTCCTTAAACTGGGTTCCTCCCTTCCGCAAGCACACGGCATTTTGGAGAAGCCCACACCATGTTGCCAGGCAGCAGCACAGCCCAGGCTTCCCTAAACCGGGCACTTGCCAAAGGGAAGAGCCTCTTCCCTTCGCCAAACACCCGGCACTTCAGAGAAGCCTGGTGCATTTTGCTAAGCAGCAAGCATGCACCGGGCTTCTCTAAACCGGGTGCTTGGTGGAGGAAAGAGTCTCTTCCCTTCGACAAGCACCCAGCTTGCCCTGGAGGGATAATAGGGTCTTCCTAGTATCTGACAGTTCCGGTTATCCAACATTTGGCCCATCCATTTATGTCAGATAACCGGAACTCTACTGTACTTGTCTTTTTTGGTTATTCATTGCTGAAACTACAAAGTGGCTATAAAAATTATGGAGCATCAAAAGTGTGGGAAGGTGCCGTTATGAAGGTATACAGAAGTACAATTATGGAACCACAGATTGTCAAAACTGCATGGTTGCATGAATGAGTAGAGGTGCTATATTGAAGGTGCTCATTCCAGTATGTATTCATTATCTATGATAGCACAACTGCTGTGGAATAGCTTTTTTTCTTTTTCTTTTTTCTTTCTTTCTTTTTTTTTTTTTTACAAAAAAAGTCTCTAGTATGCTGGTCATTGTCATTCACAGTTCCCTTGCATCTGTGTTCATGTTCTTTAGCTTTCAGTTCATCCTCTTTGTCCTTCCATATAAAGTTATGTGTCAATATTGTATCTTTCTATATGTTCAATTCACCATGACAGCTGAATGTAGATTTTCTGACAAATATTTAACACTTCTGAGTCTGTGAAAAGATATATCTACAGAACAATTTAAGAACAGGGTTATAGGAAATAAAGGACTTGTCCTTCCAGTCTTCTGCTCAGCACATGTCACATTCTGAAAATGTTGTCCCTTGTAGGTGCAAGCCTATGAGAGATCCAAGGAACCTGGCCAAATCAGACATTTGTCTTCATTAAGTCATGTGCAAGATAAGGGCACTGCAGCCACCAACATGACAGCTTGGGTTTTAAATGGTAAGATTTGCAGAGGTGGCTACTCATTTGCATGCAAGGGATGTGAATGTAGCAGAGGAGGTGTTGTAAATCACCGAAGAGCAACTTGACAGTGCCATTCTCTGAGCCTGGTTTAGAATTATTAATTAAAATGAGACGAGGATGGTTTGTTTGCCTATCAGTTGAGCTAAGCCATGCTGGTATCCCTGTAAATAATAAAACAGTGTGATTAGGCCTAGTCATTAATTAAATGCCTTCACTGTGAATAAACATTGAAATCCTTCAGTTTTTAAGGGACTCTATGACACCATGATAAATATGCCGTAGTGGATGTGGCTGTAACATAGTTTGACATCTTCATCCATTAATAGAAGCATTCTCCAGGGATAACAGGGGTTCAAGTCCCATGACAGATTATACATCTGTCCAATTTTGTTCTTTAAAGCAAACAATTTAGGAGGTCTCCAATAATACAAGTTGAGGAGACGATAGCAAAAGGAAAACAAAAACTTGTTAAAAACCCATTGCTACAATGTTCAATCATCTGTATGGGTGGCATTTTTGGGTAGAACCATTTAGAGGGAGATTTAAAAGTCTGCTTTTTATGCTTTTGGGGAACACAATTGCTAGTTAGTAAATATTATACCAATAGGATATCCACTACAAAGTTACTTATATTATCCAAATACAACTTAAGGTCAGATTTATATTTTTACTTTAAACAGCCACTACAAATCTATTCAAGAAAACAAAACCTGTGTTAAAAACATATCAGTATCAACAGAACAGTAAGATATTTGTTCTGGATATACTGTAAAAGCCCATTCCTACCAACCATTATGCTGGCAAAAAGAAGAGGAAAGACTGGTTTAGAGCAATTAGGATTGTCAAGAGTCGGACGCCAGTTAACAAACAAAACAGAGTTTATTCCGAAGATAAGCCAAAAAATAACATAAACACAGAAAGTATCCTTGAAACACTTCACTTATCAGTGTTTCAAGAGTAGTTTGGACAAAAATAACTCAAAAACAAGCCACGCTATTTTCCCATGCTGGCATTCAATAAAAACTAAAAAGACGCTTCAATTCAGCTTTGGAGAACAAATAGAGTTGACTGCAAGATAATATGCAAAATAAACGAAGGCTTGAAACCTTACAAAAGCTGCAGAGTATAACTGAAAATGCAAAAGCCTCTTTTGGCTTCAAACCGTTTCTGAAAACAGACAGCCGGCTCTGCAGATTTAAAGGGACAGTTCCCAAAAGAAAAACAGCAAACCGGCTTGAAAACAAACAAACTAGAAGAGCAGTAAACTGCTTCCACGGTGCAGATAAAGCCGAAGCTTCAAAGTGATGATGAATAGCTGTCGTCAGGAGAATCCAAGGTCAGGTCAGGAGGCAGCAGCAAATTCCGAAAGGCAAATCAGTAGTCAGAAGCCGGGAGTAGTCGTCAGTCAGAGGGCATAGACAGAAGCCAGGTCAAATTCAATCCAAAGTCCGAAGAGGGTGCAGTCATCCAAACCAGGTCCACGATAAGACACAGCGAGAGCCAAGCCAGATGGTATCAGCAGCTAGAAATAGTAATCAGAATGCAGTCCAGGGAAACCCACACAGTTCCATCCCTCTGCTGCAAAGCAGTCCCAGATAACTTACATCCAAATCACAGTCCAAGTCCAGTCTTCACGGAAACACAGAGATCCCAATGGCATCTCAGCAACACCTTGCCACACGCAAAGTGCAGTGGCCAAACATTCCCATTTTATTCCCCTTCCTCCTGGGTGACCAAACACTCACACCCAAACACCAGGTGTCCCAAATCTACTCAGAGTCCGAACTCCACACAGCTAGAGCTCATGGATCCAGAGTACCTTGCAATTCGTCGGAGTGCCAATCATCCTGTCCAAACTTAGCCCCATGAACACTTAAAGAACCATTCTCCCTTCTCCAAGCATCCCAAGTGGGATCAGCTCCTGCAGAAACCCCAGGTTCAGTAGTATCCATAGGCCCCAAATCCCCAGACATCTCTGGTGGCTGTGCCCATTCAGTGCCCACTTCCCCAGCCACCACCTGTTCCTCAGCATCAATTTCCCCAAACTCCCCATCTGAATCTTCCTCAGAAGATCCCCCATATAGCTCTCTAAATCGCTTCCTGCGCAACTCCTCCAGTGAACCCTCATCACAAGGGTTTTTTCTTCCTCTTCGAATCCCATCACCATCAACCATAATCCCCGAAGGCGCAGTCACAACACTGCCCACTTCCCCAGCCACCACCTGTTCCTCAGCATCAATTTCCCCAAACTCCCCATCTGAATCTTCCTCAGAAGATCCCCCATATAGCTCTCTAAGTCGCTTCCTGCGCAACTCCTCCAGTGAACCCTCATCACGCGGGGTTTTTTCTTCCTCTTCGAATCCCATCACCATCAACCATAATCCCCGAAGGTGCAGTCACAACAAGGATATTCACTGCACAATATCACAACCTAGAGACATGAATCCAACTGCTAGCACCAAATAGAGAATAGTTAGTGAATCAATGGAATTTACCTAAGTTCTGATTTACCATTCAGTAACTAATTTTGTGAATTGCTCTGGTTAAGACTATATGGCAGTATATAGCAGGGCTCCAACTCAGGGCCCTTGCACACAGCCATATAACCCAGAATATCAAGGCAGATAATCCACAATATCTGCTTTGAATGGGTTATCTGAGTCCACACTGCCATATGATCCAGTTCAATGTGGATTTTACACAGCTGTGTAGAAGGGACATCAATGGCTGGCAAACAAGAGAAAGGAGAGTTGTATTTATGCTGGCAATTACAGTACTGCAAAATAGTAGTGGAAGAAGCAGGGCCAGTCCCATTCCAGCACATGGCTGGCTAGCCAGATCCAGTGCAAGCTAATGATACGCAGCTGGCAATGGTTGTATTAGTGTCAAGGTAGTAAACTAGTCATACCTTGCTTCAATTTCCATTTGGTCATGTATGAATCATGTATCATGTCCCAAGATAGAGCATGCATCTTGTATCTCTCAGGATGTTATTGTAATTGAATTCTTATTAGTGCTAGCTAGCAAAACCAATGTTGAAGGAAAATGGGAATTGCAATTCAACAGTTTCTGGAGGGTTGCAAGTTGCTTACTTCTGGTCTAAGGAATTGCTCCTACCACAGCTGCCCATAATGACAATAAGCTTTTCTAACCTTAGGGCCCTTCCACACAGCCTTTTAAACCCAGAATATCAAGGCAGAATAACCCACAATATCTGCTTTGAACTGGGTTATCTGAGTCCACACTGCCGTATATCTCAGTTCAAAGCAGATAGTGTGAGATTTTATTCAGCTGTGTGGAAGGCACCTTAGTTATCCAGCTGCAAATGGCAATAAATCATGATGATCAGTATTGAAGATGTGTGCATGTGTTTTCAAGTTACATTGTGAGTTTTAAAAGATTTTTTAATGTGTTTAACATACTGTTTTAATTGGGTTTTATTTGTTGATCGCCTTGGAAGCCCTTGTGGGCTGAGAAGAAATTTAGAAATTCTTTAAATGAAATCAATCAATCCATATATTTCTGAGCTACCAGCTGGATGCAGTATATGGGGATCAATCCCTCCTGGAATATCAGCATATGATTAAGGACACACATTGTCTCTAGCCTAAAATAATAGCTCAAGTTTACATTGACATGCTGTTATTAATAAATTATTTACATTGTTATGCTAATGGCAAATGATAAAAGAAAACTAACAGTCAAATACTAGAAAAGTTTATCAATAGGTTTGTCATAGTGCCTCTTAATTCAGAGCAATGAATCACCAGTGCAATTCTATGAGTGGAAGCAAGAGCACTGAGGCGAATATCCAAATGAGGTTGGGCAGAATGAAGCAGATTTTGCTTTTACTTTTTAAGGAATCATTTTGCCCTTTCATTATCCATTTTCCCCAAGTTAATATTAGTATTAAAATTAATTAATATTAATTACCATAATTCAGCATTTCTGTTTTATTTTGTTTTGTTTTTGGATCCTGGACAAATGTTAGTCATACGTGCATTATTTTGACCCTGATGAACCAGAGCCATAATTCAGTGATATATGCCAAATTATTGTTTTTAAAAATGCATATATTATATTAAATCATTTAGAAAGGTAGGTCTCCATTTCATTCACATACCATTTGAATTGTTCAGGGCTCATGTGGTTAATATCATCCTTTGGTGAAATAATTCCAATATAACATGTGTTTTCTTTTCGCACAATGCACGTAGCCAATACTGCATGCTGGTTACCAAGGATGGCCAAGAATAAAGTTTCCCAATGGTTCAAGTCCTCTTTATTTTAATCATTATCACATATGTAAACAAAATGGTGTACAGTGTACAGCTGAAGAAACATCAGAATGAGACTGTGTCGTAGAATCATACAGTTGGAAGAGACTTCAAGGGTCATCCAGTACAACCCCCTGGCATGTATTCGTAAGAACATACAATCAAAGAACTCCCAACAGGAGGCCATACAGCCTCTGCTTTAAATACTCCAGAGAAGGAGACTCCACAACAATCCAAAGCAGAATATTCCACTGTCAATCATCTCTTACTATAAGGAATTCCTTCCTAACATTTAGGTAAAATCCTCAATGTGACATCATTTCAATAATTTTAACATGGCTAAGATCACTGCAGATGAAGATTGCAGCCAGGAAATCTTCTTGGGTCTACTTCTTGGGAGGAGAGCAATGGCCAACCTCGATAAAATAGTGAAAAGCAGAGACATCACACTGGCAACGAAGGTCCGCATAGTTAAAGCAATGGTATTCCCCATAGTAACCTATGGATGTGAGAGCTGGACCATAAGGAAGGCTGAGCAAAGGAAGATAGTTGCTTTTGAACTTTGGTGCTGGAGCAAAATCCTGAGAGTGCCTTGGACTGCAAGAAGACCCAACCAGTCCATCCTCCAGGAAATAATGCCCAACTGCTCACTGGAGGGAAGGATACTAGAGACAAAGATTAAGTATTTTGGCCACATCATGAGAAGACAGGAAAGCTTGGAAAAGATCATGATGCTGGGAAAAATGGAAGGAAAAAGGAAGAGAGGCCAACCAAGGTCAAGATGGATGGATGGTATCCTTGAAGTGACTAGCTTGATCTTGAAGGAGCTGGGGGTGGTGACGGCCGACAGGGATCTCTGGCGTGGGCTGGTCCATGAGGTCATGAAGAGTCAGAAACGACTGTGTGATTGAAGAAGATCTTGTCCCCTCGCAGCCTTCTTTTCTCCAAACTAAACATATCGAGCTTCCTAAGCCACTCCTCATAGGGCTTAGCTTCCAAGCCTTTAATCATTTTGGTCGCAATTCTCTGGACACTTTCTAGCTTATCAATATCTTACTTGAATTCTGGTGGACACAGTATTCCAGATGAGGTCTGACCAAAACAGACTTCCCTTGATCTAGACACTATACTCAAATTGAGACAGTCTAGCAACAAACCGCAATCCTGCATTCATGGTTTCATCATCTTTACACATGGTTTAATCATCCATATGCCTAGTCACTGTGACTCAGCACTTTATTGTGACTTACCATTTTACCCAGCATTTTACCTTCTAAACGCAGGGCCAACTTTAAGAAATGGGGATACAAAGTGGAGTCTGCAATATGCGACTGTGGAGAAGAGCAAACCACAGACCACCTACTGCAATGCATTTTGAGCCCTGCTACATGCACAATGGAGGACCAGAGGCACTCCAAGTGGCCAGCTACTGGGCAAAAGACATTTAGTATTAATGCCAAGTTTTTTTTCTTTAAAAAAATCTCTATGTTTGCAAATCCATTATAACTTGTACCCTCTGTTCGCTTTTCCCACAAGAAATAAATACCTTCTAAACATGTAAGTGTGTTTGAAAACACCAACACCTGAGAGCTCTGGGAAAGCTCCTGGCCATTACTGGATGCCCCAAGGGGAAAGTGGGGTGGCAACATGGGTCTGGTCTCTCCCCAGTACAGGGAAAGGGAGGATGTTGTTCACCTGTCTGGGCAGCAAATTAGTTGAACTGGTTATGCTGACCACACTCTGCCTTAAGTGTGGGGCTGCTCCAGGGTTTCACCGAAGCTCTGGAGCACTTAAACCAATCTGAGGACTAGAAATTCCTGGATGTCATCTGGACACTGTGGTTGAACTTCTAGTTCATTTCTGCATAATTGGCTGGTGTAGATAAACTCTTGGGCTTCAGTGGCCACTTCCAGACAGCACTTGAATTTGTGCTGAAGAGGGTTTTAAAAACCTGCTTCAGCATTAGTTAAAGTCCACAGACCTCCCCCTAAATTGTGCGCTTAATGGAGGTCGGGTAAGTTGTTTTTATTTAAAAGGTTTTAGGGGGTGATTTGGGGCGGGGGTGTGTTCTGTCTTTGCTTCTCCAGGCTCACTGGCCCCAAAAGTGAGTTGGATTGTGCGGACTGTTCTCACAGGGCCCATACTTCATTAGACCCAGGACTTTCAGGAAGACCTGGGCCTAATGGAATATCAAATTAATTCGGGACAAAGCAGGGTTATCCTGCTTTGTCTCAAATTAATTCGGTTTTACTGGAGACATCATTTGGACACCTCTGGTCAAACCATGGGACCTCCCATGCTATAGGCCCTATATGGATGGGCCCAATATATATTCATAGACACAAAAGCACTGGCAATATTTTACATACTCTTCCTACCTATCAGCATGTTTTACAAATATGTATTGGTGTATAAACAATTACTTTCTAAAAATCTTAGAGCAGACAGGTATCCACATGGAAAACAGTATTTTGAAGTATTCTGTTCTGAAAAGGCTTCACCTGGAATTAACTGCTTTGTCTATTTTTTATGGAGAATGTACTTGAGTGGAAAACACTATTTGCTAGGTGCAGATAATATTACAATATCTCTTCTAATGGCACATTTGTCTGGTGGTATGTCATTATCCATCTGGGAAAGTCTGCATTTGTAACCAGAGATGTGGGAAACATGACAGAAACACAGTTAAAACCACAAGAATGAAGAACATTCTCACTGAAATCAAAATGAGGAGGTGGTGCGATCTGGTCAATAACATAGTAGCAAAAATATTTATGTCATGGCATAAATATTGTCAAATACATTTGTTTAATACCGTTTCAAAGCATAGAATATCAAACAATGTTTTGTTTTGACTATCAGACAGATTAAAACCACAAGAAGCAAGCAGTAGCAACATCAGGTTTTTGGTACTGCAAGAGACATTTTTTTGAAAGATATTTCTAGAACAGTGAATATGCTATTAAGAATTCCCAGTGGTTCTTGTAAACGTTTGGTTCAAAGGACTTTTCCTCAAAACAATATTAACCAGTTCACCACAGGATGCTTTTCTTAGGAAAGAATGAGTTACAAATTGAAAACATTAGTTGCATGAGAAGCTTGTGTATTCGGAACATAATAATTGGGAATTCAAAGTGTTTTAATAAAGACAAAAAGATTAACTGGGGGCCCATCCATACAGCCATATAACCCAGAATATCAAGGCAGATATCCCACAATATCTGCTTTGAACTGTGTTATCAGAGGCCCCTTTGACACAGCTGTGTAAAATCCCACATTACTGACTTAGAACTGGATTATATGGCAGTGTGGACTTAGATTATCAAGTTCAAAGCAGATATGGTGGATTATCTGCTTTGATATTTTGGGCTATATGGCTGTGTGGAAGGGCCCTGAGTCCACACTGGCATGTAATTCAGTTCACTGATGATTTTATACAGCTGTGTGGATTGCTTATTTGCAATTTAAAGAGAAATTTACTCCGGAGCTGCTGTGGGGAATCCAGATGTTGCATGGCTGGATTTGCAGCAGTGCTGCATCCAACTGTTAATTTGGATCAAGAGAATAGAAAAAGCTCCAGAATAATCCTGGAATTTGGAAGTATAGACATGTGGATCAGGCTGGATCTGCTGTGTTGCTGGGCACAAGCACTGTCCTGGCAGAAGCTTAATTTCCTTGTCACATGACTAGTTGTCACATGTCTTCACCAGTTGTGACAAAAGTGTCAAATTCTTGGCACCACAACTTAATGGAGATATTGACAATGGAATGGAGAACAAGTCCTATGAGGAGCAGCTTAAATTGCTGGGCATGTTTAGCCTGCAGAAGAGAAGACTGAGAGGAGACATGTTGGTCATGTATAAATATGTGAGGGGAAGTCATAGGGAGGAGGGAGAAAGCTTGTTTTCTGCTGTTCTGGAGACTAGGATGTGGAACAATGGTTTCAAATTACAGGAAAGGAGATTCCAGCTGAACATTAAAGAACTTCCTAACTGTGAGATCTGTTCAGCAGTGGAATTCTCTGCCCCAGAGTGTGGTGGAGGCTCCTTCTTTGGAGGCTTTTAAACAGAGGCTGGATGGCCATCTGTCAGGGGTGCTTTGAATGCAATTTTCCTGCTTCTTGGCAGGGGTTGGACTGGATGGCTCATGAGATCTCTCCCAACTATATGATTCTATGATATCACCAGCAAACCTCTTCTAGGGAGCTGCTTCTGCCTGGTTATGCAAAGATGGGGCCTTTGGACGTATAGCCACTGGATCAGGCTTCCTTGAAGATCCAGGGGAAATCCTGTTTCTCTTTGAGTTGAATTAGCTTCTAGATAATCACTTTTGCTGTGCATCCAGCCCTAAATTGTGTGAAGCAACTGAGATTATGAGTTCACATTATTTGGTCCATGTAGACAAGGCCAATTATCACTTTAATTCATCATTGCTATTATTATAAAGTGAAAACTTTGGTTATTTGCTTATACTGGCATTTTGTAATATGGCAAATAAATATAGCATTCTCATCTGTGCTGAAGGTTGCAACCAACCAGCCACCTTGTGTCTTCTGTCTCAATTATAAGGCAAGTCTTATCTTGAGGTCTCTTTCATGTTTTTAGTGGGGCTAGATCTACACTGCCATATAATTCATATTATCAAATCAGATAATCCAGATTATCTGCTTTGAACTGAATTATATAAGTTTACACTGCCAAATAATATGGATTTTATATGGCAGTATAGATGGGGCCAGAGAAGGCACACACATTATTCCTATTTCCACATCCACTTAATTTACTGGGTTTTCTTTTAACTCATGCCCCATCTACACTGCCATGTAAAATCCAGATGATCTGATTTGAACTGGATTACATGGCAGTGTAGACTCATATAATCCAGTTCAAAGCAGATCATTTGGATTATCCACTTTGATAATCTGGATTATATGGCAGTGTAGATCCAGCCTCAGTTCCAGAGGTATAGCTTGCCTGATTTGGCTTCCTTCCTGGAATGATCCATATTTTATTTTTAATTGACGGGTGCTCACCCCGCCACGGGCTGGCCTCGAACTCATGACCTCATGGTCAGAGTGATTTATTGCAGCAGCTGTTTACCAGCCTGCGCCACAGCCCAGCCCCATTAACCTCAACAGTGTAGGGTAGGTGAAAAAAAACCCTCTTTTAAGGTGGGGGAGATTCCTATCTGGCCCTGAAGTGACCCCTTGGTACACTGCTGTAGGGTGGGAAGGTGGGCCAACATTTGCTGCTCCAATGCTGGAGTGGGGAGGGGAGGGTTGTCAAATGCTGTGCTCCGTCCCCAAAACTTAGTCCCAGCTGAGACTCTTTTATGGTCTCTATTCATTGGGATGGACAAATAGCCATCCTCCCCAGACTGGCCAGAAGGGGAAACCCAATTATATATGAAATATAATCTTTGATAATGACTGCCACAGACAACCTTTCCCCTGCCCCCATTTGTGCTTCATATCTGCTTCAGCTTTAAGTTTCTTTGTGATATACAGAGTGACTAGCTGTGCCCGGCCACGCGTTGCTGTGGCAAAGTGGTGGTGGTATTGGTTAAAAATTGTTGTGTAATTTTTATTTGACGTTATTTGTATTTTTTAATTAATTTTATTGTAAGTTATCTTTTTATTTATTATATTTTATTATTTTCTTGTATAATTTTTAGTTATTTTTGTTATTATGGTATTTTATTGTATTAATTTTTTAGTGTTTTTAATTATTTTAGTGTTTTTTATTATTTTTTATTGGGTTGCTAGGAGACCAAGTTGGAGGAGCTTAGCCTTTTAACTGGCAGCAATTGGATAAAAGCAATTATTCCTCTCTCTCTAATTAGGACTTTATTTTTCTTTTCTTTTTGTTGTATCAACCTAGAGCCGTGGACAGGGCCGGCCCAAGGAAATTTTCAAGTGTAAGCGAAACAGGATTTTGGTGCCCCCCCCCTCAAAAAAAAACCCAATCACCGAGAAATAAAAGGCAGAAGTGAATAGAATGGATAAAAGAGTTTACCTTACAACCAGAAGTTTATTAACAACATTATGTTCATATAGTAACATTACATAGAATTAACACCAATCTGGCATTTTAATAATTAAATATTTTAATAAACTTTGCAACAATTTTAATTTCTTTGTTATTTCTAGTCTACAAGTACTACACAAAGGTTTCCTGGTCATGATATCTCTTCAGAAGATTTTTCAGACTTCAGACTAGCTTCAGATCAGTTTTGTTTTGGGAGAACGCAGCCCCAGGAGAATAGACACTTCCTTTCTCAGGAAGTGAACTCTTGTCCTTCAGAAGTGCCACGCCAGCGTGGACCATTGTAATGGGAGTGGCAACATAGCCAGCCTATGGCCCCTTCACTTGAGTGGATATTTTAACATCCAGTTTTCCTTAACACAAATCCACATCTTCAGTGTCAGTCCCAGTAATGCCAATACAGGAAGGTGGAAATGGTATTGCTGAAGTCGCAGTGACAAGGTCTTGACTGGTTGATGGTCCTGGTAGAGGCTCTGAGATTGGTATCTTTCCATCATCAGCATGATCTGATTCAGTCAATTTTGTTGTCTCTGGCTTTCCTGTCTGACATGATGGTGAAGTCGTGAAAAACCTTTGCAATGCTTTAGCTTGACTCTTATCTTCTTGGCTATGCTGCAACCTCCTTTTACGATGAAATGCTCCCGATGGCTTCTTCTTGCTTGACATTTTCTGCTAAAAAACCCAACTCGTCATATAAGGAAGGGGAATGACGCAGAACAACTTTCAGCTTATGACAACACAGCAGAAATACAGCCTGCAGCTCCATCCAAGTACAGTAGAGTCTCATTTATCCCACATAAATGGGCCAGCAGAGCGTTGGATAATCAAAAAATGGTGATTAGCATTGAATAGCCTTGCTAGACATGGTTATGGACCAAGCATTTGAGCATTATTCCTAGCAGTGCTATACTTGAGGACTTTTTAAGTACAGCAGAGACTCTACAGTAGAGTCTCTACTGTAGAGTCTCACTTATCCAACATAAATGGGCCAGCAGAACGTTGGATAAGCGAATACGTTGTATAATAAGGAGAGATTAAGAAAAAGCCTATTAAACATCAAAATAGGTTATGAGTTTACAAATTAAGCACCACAGCATCATGTTAGACAACAAATTTGACAGAAAAAGTAGTTCCATGCGTAGTAATGCTATGTAGTAATTACAGTAGAGTCTTACTTATCCAACACTCCCTTATCCAATGTTCAGGATTATCCAACGCATTTTTGTAGTCAATGTTTTCAATATATCGTGAGAGGGCCAGCTAACACCTCCCAACAAAGTATTCCCATCATCAAAGTCTGGTAAATCCTCTGTTTTCTCACGGCCACAGACGGTAGAAGCACATACCATATCGCAAAGAACACCACTCTGAAAACAGGGGAATTCCAGACAGGAAACAATCAGGGCCAGCTAACACCTCCCAACAAAAAATTCACTTAGAGAGGAAACAACCAGGCTGTAAAGCTGCAAGGCCATTACATCCTTATCATTTTTCCTAATTGCAGCTACCGAGCACAATTCAAGGTGCTGGCTTTAGCCTATAAAGCTCTAAACGGTTCCGGCCCAGCTTATCTATCCAAACGTGTCTCCCGCTATGACCCACCTCGAAGCTTAAGATCGTCGGATGAGGCCCTGCTCGCGGTCCCGTCAGCCTCACAGGTGCGGCTGGCGGGGACGAGAGACAGGGCCTTTTCAGTAGTGGCTCCCCGCCTATGGAACGCCCTCCCCATTGAAGTCAGGCAGGCTCCCTCCCTCCTATCCTTCCGTAGGAAGGTAAAAACTTGGTTGTGGGGCCAGGCTTTCGAATAAGAATCAGCAGCATTAATTACTATTATGTATACTGGAACTCAATTGACAGACCCAGTCTTTTAAACTTGTACACGCCTATCTATATTTTATAAATGCATTTTATGAATGTTACATGTAAGTTAATTTTTTAACTAATTTATAGTGTACTGTACTGTTTTTATATGTCTGTTTTATTGTAAGCCGCCCTGAGTCCCCTGTTGGGTGAGAAGGGCGGGATATAAATATTGTAATAAATAAAATAAATAAATAAATTCATACTTGCCTCTAACAGACAAAAAAAAAACAATTGGAAATATTGTATATTCACAACCTTTAAGAAATAATATCCCCTGATGGCACAGCATGTGAAAGCACTGAGCTGCTGAAATTCTGGACCAAAAGGCCGCAGCAGGTTTGAATTGGGGGACCAGAGTGAGCCCTCACTGTTAGCCCCAGCTTCTGCCAACCCAGACGTTCAAAAACATGCAAATTTGAGTGCATCAATAGGTACTGCTCCAGCGGGAAGGTAACGCCGCTCCATGCAGTCATCTCACATGACCTTGTAGGAGTCTACAGACAACGCTGGCTCTTTGGCTTAGAAATGGAGATGAGCACCAAACCCCAGAATCAGACATGACTGGACTTAATGTCAGGGGAAAACGTTTACCCTTTAGGGTTGTTGTATGTCTTTCGGGCTGTGTGGCCATGTTCCAGAAGTATTCTCTCCTGACGTTTCGCCCACATCTATGGCAGGCATCCTCAGAGGTTGTGAGATATCCATACCATGTCGCCCTAAATGGCTGGGCGCACGTGCGGATCGGCCGGCCGATCTGCGCCTGCATCCAGCAACTTCAGAGCTTTGCAGTTTGGCACGGTGGCAGCGGCGGCGCGACGGGGCGCTGTCGAGGCGTCAACAGCGCCCCCTAGCGGTGTGCACCCGAGGTGGCAGGTTAACCAGCCTCATAAGGTAAACCGGCCCTGGCAGTGAACATACCACGTTCACTGGATTGATATCCAGGAAAGCTTAGTCTCAAGGGTGTTTGTTACTGAATTCCTTTATGACTTTTCATAAAGGAATCTCTCACCTTTGACAACTCTTTCTCTGGAGGTTTTTAAGCAGAGGCTGGGTTTTTTCCATGTCAGGATCGACTTGAGAAACTGCAAGTTGCTTCTGGTGTGAAAGAATGGACGGTCTGCAAGGTTGTTGCCCAGGGGATGCCCGGATGTTTTGATGTTTTTACCATCCTTGTGGGAGGCTACTCTCAAGTCCCCACATGGGGAGCTGGAGCTGACAGAGGGAGCTCAACCACTCTCCTTGGCTTTGAACTGCCGACCTGTCAGTCAGAGGCTGGGTGACTATCTGTCATGTGTGCTTTGATTGTATTTTTCTGCATAGCAGGGAGTGTGACTGGTTGGTCCTCGTGGTTTCTTCCAAATCTAGGATTCAGTGATTCCATATTTGTGTGATGAAGCTTGCTTCAAAGCAACCTGGAAGATACTACATGGTACTGTATTGAGGAAATCTTGAAATAGCTTAAAACAGCACCACTTTTTGAATGCCTTCAGCCACTAAAAAAACCCCTCAAAACAAACAGGGCAGAGCTGGGCCTATCTTTTCCTGCAGTCTCACAAGACTTCAAGAAAGATACAAACCAGATCCTAACATAATTGGGACCACGTGCACAGCCCAGTCCAGCCTGAAAACAACAAGGACAAAGCGAGGGTTGTGAACGTCTGGTGGCCCTGGCCTCACGCCGATTCTTCTTTCTCCCTCTTTCCAGACACGGAGCTGTTAAAATGCTAGAATTCCGCAAGAGCCTTGAAAAGAGGGAGAGAGGCAACTGAGTACATGAAGAATAAATGGAGCCCAGAATGAACTTTAGGCTTTGGTTAAAATAAGTAGCTGTAGGTGTAACAGTTAAACTAGAAATACATGTTGATATTATAAATGTTTCTTTTTATATAACTGTAGCAGAGAAAGTATCTTTTGGCCAGTTGGAAGTGACACATAATCCGTTTTTTGGTTTCATTTAGTGAACTTAGTGAGGGCAGGCTTTGGCACCCAAATTATGAATTTTGATATCACCTGTTGATAAGTCGAGGGTTCTTCTGTGGAGAAGGGAAAACTCCTGCTACCCCATTTTTCCAGGGAAGTATTCAGAAGCGGTGGCATGTGCAGAGAGTCGAGGGGCTGGTGCATCTTTGAGGTTATCTTGGGATGGACTAGGCTTTCACTTTTTGTCACTCCATTCAAAGTTGATGGCTCATTATTTCGTAAGAATTAAGATACAGGACATATTGATCTGTGGATAAGTCAACCCAAGTTTTTGGGATGTATTTTTCTTACTAAAAGTACTAGACTTATACATAAGTATATAGGGTAGTTATTGTACAGTAGATCCTCAGTTAACCAGCACCCGTGCGAATTAGCTGTTGAATGAATGTAGTTTCTGGCTGCTTGAGAGTAACTCTTTAAAACAGGCCTAACACTATACCCCGTACTGTACCAAACCCAAAACTCTGTATTGACTTGGTATTACTATGGAAATACAGTAATTAAACACAAATGAAGACAAATAAAGACAAACTTTAAAGATAAAGGTTTCCCCTTGAAATTAAGTCTAGTCATGACCAAATCTAGGGGTTGGTGCTATTTTTCATTTTTAAGCTGAAAAGCCCGTGTTGTACATAGATGCCTCCAAGGTCATGTGGTCGTCATGACTGCATGGAGTGGTACCTATTGATCTACTCACATTTGCATGTTTTCAAACTGCTAGGTTGGCAGAAGCTAACAGTGGGAGCTCACCCTGCTCCCTGAATTTGAACCGCCAACCTTTCGGTCAGCAAGTTCAGCAGCTCAGCTGTCAATACAGTATTATTTCTTCCAATTTTTTGCCAGTTCCTTGAGGGTTCTGGTTAACTAGGAATCTACTCTCCATACCTCTTATAAGGGTTAACCTCTGGTTTGGTTTTTTTTTTTCGTGTCAGGAGCAACTTGAGTCGCTTCTGGAGTGAGAGAATTGGCCGTCTGCAAGGACGTTGCCCAGGGGACGCTTGGATGTTTTTGATGTTTTTACCATCCTTGTGGGAGGCTTCTCTCATGTCCCTGCATGGGGCTGGAGCTGATAGAAGGAGCTCATTCGCACTCTCCCCGGGTGGGATTCGAACCTGTCAGTTTTCAGGTCAGCAAGCCAACCTTTAGTCAACTACACCATCTGGGGCTCCTAACTGGTTTGCTAATAAAACTGTGAAAAAAAGTGAAATCCTGTACAGTAGAGTCTCACTTATCCAACATAAACGGGCTGGCAGAACGTTGGATAAGTGAATATGTTGGATAATAAGGAGGGATTAAGGAAAAGCCTATTAAAAATCAAATTAGATTAGGATTTTACAAATTAAGCACCAAAACATCATGTTATACAACAAATTTGACAGAAAAAGTAGTTCAATATACAGTAATGCTACTGTATTTAAGAATTTAGCACCAAAATATCACAATGTACTGAAAAACATTGACTACAAAAATGCGTTGGATAATCCAGAACATTGGATAAGCGAGTGTTGGATAAGTGAGACTACTTATTTGGAAAGCTCTGGTCTACTGCCTATGTATGCAGTGTTTGTAGATGTGGCATTTGTTATACACCTTGAATGTTTGAAGGTTTTATTGTGGTTCCACTTTAGGTGGAAAAGGCATGACAGGGGACCCTTGGGGGAGGGGAGTCTCCTGGGGGTCTCCTCCTCGCAGACCTTCTTTGGAAGGCGGGCTTTTCCTCCTCGCCCCTTCAGGCACCCCTCCCCCAAGTCCCCCTCCCCTCGCTTTCTTCGTCTCTTTGGGAGAGCGCGGGGTTTTTGTTTTGCCCGGCCGAGCCCTGAGCCTTCCTTCTCTTCGCCTCTCTTTGCGGAGCTGCAGGGAGGAGGCGCCGGCCCTCCACTGGCGGGGAGACCAAGAGGGAGAGGGAACGAAAGAGGCAGAGTTGGGCTGAGGCAGCGCTGAGGAGGAAGGAGGCGCCCCGGGCTTGGCGTGTCTCCCCCCCCTTCAGCCTTTCCTTTTCTTCAGCCTCAGCGGGGAAGCCTCTTTCCGGAGCTGGAAGGTGGGGGAGCCTGGGAGCCTCGCAACCTCCCAAAGTGAGAGGCAGGGAAGAGGAGAAGGACGGAGGCAGGCGCGCTTCTGGCTCCGCTCCCCACGTTTTCTATCTGTCTTTTCTTCCCTCATTTTCCGCCGCTGTGCAAGTGGCGCCAGACTCCTGAGGGAAGAAGAAGGAGGAGGATCTCGGGAGGGTTTCTTCCAGGTCCCATCTATCTCCTTCCCGGCTTTGTTTTGGAGCTGGGCCCCCGCCTTGAAGATCCTCTCGTTCTCAAAGCCCTCTTCTCCCACCAACCCAAAGGGGAGATTTTGGGGGGCTCAGAGCCCCTTCAAGCCGCCCCTCGGGTTTGTAAAGTGGGGGGAAAGGCACTCCCGAGGGTGTGGTTGGGCGCGTTTCCTCCTGCTCTGGTGGATCCCAGCCACTTCAGAGCTTTGTAGTTTGGCGCGGCGGCAGCGGCGGCGCTACGGGATGCTGTCGAGGCGTCGACAGCGCCCCCTAGCGGCAGCGCCCGAGGCGGCAGCTTAACTGGCCTCGTAAGGTAAACCGGCCCTGGCCGTGGATGATGGGTTGTGTCGTCAAATTTCGAGGTTGGGGGGCCTGTAGTTTTGTTGTTTTGTGGGTCGCCGTGATGCCATCACTCTTTTATATATATAGATTGAAGCAGGGTGCTTACCTGACAGGAAATCTCTTTGAACTCAATGGGACATATATTGGAGTAGATATGCAGAAGATTACATTCTACAACAGTTCAAACCTAAACTTGCACTATGAGGAAAATTTCCACTGCAGTCACATTTCTTCTTCAAACTGACAACAAAAAAAACAGCAGGGTTGCATGCTTTAATCAGTGTGTTAATCAATTAATGGTTTAGTTGATTAATTAATGGGGCCAATTTTAATTGGTGAGGGCAAAATTTAATCAGCAGAGCGGAGAGTCAAGGATACACCAAAATGATACAGGCCAATTATAATTGGTATGGGTCACTTCTAATCAGTGAGATTGTGTCGAAAATTTGAGGGTACTTTTAATGTGACATCCCACTGTTGAAAGGAATGAACATGGAAATATGAGTTTTTGTTTAAATAACAGTCAGTAGCTTTTCTTTATTAAACTATAAATTTTCATTCTTGTTTGGCTATCTCAAAAAAGTGTTTTTACTTGTAAATGTTTTTTTAAATATAATTGAGTCACCAGACAAGGAAACCAAATGATTTAATAAACTTTGAGGGATTTAAAACTATTTTAGACTGCTTTTTACAGTAGAGCTCAAATTATTTCATTAGTGGAGAAACTTTAAAGAGGATTTTTATAAAATGATGTATCAGTGGTATCCTGAAAAGCTTTCTAAGGGTGTTTCCAGACAGCATCAAAATCCATGTTTTAGAACTGAGTCAAAAAATCCCGGGACCTGACAGCAGGTTCATAAAACAGACATATCAGTCCTCGGATATAGTCTCCTGCCATCCTTGCTCTCTTCTGTTGAAGCAGATCAAGATGGAGGGCAGACAGGGAACACCCAGCAGAAGTTTTTTTTAATACTTTGTTATGAGCTGGAGCATATATGTGTACACATTAATATCTTAATATCTTAATATAAACACTAGTAGATCCACATGTGCGCATATGAGGTCCAGCGCATAATGGAGGGAATTTTTTTAAAAAATTCAGTCAGATCTTTCTCTTCCCCAATACTAAATTCAACCTCCATAGAAAATTATAAAATGTAAAATAGAGAGTTTAAGGGAATTCTGACTGCTTTCAAATTGTGCTTTCTTTGAATCATCTGTGTGTCCGTTTGCCAGCCTGATTAGCTGACCAGCTGTTTTGGGCTTTAAAGCGCTGGAGCAGTCTACAAAAGTGGGAGGGAAGGAAAGGATGTGTTTTGCATGACTGCCAGGATATACAGTCTTGCAAAGGTGTACTTTTTCAGGCTGAAAAGGTTTTAAGCACACTTTTTTAACATGTGTTTTTAGAATTGTTTTTCTTCACAATTTTTCCACTTTTGTGTGGGTCCTGAACACCTAATCCAAATGATGTGGAGGATCCACTGCTTTTATTAGAAAAGAAGTCTTTAGGATGAATTTGGACACACTTTGTTTCTCTGAATAAAAATGTCACTGTATGGAAAGCCTTATCTTTATAATATAGTAGCTTATTGGGATTTTAACAAACAGCAGTGCATTATAATAAATAAAAATGACAGGGAAGTTAAAAGGAATCCATGCATTATCTTGAAGGTCATACAGTATCAGGGGTTTATCTCTGATCTGAACAAGAAATACAAAGTAGATTTGCAGTACCAAATGCCATGGGGGCTTGAAACTAAGAAATGGAACCACACTATAAGCTTTGAATGGGTTGCAAACTCTTGGCTGCATGAGTTTCCAAGTCTAGGTACAGTAAACACTGTCTATGAATCACTGTGTTTTACTACATTATTAAACTTCAATATACTTTGAGGTGATTCTCATCAGAAATTCAATTGTTGTCAATAATACCAGTGAGGCATGTAAAATACATACAGCAGCAACAACAGGAGTAGAGACATACTTTTGCAAAGACTACCAAGACCAAGGGAAGAGAGCCCAAGGGAGTCTGGGATAGCAATTAGAAAACCCTTAAGAGCTGCAAAAATCCTTTCAATTAAGCAGTTGTCCTTTATACTTTATTAAATACTACAAAATGCTTAAGATCAGAGGGAACAAAATGCAATGATACAATTTCCTTTAGATTAATGGCAAGTGACATCTTTATATGCTCCACAAATTTAGAGTACTGCTTCTTAAATGCAGACATAATCCATGCCACTCACAAAAGCTTGCTCACTTCCATTCCAGGGTTTAAAACAGAGCATAGCTTAAAATGTACTGCATTCACCAAGCTGGATGGAAAGATAATATACACTAGTGGATGGGGGAGGAAATCCCCCCTTTCCTATGCTCTGATAACAATGTAAACAAGTTTGTGCTTTTCCTGCCAGGTCTACGTGGTCCATGTGGTCTCTTCCTACTCTACTATTGTATGATTCTATTATTCTAAGTTGTATTGGACAGTGTCAAGGAGCGGTAGTATCTTAGCATCTACATATACTTGTGGCAACATATATTTATTTATTTACTCTATTGATACCCCACCTTTCTCTACCCTAGGGGGACTCATATGCACAACTTGCTTCAAGCATTTGCATATGTGTGAGGTTCTGAGGAATTTCTGAGAAATGGAGTACTCACAAAACAAGGCACATATTTCAAATTGTGAATGGCTGAAATGTGCAAACATGAAAATAAAATGCCAAGACATGCTCTACTCAATAGTAATAGTGGTATAAATAGAGTGAATTGTTTAAATCAATGAACAAATTGAGAAAAGTTCCAATAAAAATGCTTGTGTAGGAAAAAGGCACAACATCTCATAACCTAAGGCTCATTCATACAACACAGTTTTTCTGCTGTGATCCAAATATAACTGCCATTGCAACATCCTATGGATCTCTGGGACTCATAATTTGGGGATGAACGGGAATTCTAGAGTTCTGAATGCCCATCTAAAATTGCATATCCTGTGATTCCATAGGCTGTTCCCATGGCAGTTGAAGTAGCATCAGGGCCGGCCCTAGGTGATTTTCAAGTGTAAGCAAAAAGTATTCCCCCCCCAAAACCAATTGCTGAAAAATGAAAGTTAGAAGGTAGAGGTGAATAGAATATGTGTGTGTGTGTGTGTAATACACACACACACACACACATATATATATATATAGAGAGAGAGTGAGCACATATGGTCCCTGCATATGTGTTTGTATGTGTGTGTGTGTGTGTGTGTGTGTGTGTGTGTGTGTGTGTGTACATATCTTATATATACATAGACATACACACAATGTGGAGAATATGTGGCAAGGGAAATAGATAGGTAGGGAGCCACAGCGGAGGAACCTTCCCGGGAGCTAGGCCTAATAATAATAATAATAATAATAATAATAATAATAATAATAATAATAATAATAATAATAACAACCCCAACAAAGGATACCCCCAGGCAGGAAGCAGCCAAGCTTTGAAGCTGAAAGACTATTCAATGCTAATCAAGGTGGGCAATTGAAACATTCACACCTGCCTCCAACAGACAAGAGTTCTTTCTTTCTCCCACCCTGGACCTTTCACAGATATATAAACCCCACTTGACTAGTTTCCAACAGACTTCACACCTCTGAGGATGCCAGCCATAGATGTGGGCAGAAGTCAGGAGAGAATGCTTCTGGAACATGGCCAGACAGCCCGAAAAACTCACAGCAACCCAGTGATTCAGGCCATGAAAGCCTTCGACAGCACAAATTATTATTATTATTATTATTATTATTATTATTATTATTATTATTATTATTATTGACACAACGACGTTGTATGACACAGCAAACAACATAGGTATGCTGGATTTCATATCACAAAATCACAAGTCGAACACTTCCCAAGTGTCTAGGACTGTGTGATGTATTTTCGGATGATGCGTGCAGATCCCAGTAAGGCGGCCTTTTGCAGTTGGCAGATCGTAATTTTGTCAATGTCTATTGTTTCCAAATGCCGGCTGAGATCTTTTGGCACGGCACCCAGTGTGCCCATCACCACCGGGACCACCTGAACTGGTTTCTGCCAGAGTCTTTGAAGTTCAATCTTGAGGTCCTGATAGCGGCTGAGTTTTTCCTGTTGTTTTTCATCGATGCGACTGTCACCTGGGATGGCAACATCAATGATCCAAACCTTGTTCTTTTCCACAACTGTGATGTCTGGTGTGTTGTGTTCCAGAACTTTGTCAGTCTGGATTCGGAAGTCCCACAGTATCTTTGCGTGTTCATTTTCCACAACCTTTGCAGGTTTGTGATCCCACCAGTTCTTTACTGCAGGGAGGTGTGTTTGTTGTGTTTTGTTATTATTAAGATCCAAAGAAGCAGGGTGTGAAAAAAGTTTACTTTCCAGGATCCCATTCCAGGCTTTCGATGTTAAACTGGATTATATGAGTCCACACTGCCAGATAATCTGGGATAAACAGAAAATTGTGATTGGATCCTGGGATATAGGTCCTGTTTGGAAGGGCCCTAAGTGGCATATAAACCTTGGCAAGCTGGGCATTCCTTCTGCATGCTACAGCAGGCAGAAATGCAAATCATGAGTCAGTAGAGCAACATGACAAGGAGGCAAAGAGAGAGGGCCCTTGCACACAGCCCTATATCCCAGAATATCTGCTTTGAACTGGGTTATCTGAGTCCACACCGCCAGATATTCCAGCTCAAAGCAGAAAATGTAGGATTTTATTCAGCTGTGTGGAAGGGGCCAGAGAAAGGACTCTTCCACACAGCCCTATATCCCAGAATATCCAGGCAGATATGGAATATATGGCAGTGTGGACTCAAACAGCCCAGTTCAAAGCAGATATTGTGGGATTTTCTGCCTGGATGTTCTGGGATATAGCCCAACTGTAGGATTCTATTTATGTTTTACTAATTGCTTATTATTGATTGCTGTTGATTTTATATTGCATTTGTTGTTGATTGTTGTTGGTTTTATTTTGCATTTAATTGCATTATAACAAGCTGGAAGCCGCTTTGGGTTCCTTTGTGGGAGAAAAGCGGGATATAAATAAAGGATTATTATTATTATTATTATTATTATTATTATTATTATTGACACAACGACGTTGTATGACACAGCAAACAAGATAGACATGCTGGATTTCATTTCACAAAACCACAAGTCGAACACTTCCCAAGTGTCTAAGACTGTGTGATGTATTTTCGGATGATGCGTGCAGATCCCAGCAGGGTGGCCTTTTGCAGTTGGCAGATCGTAATTTTGTCAATGTCTATTGTTTCCAAATGCCGGCTGAGATCTTTTGGCACGGCACCCAGTGTGCCCATCACCACCGGGACCACCTGCACTGGTTTCTGCCAGAGTCTTTGAAGTTCAATCTTGAGGTCCTGATAGCGGCTGAGTTTTTCCTGTTGTTTTTCGTCAATGCGACTGTCACCTGGGATGGCAACATCAATGATCCAAACCTTGTTCTTTTCCACAACTGTGATGTCTGGTGTGTTGTGTTCCAGAACTTTGTCAGTCTGGATTCGGAAGTCCCACAGTATCTTTGCGTGTTCATTTTCCACGACCTTTGCTGTTTGTGATCCCACCAGTTCTTTGCTGCTGGCAGGTGGTACTTGAGGCATAAGTTCCAATGGATCATTTGGGCCACACAGTTGTGCCTCTGTTTGTAATCTGTCTGTGCAATTTTCTTACAGCAGCTGAGGATATGATCAATGGTTTCGTCGGTTTCCTTGCATAGTCTGCATTTTGGGTCATCAGCTGATTTTTCGATCTTGGCCTTAATTGCATTTGTTTTGATGGCTTGCTCCTGGGCTGCAAGGATCAGGCCTTCTGTCTCCTTCTTCAGGGTCCCATTTGTGAGCCAGAGCCAGGTCTTCTCCTTATCAGCTTTTCCTTCAATTTTGTCAAGGAACTTTCCATGCAATGTTTTGTTGTGCCAGCTGTCAGCTCTAGTTTGTAGTGTGGCTTTCTTGTACTGGTTTTTTGTCTGCTTTGCTTTGAGGTGTTTCTGATTTTTGACTTCAATCAAAGCAGGTTCTTCACTTTGCTTTACATATTCTGCCAGGGCATGTTCTTCTTCTTTGACTGCTTGTTTTACTTGTAAGAGTCCTCTGCCCCCTGATCTTCTAGGCAGATATAGCCGGTCAACATCACTGCGAGGGTGCAGTGAATGATGAATGGTCATGAGTTTTCTTGTTTTTCTGTCCAAATTGTCCAGTTCCATTTGTGTCCAGTTTATGATGCCAGCAGTATATCTTATGACAGGTATGGCCCAGGTGTTTATGGCCTTGATGGTGTTGCATCCATTGAGCTTGCTTTTGAGAATTTTTCTGACCCTTTGTGTGTATTCTTTGCTGACCACAGTTTTCACATGTTCATGCTTTTGCCCAGCTGTAATATGCCCAGATATTTATAGGCCTCTGGCTGGTGACACTTTATCGTTTGGCCATTGGGCATATTTATGCCCTCACTTTCAATGATTTTCCCTTCTTCAATGCCACTGTCGAACATTTGTCCAAGCCAAACTCCATGCTGATATCAGTGCTAAAAATTCGGACAGTGTTAGTCAGAGACTGGATTTCAGTTTCCGTTTTTCCATACAGCTTCAGGTAATCCATGTACATCAGATGCAAAATTTTGTGAGAATTCTTAGATGTTTGATAGCCGAGATTTGTTTTTTGTAAGATTGTTGACAGAGGGATCATGGCAATAATGAAAAGCAGAGGGGACAATGAGTCTCCCTGGAAAATTCCTCTCCTGATGTTGACAAGTCCATAGCTTTCATTTCCAACAAACAGTTCAGTTTTCCAGTGCTCCATCATGTTTTCAATAAAGGTGCCAACGTTTTTACTAATCCCGATGGCGTCCAGGCACTTGATGATCCAGCTGTGTGGGAGTGAGTCAAAGGCCTTTTTGTAGTCAATCCACGTCATGTGAAGATTAGCTTTTCGGCTCTTACAGTTCTCCAGAATCATTTTGTCAATCAATAACTGGTCCTTTGTGCCCCTGCTTTTCCATTTGTTGCCTTTCTGTTCATCTGGCAAGATGTTTTTTTTCTTCAAGATAGTCTTGAATTCTGTGAGCTATGATGCCAGGCAGTAGTTCAAACATAGTGGGCAGACACGTTATTGGCCTGTAGTTTCCTGGTTCTGCTCCTTTTGCTGGATCCTTTTGTATCAGGTATGTTCTTCCAGTTGTTAGCCATTCACTGATACTCCCTTTCTGCAGCATCTCATTGAATTGTTGGGCCATTTTTCCATGTAAACTAATCAGATGTTTGAGCCAAAATCCATGAAATTAATCACTACCAGGCGATGTCCAGTTCTTGACTTTTTGCACTCATTTGCTGATCATTTCAGTTGTTATTTCCATCAGTTCCATTTTGTTCTGTGAGAATTTTCCTTCAAACTCCTTTATCCACCCAGCGTTTTTGTTGTAGTTTTTATTATTTTCCCAAAGTCCTTTCCAGAACTTCGTTGTTGCAGTTTTCTCTGGCTTTATGGTTACTGTGTCTGTTGTTTGGTTCAGGCTCTGGTAGAACCATCTTTGGTCTGATTGAAACAGTTGATTTTGTCTGTACTGGATGATTCTGGCTTCATACCTTTCAATTTTTCTGGCTGTTGCTGTAATTTGTTCTTTCACAATTTCCAAAGCTTCTTCGATTTTTCTGGTGTTCAGCCAGTACTTTCGGATCAGGTATTGCTTGATTTTGTCATTCTTCAGTTTCTTCTCTTTCATATTTTTCAGGTTACTTGCATCTGATCTAAGCTTTTTGATTTTCAACTCTAGCCTGACCTTCCACTTTGGTTTTCCAGTCGATTTTCTTTGGGGCTGCCTTGGTTGTAGGAGCCCAAGCTCTTCTGTTACTATCACTGCTGCACTGTAGGCATACTGGTTTGTTTGTTCAATTGATGTTATTTGGACAGTGGAGAGTACTGCATTCACATCTTTCATGAGAGGCGCCAGGTGTCTCTTGGGCACTGTTTTAAGAGTTGGGAGCCGTTTTCTTATGGCATTTTCTGCAGCATGAGCCATGATCTTATCCTTGAGCTCTTGTTGTCTTGCTGTCAAGGTTCCTGGTGGTTCAGCAGATGTTTTCAAATTCTTGGAAAAGCTCCACACCTTCTTCTGGTTCAATCTGTTCCACCATTCCAAGTGTTGCTGGAGTCTCTGCTGCTGTCTGTGCTGTGGTCTGATGGTAATTTACTTTGCAAATTTTCTGGATTTCTTCGAGTTCAACTTCACTGAACACTTTGTTTCTGATTATGAATCTTCGTTGGTCAGCCAGTCGGGGTTCTGTTATCTGTGAGTCAGGGTACTCTTGTTTCCATAGCTGATGCATCCTTTTTTGGTAGCCACGCTTTTCCGGTTCAGAGTTGTAATAGCATTTCATGACTGTGCGGTTTTCTGGCATTGTGTATTTCTGCCGCTTCTGTGACTGTTCATTTGGGTTTTGATGATTCCGTAGCCCACTTGTCAATGGATGTCCAGAATCAGCAGCATTCACCGCGGTCCTTTTTATCCTGGGCGACGACCAAGCCAGTATAGACTTCGTTTGGGTTTGATTCTCCATAATGCTAATGGGTTAGGTGCTCTTAGTTCTGCTCCTCAGCTGAGGCCTCTCTGGCTTGGTTGGACCTGCCGGTAGTTACACTACCGCCAGCACAGCCCTCAGTCATCACTGGAGCAGTTAAGCCCCCCACCACGTCAAGGTGGCACCTTATTATTATTAATAATAAGGTGGCACATTATTATTATTATTATTATTATTATTATTATTATTATTATTATATTACCATTATATTATCACATTGTTATATTATATTATATTATGATATTATATATTATTATACAATATTAATTATTATAATACTACCATTATATTATTATTATACTGTTATACTATATTATGATATTATATACAGTGTTCCCTCACTATTTTGCCATTCACTTTTCGCGGATTCGCTGTTTTGCAATTTTTCAATAAACTCTAAAAGACTATTAAAAATCATAAGAAATTACAATTTACTGCCTAAGGAAGGGAGGAAGGAGAAGCCAAAGGGAGAGAAAGGGAGCCCAAGAGGCAACAGGAGGAGAAGGAGGTGATTTATCAACCTACGATTGGTTGATAAAGACTTAAAATAGTGTATAACTACTAAAATAATGTATAAATATTAAAATACATATAGTGTCCCTACTTCGCAGATTTTCACTTATTGCAGGTAGTCCTGGAACCTAACCCCCGCAATACGTGAGGTAACACTGTATTATATAATATTATATGATATTATTATATTATTATAATATAATAATATATAATAAAGAGTCCCTTCAGGGAGATAGGGTGGAATAAATATAAAGTTTTATTATTGTTGTTGTTGTTGTTGTTGTTTTATTATTGTAATATTATTTGTCCTGCTCACTTCAAAGGATCAGTCTGAACGCAGATTAAAGATAACTGCTCTCAAATCCAATCTTTATTGAAGAATACATGACTTTGGAAAAGTCAAGAATGACTCAATGTTTACATACAACTATTTTTATAACTTTTGATGCTACGTAACACCACACGTAAATATCATCATCAAGTCCCACCTCCAATATCACATTACTACCATTTTCACACACTAAACCAATTATAATTGTTTATACTTTCGGTCCCAAGTTCCCAGGCGTATTCTATCTTCTTCTGCCAGGTGCTTCTGGGATTGTTTATGTTATGACTCCCAGTTACAGGGCTGAATTACCAAAGCCCTGTAACTGGGTTCCATGACATGGTGCCCTCCTTTTCTTCGTCCTCCTCTTCGGTTCTTCCTTCATCACAAACCTGAAACAAAACAATAATTCTATGTGTCCATTTTGTCCAAAGTACCCATATATTTTTTCAGTAAGCTACGATGGAATACAGGGTGTATTTTCCCTAAACTTTTTGGCAATGCCAACTGGAAAGTCACTTCGTTGATAACACCCTGTATTCTAAATGGTCCAATATATTTAGGGCCTAATTTTTTCGAAGGTAGCCCCAGTTTGATGTTTTGGGTACTTAACCACACTAAATCTCCTTTCTCCAATTTATCACCTTCCACCCTCTTTCTATCTGCGAACACTTTATACTTTTTATGTGCTTCCTTTAAGGATGCAGTCACTTGACTCCAGCATTCCATCATTTGTGTTTTCCATTTCCCCGCCTCTGTTCCCTCATTCTCTGTCCATCTTGGCAGCTGGGGCAGAGGCTGTATTTCATACCCGTAAACTACTTCAAAGGGGGTTTTATTTGTTGCTGAATGTATAGTCGAATTAAAAGCTAGTTCTGCAAAAGCCAACCACCGAGACCAGTCATTTTGTCTCATGTTAGAGTACATTCGAAGGAACTGCCCAAGTGTCTGCTGAGTACGTTCTACCGCCCCATTTGTCATGGGGTGAAAAGCAGAACTTAAACTCCTTTCTGCTCCTAGCATTTCCAAGAATTTTTCCCAAAATTTTGCTGTGAATTGTACTCCTCTGTCACTGACTACTCTACTGGGACATCCATGCAGTTTGTAAATGTGGTTTATGTACAATTCAGCTAGTTTCTCGGCTGATGGTAGTTTTGGCAGTGCTATAAAGTGGGCCTGTTTAGAAAACAGGTCTAATACTGTCCAAATATAACGATGTCCTTTGCTAACCGGTAGTTCCCCCACAAAGTCCATAGCTACACATTCCCAAGGTCTGGTAGGTTCTGCTACTGTTTGTAATAATCCCATTGGTTTCCCTCCTCTCGATTTATTTCTGGCACAATCATCACATTGAACCACATGGTTCTTTATGTCCTTCCTCATCCCTGGCCACCAGCAATGTTTTGCTATTGCTTTTGTTGTTTTTGTAATTCCTGTATGACCAGCGCTCTGGTTATTGTGAAAACGATGCAAAATCTTGATCCTTAATGTTGCTGGGATATACAGTTTCTTGTTCACAAACCAAAATCCCCCCTTCTGCTCCCCCTGTTCCGCATTGGATGCGATCCATTGGTCTCCTTCATAAGACTGTTTCAGTTCGTTTCCCCAATTATCTTCCCCGCCGAGTTCAACCATAGCAGTGTTCTCTTTTTGGGTTTGTGCTCTTGTCCTGACAGCTAAGCCCCATTGTTTATCAGAGAATATTGTTCCCTCTTTTGCTGTGGTTATTCCTTCGTGTTGAGGCATGCGTGAAAGGGCATCTGCCAAGACATTCTGCTTCCCTTGAAAGAACTTTAATTGGAAATCGAACCTGCTGAAGTATTGTGCCCATCTAATCTGTTTGGGGGACAGTTTTCGAGGAGACTTTAAATACTGGAGGTTCTTATGGTCAGACCAAATTTCAAATGGGATTCCGCTTCCTTCGAGAAAGTGCCGCCAGCATTCTAAGGCCTTTAATATGGCTAGTGCCTCTTTTTCCCATATCGGCCAACATTTTTCAGTTTCGCTGAACTTCCGGGACAAATATCCACAGGGTTTTAAGTTCCCATTTTGATCTTTTTGCAATAGTACTGCTCCGTATGCACAGTCTGAGGCATCGCAATGGATTATGAAAGGACTCCTGATATCGGGGTGTTTTAGGATGGGTCCTTCTGTGAAGCATTCTTTTAGGGTTTCGAATGCCTTTTGGCATTCTGGCGTCCAACTTAGTCTGGCGCCAGGAGCTTTTACTTTTGCTGTCTCCCCTTTCCCTTTTGTTTTTAAAAGTTCAGTAAGGGGTGCGGTTATTTGCGCGAAGCCTTTTATGAAGGGTCTGTAAAAATTTGCAAACCCCAGGAATGATTGCAATTGCCTCCTTGTTTGAGGCACTCCCCATTCTTTCACATCTGATACTTTAGCTGGATCCATAGCTAACCCTTCTGGAGATATCCGATACCCCAGAAAGTCAATTTGAGTTTTATTAAATTCACATTTGGACAGTTTTGCGTACAGCTTTGCTTCCCTTAGTCTCTGCAAAACTTCCCGGATCAATTTTACGTGTTTTTCCTTATCTTCACTCACGATCAAGATATCATCAAGGAATATGAATACCCCTCTGTACAACAATGGGTGTAGTATTTCATTTATAAGCTGCATAAAGCAACCGCCTCCGTTTTTTAAACCGAAAGGCAAAATTTTATATTCAAAATGGCCGAATGCGCAGGAAAATGCAGTTTTCCAAGTATCCTCCGGTTTTATTCTTAATTTATGATACGCTTCAATTAAATCAAGTTTAGTAAATATGCTCCCTTTCTTCAATACGGTAATTAAATCCTTTACTAAGGGCATAGGGTATTTATTGTCCTTAGTAATTGCGTTTAAATTTCGATAATCAATGCACAATCGTAGGGAGTTGTCTTTCTTTCTCCTAAATAACACTGGGGCCCCGAGAGGAGAGTTGGATGGCTTAATGAAGCCTCGCGCCAGGTTTTTATCAATATATTTCCTCAATTCCTCCTTCTCCTGCACAGACATGGGATACACTTTTGGTTTTGGTAAGTCTGCTCCTGGGGTTATTTCAATTTCTACTTCTATATTCCTTTTGGGAGGCAATTTACTGGCCTCTTTCTGATTGAAAACATCCACAAAGTCTCTGTATTCAGGTGGCAATAGCTGTGGGTTTATCTCACCTGCTTCATCTTCCTCGTCCTCCTCTTCTGCAATTTTGCTTATCTCCCATTGCGTCTGCTGTTCTTTGAATGCTAAGCTCTTTCCTCTCCAATCTACTTCAGGATTTGCCTGTTCGAGCCATGGTATCCCTAATATTACGTGGTATGTGGCAATAGGGGCTATTACAAAGGATATTCTTCCTTCCCATTTGCCTATTTTACATGGGACCTCCCGTATTTCCTTTGTAGATACTTCCCCAGCAGCGACTGATCCATCTAGCTGCGAAAATGCAATTGGGGAGTCAAGCGCCATCTGCTGGCATTTCAGCGCTCCTGCTAATTCTGGAGTTATAATATTTCTAGAACAACCACAATCCACAAATGCCTTGCAGGTGGCCTGATTCTCTAGTCCCGAGAGGCAGATTGGCACTACTATCATGCGTTTGTCCCGACTCACCAATTTTTCTGAAGATTCTGGGGCCTGCACCTCCTCTTCCGCGCGCCTCCCGGTTGCTGGCTTGGGCTTTGGGGGTTTTGGCGGCTCCCCCTTCCGGGCCCAGCATTCTGCTGCTCGATGGCCCGTCTTCCCACATACAAAGCATTCCGGTTTAGGTTTGTTGTAGTCTCCTCTGGAGGGAATCCCCGGCCTCCCTCCGGGTCTTTCCTGCTTCCTCGTTTCTCCTCGACCTCTCGCCACCGGTTTTTGCTGGCCGCTGCTGCTTCTGAAGCGCTTTACTTGGGCCAGGGTGGATTCGACGCGCCCCGCTAGTTGAATCCATCCCTGGAGCGTTTCGGGGTCATCTCTGTGCGCTGCCCAGCTGAAAATCTCGGGGCGTAGTCCCTCTTTAAATAACTCCACTTTGGTCACTTCAGACCACTCTGGTACCCTTTCCGCGAGGTGGAGGAATTCCTCTGCGTACTCGGGCACTGTTTTGTCCCTCTGCTTTATTCCTTTCAGCTGGTCTCGAGCCCTCAATTGCTCTAGCCGGTCTCTGAACCGGTTTTCCAGTGCGGCGAGGAAGCGGGGCACTGACCTCAGACATGGGTCGTGTCTGGCATGGAGTTGCACGTACCAGCTGGCTGCTCCTCGCTTTAGTGTGTTGCCGATGGCTCGAACCCTGCTTGCTTCGGAGGGGAATGTGTGTGCGTTGTCTTCCATGTATCCTCTGATGCTAATTAGAAAAAAGTTCAGTTCATCTGATTCCCCTCCGTATTCCAGTTTGAGATCTTCCCTTCTCGGCATCCATTCTGCGGCCCGTTGGTGCTGTCTGGGAGGCATGGGGAAGGGTTGCATCAGGTTTCCTCGGGCGGCTCCTTGGAACACACCGCGCCCCACTCCGGTGGTCATTCTGCGCGGCTCCCGAAAGTCTGCCGCCGCTGTCGGCCCTTCCGCCCATCCGCATACTGGCCTCGCTGTAGCTCCCTCATCTCGCCTTTCCTCGTCGTACGGCACATCCTCCTCCTCTTCCTGGATCCCCCGCTCCTCTCCGCCTTCGTCTGCAAATCCACTGGACCCGATTCCTGGCCCCAGTGGCCTTTCCACCCCGACGCCCATTCGGGGGGTTGGGAGCTCTGTTGGAGATGGCGGCCTCAGAGTTCCCAGAGCTCGCTGGCGCTCCACTCCAACCCTGTAACTGGGTTCCATGACAATTATTATTATATACTATATTATTATATTATATTATTATATCATTATTTCATTATATATTATAATTATACATTATATTATTATTATTATTATTATTATTATTATTTTATTGTATGACACAGCAAACAAGATAGATGTGCTGGATTTCGTATCACAAAATCACAGGTCGAACACTTCCCAAGTGTCTAGGACTGTGTGATGTATTTTCGGATGATGTGCGCAGATCTCAGCAGGGTGGCCTTTTGCAGTTGACAGATCGTAATTTTGTCAATGTCTATTGTTTCCAAATGCCGGCTGAGATCTTTTGGCACGGCACCCAGTGTGCCCATCACCACCGGGACCACCTGCACTGGTTTCTGCCAGAGTCTTTGAAGTTCAATCTTGAGGTCCTGATAGCGGCTGAGTTTTTCCTGTTGTTTTTCGTCAATGCGACTGTCACCTGGGATGGCAACATCAATGATCCAAACCTTTTTCTTTTCCACAACTGTGATGTCTGGTGTATTGTGTTCCAGAACTTTGTCAGTCTGGATTCAGAAGTCCCACAGTATCTTTGTGTGCTCATTTTCCAATACTTTTGCAGGTTTGTGATCCCACCAGTTCTTTGCTGCTGGAAGGTGGTACTTGAGGCACAAGTTCCAATGAATCATTTGGGCCACGTAGTTGTGCCTCTGTTTGTAGTCTGTCTGTGCAATTTTCTTACAGCAGCTGAGGAGATGATCAATGGTTTCATCTGTTTCCACGCACAGTCTGCATTTTGGGTCATCAGCTGATTTTTCGATCTTGGCCTTAATTGCATTTGTCCTGATGGCTTGCTCCTGGGCTGCAAGGATCAGGCCTTCTGTCTCCTTCTTCAGTGTCCCATTTGTGAGCCAGAGCCAGGTCTTCTCCTTGTCAGCTTTTCCTTCAATTTTGTCAAGGAACTTTTCATGCAATGTTTTGTTGTGCCAGCTGTCAGCTCTAGTTTGTAGTGTGGTTTTCTTGTACTGGTTTTTTGTCTGCTGTGCTTTGAGGAGTTTCTGATTTTTGACTTCAATCAAAGCAGGTTCTTCACTTTGCTTTACATATTCTGCCAGGGCATGTTCTTCTTCTTTGACTGCTTGTTTTACTTGTAAGAGTCCTCTGCCCCCTGATCTTCTAGGCAGATATAGCCGGTCAACATCACTGTGAGGGTGCAGTGAATGATGAATGGTCATGAGTTTTCTTGTTTTTCTTTCCAAATTGTCCAGTTCCATCTGTGTCCAGTTTATGATGCCAGCAGTATATCTTATGACAGATATGGCCCAGGTGTTTATGGCCTTGATGGTGTTGCCTCCATTGAGCTTGCTTTTGAGAATTTTTCTGACCCTTTGTGTGTATTCTTTACTGACCACAATCTTCTTCTTCTTCTTCTTCTTCTTCTTCTTCTTCTTCTTCTTCTTCTTATTATTATTATTATTATTATTATTATAGAAGGGGCCTGAGTCAAAACAGAAAAAATGCCATACTCTTGAAATGCATATATATGACTGGCAGGGTGTGCTCTGTGGCAGGAAGTCAGGGTGAAGGTGGAGTGTCCCAGGTGGAGTGGCCAGACCCCAAAGAGCCCCTCCCTCCCCCTCTGCCCACGCTCAGAGGCATGCCCTGGCCTACCTTCTCCTCCTCTTCCACTCTCTCTCCCCCCTTCCTTCTTCTCTTCCTTCTTCCATTCTTCCCTCAGTCCTCTTTTAAATCGGGGTGAGCATGCGGGCGGGCGGTCAGAGCCTTGGGTGTGCATGTGTGGTTGAGGGAGGGGAGGGGAGGTGATGGGTGTGAAGCCACGCCCCCTGAAAGGTCCCGTTTGGGTGGGGAAAGACTCTCTGAAGGGAAAATGGCAGTGCAAAGGCCCCTCTGAGGAGAAGTGAGGGCAGAAGCAACAGTGCTCTGCGCAGTTCAAGAGCTATACACAAACTACGTATATCCACTCGAGGGCACCCCCCAGAGGGTCATGGATTCCACACTTGCGTACTTTGTGTATGGCTTGAACTGCCCCTGAGTAGCATATACCACTACAATGGTATACTGTGAAAGAGCACCATAGTATACATATAGGAATATAAGCTGAATTTATCAGCAATGGTATTCACATTTATATCTTCTGTGTGGTTTAGGCAATTCATTGGGTAACATTCCCATATGTCCTGGTGCCAATCTGTGGTTATTCTGGTTATTGAGGGAGAAGCTGTGTCTGGCCATCAACTGAACTGTAAACTGGGCCACTGCACCACTAACTTAACAAGATAGAACTTGTACAAGGAGTATTGGATAAAGTGTTTCCCATTTGATGGTACAGCAATCTACAAAAATATCTTCATTATTCAGATCACAAATATGATTTACATCTCCTTTTCTGCTTAATTTGTAAAGCCTCTGCAACTATATAAATGGACATTGTTTATAGTTGAGCAATAGTAAATAGTCTATCTGATCTGAACTTATATGAGCTGAGAAGTTTTTCTTGGTTGATTGATCATTTCTTCCAATTCAGAAATACAGTATTAATGACATATTCTCACCAACATCATCCAAATTAAGTAAATGTTCTTTAAAGGGTAATTTGAATTTGATTGTTGTCTTCCCCATGAAATAAACAAAGCACTTTTTTAAAAAAAAAGGTTACACTGTGAATCAAGATAATATACAACTTGTCAACTGTTTGGTTTTAATGGCTTCCTATTTTCATTTACAGTTGTCTGTTTATAAAAGAGGTGAGATGAGATCATTAGGAGGTTTTTTGTTTTTTGTTTTTTGTAACTCAGTAGGAAAGGCATCTAACTGGAACCATGAAATGTTATTGCTATTCCCCATTAATTCATACTGCTACTCCTGCCTCTGTTTTCCCCCAGAGTAATCTTTATGCTCTCCTTAATCCTCTTTCTTGTGATGTAGTATCATATCCTGCAGTCAAGGCATGTTCAAGGTACAACTGCTCCATGAGACTTTCTTTTATTGATAAATCACAAATGCAGGACATCCTGTAGAGGGAAATAAAGGATTTTATAGTTGACCCCCCAGGGTAAAGATTCTGTTAGTTCATTTGGCACAAAGATTATTTGCTGGCCCCTGAGTTTGGGAGAAGAACAAGATCTGAAATTCCTGAGAGCACATTGACAGACAAATCTGCTGGGCCCCATTGTTATGTAAATCCACCTAAAAGTTATTTCAGATTATCTTTCAAAATATTTTCAAGATATTGACAGAGACAGCCAGAGAACTAGACAGACTATTTGCAAATCCAAAATGCCCAGAAACCGCTCTGTGCAAAAAGTGAGAACATCTCAAACGTATGAGTAGTAGCTATTTTGTGTTTAGTAGTTCTCCTCATTGCAATGTGTAGCTTTGTCACCTAGATTTATGGATTATTAATTTGTAGAGGCTGCCCTCCCAAATCTCTAAGAATTTATGCACATATTGGGATGAGGGATGCACCAACTTTTTATGCCTCACTGATAAGATATGTGGAAAACATAAATGACTGGACATCATCATGCTACAATTCCCCCAACTCTGTAACTGCCTGGTAATGTAGCAAAGATGGGTAGCTCAGCAACTACTTGCTCTTTGAGATTGTAGGGCAAAAGCCTGAGATCAGTGGTTGTCCTTTGTGATGTTTAAAAGGCATTACAAGCAAGGATTGAGAAGAAAAGAAGGACTATGTGTTGTTGAAAGCTTTCATGGCCTTCAACAAGGAAGGACTGTTTTAGGTCAGATAACTGTGGACTGCATTTTCCATACCACAGTAGTTGGATTACAAGATAATTTAATTCCAGCACTTTGAAAATAGCGTTTCCATCATGGAATCCAGGAATTTGAGATATTTAGATTTGTTTGCATATTTAGACTGTTATATAGTCCAAGAGGTATGCTAGAACTTTCTAGCAGGGAATTTTAAGTCCTTCACTAAACCATGAATATTGGGATTCCACAGGATTGGGCCAGACAACGTAGTGTCAAGAAGATATAATTATGCAGTATGAATATACCCCTACATCACCATGCTCAAAATTCCCTTTTGCTTTAATATTATTTTGCCATGCCCACTGGGTTTGTCATCTTTATGCAAAATGTCAGTCCTTTCTTGCTTTGACAAAAATGTGACAGTTCCCAGAATTCCCATGCCAGCATGGCACATAGCTTCTCCTGGCCCTAACTGATTTGAAAGAGAAATGGCAAATAGTTTGGTCACTTGGATTTTTCTAATGATAAATATTTCAGTTCCAGAATCTTAGCATTATGTACAATGAAAGTAACTTCAAGTTTCTTCCCACAATTCTGTCCTTATTTACATTATCAGTGTTTTTAAAATGTGATAATCCATATAAGTTTCAGAAATCAACATAAACATTCTGTCTGGCTGTAAATTGTCAGCAGCTAATAACTCTGGCTTAGGTATGAGGGTCATAAAAACTTTTCCTTGAGAAAATTACTCTTCAGATTTGTTCTACCATGTACAGGGCTTTTCATAACTTCTTTTAATATTATTAGTTTGTAATATGTGACTGAATAAGATTTTTCTGAGTAGTGAAGTGTAAACAGTTAAATTGTTCTAATAGATTTTCAAAACCCCTGAATTAACTGATGTGAAGTAGAGGTGTGTAATTTGACCAAAAATCATGCAATTTCGGGGTCCATTTTTGGCTAACCACTCATTCTTTTTACCGGGAAGTTACTCGAATCAGGAAGTGTGTTGCTCTTTTCATTCGACAGATTCAGCCCATTGGTTACAATAGTTTTAGACACCATTTATAACTGCAGGCCTGCCAAGTTTCAGAACAATTCACCAATCTACTGATTTTTTAGAATTATTTTAAATTTTTTACCTTAACGTTTTTAAAAATAAGACAAACCACAAGAGAGGGAATTGTAGTTGCCGGTTGTAACCATTCTTAGCCAATAGACACAACTAGGCCTTTTATTGACTGAGAAACAGAGAAAGAGAAAAAAAAACTTCAACTCCTATCATGCTTAGAGACTTTTCAATGCCTGCCTCATTCAAGTGCTGCTGTGAAAGTGAGTTCCCAGCAGGACCCTCTCTGGAGGAGGAGCCTAGGGTACTTTACTGCTGCCAGGAAGGGAGAAAAGATGCTGCAGTATCTTCTCTAGGAGCCTATGGCAGACCCCTGCCTCGGGTATAATGCAGGCTTAACTCCATCCTCTCCAGTAACTGATAAATCCGACTCTCTTGATCCGTTTTGCCCAGCTTTTCAGATCCCTCCTGCCCATTTTGTTTTCAGGGGATTACAAGAAACAGACCACTGCATATTACAAATCACTTTTGGTCAAACTGATTCCAACTCAAGCCTAACGTGAAGCACAAAAATCATTTTTAAAACCCTAAAGAAAGAAAGCGCACAGGAATATAAGCACCACAACTTTACCGAAACCTAGTAACAACTCATTTATTAAAAAAAATTGAATTTATGAATGGATTGTATATGGTACAACGTTTTTATTGCATTTTTTAAATGTAGAACTCAAAAATATATTTTAAACTGCTGCAATACTGAAAGAATATATATATATATCAGCCGTGTGTTATACATAAGCTGAGAAATGATCTCCCACATGGAAACAAAAATGACTGCAATGCTGGAACAATTTAAGAATGGATTTTTGGTTTCCTTCTGCCTCCTCTCCACTTTTATTTTGCATACAGCATTGTACTCTCTCTCTCTCTCAGCTGGTCAAGTGCTGCCCACAGATCTTCCCCAGCTTCAATTGCTTACAGCAATCCCTCTGTTGAAAAGGTGAGATAATCAGCTTTTGTCAGGACTGGCTTGGATCTAAGACAGTATCTGGACTAGAAACAAAGAAGAGTCTACAGAGAGGGAATTTAGAGTCTCTTCTTGCCTGCAGAGAATGGAAGTGGCCTTTTATTCACTTTCCAGGATTGAAAAATTCTCATGCCCTGGAAACCTCAATGCCCAACTTAAAGCATTACTCAGAGACAAGCATTTCTTGAGTGAATAACACTTGGGCAGCAGCCTCTGAGCTGTGACCGACAATTTGGCATGGTTTGCTTGGCATGGGTAAACGTTCTGACCAAATAGAACAACTGCTTTGTTCACCCACCTATGGCAGCTATTCCCGAGCATTGGAGAACTACCTTTCAATGCCTGCTGCATGCCACCATCCTTTCAGAAGTTTTGTTTCCCCTCCTAAAGAGCTGGAGCTGGGTTATTAAATGAATACAGTTCTCATGCCATGTGCTGGGTATGCAAAACATTGTAAACAAAAGGCTTTTTACAAAGGGGCACTATTCTAGGAGGGCAGGGAGAGAGCTATTTTCCCCCTTTTTTGTTTCAGTGTACACATTATTCAGAAAGAATACCTTTATCTCTAGTTTACTATTAGATTCTGTTTTAAAGCGAGAGAAAGAAAGAAAAAAGAAAGAAAGAAATGAAACAAGAATCTGAACACTTTTAAAAGGCCTTGCTTTAGCACAATTTCATTTTTATTATATTCAAGATTAGTCACAGCAACTTTCTATGGGTTTCACCCCTTCCCATGAAAACCTGAAAATCATTTTGAGAGCTATTTGTATACAGGAGAGTTAGTAGTGAATCACATTCCTAGCCAGGTTTCCAAAATCCCAGGCCAGTTCACCTTGTAGTCTCTGGAACTGTATTCTTAGGTGGCTTTCACAGTGATCTATTCCATCATTTCAAAGGGCTACTAACATACTGAGATGTCTGGCAAACTAAAAAGCCACCTGCAGCCACATAAATCTGTCTTAGGCCTTCCGATAGTTATTAACATATTAAGGCTTGCCACTTCTCTAGGATTGCCAATACAAGTGGGTTCACAACCACATGAAGATGCTGGGCTTAATTTAGCTTTCTGGGTGATAAATAATAAATGTTTGCTTTTGGTTGGACATGTAACACAAATGGTGTGTTTTAGAAATAACAAATGCTTAGGTACATCGTTCCAGTTCAATAGCAGTGTCAAATTCAGTGACATACTGGTAAATTTTGATATCCAGACATTTGTCAAGTTTGTTTGTTTTCCAATGCTCCTGACAGTCCAAAAAAAAAAAAACATAGTCAGTTGAATCTATCCATATGTATTAATCTATACACACATTCAACCTTGCTGTATTGTTGCTGGGAAATCCATTGTATACAGTATATCATCACTGTCAGGACTGCAGCTAAATGGAAGGGAATTATAAACTGGGAAAGGAGCCTGGCAGATGACCCCATGATGCCTCTCACAACAACAGTCTCAGCATTGCTAGCCCCAGCTCCACCCCAGCTCCACTACAACACTGTTCACAATAGTTGTACAGCCCAGAAGCTTTCCACCCCATTACATCCCGTAATGGTTAATGAGAAAAATATAGGCAGGACCACTAGCAGTATATGAAAGAGGAAAAAATGAATACCATCTTGTGCCCTTTCCAGTGAATGGAAGTTTACAACAAATAAAATGAACAGGCACAGTGAAAAAATTCTGCGCATACCACCAGGGATATGTGAATATATTTGGTGTAGAGATGCTCTCTTTTTCAGTGCAACAATTACCTCCCATCAGCTTCTAAAGTTTGAAATATTAAATAATTTAATTTGCAAAAGGCTTCTACAAAACTGGCAAGTTTGCAATACCTTGGTGGCAGAATTCAGCTTGATTAAATAGTGTCACCTAATGAGCATTATCTCCCTAATACCTAGGATCCTGCACACCCTGCTGCAAAGCAGGTATTAAGCTTGGATGAAATTTAATTGCCTCCTTGCTCTGCAATTCCACTTCACTATTAAGATATCCCATCCATAGAATGCCACCAGGCTAGTGATGCCATGGAACCCTTAAATGCCGCACTTCATGACCTTTTTCATCTTAGAGCTACAGCTTTATTGTTTCATTAAGAGTTTTGCATTTAAAATAGACTAAAATGCCCCATATATGAGAAACCCATCATCCATTCCAAAGTAATTCAGCATACGCTTGATACAAAAGTCAGGGTTCACTTCTCCTTTGCCATTAACAAGCTTCATTTGTAGTTAGACAATGTAGCAGTTAACTAGCAGAGAGAGCAACACCAAATTCCTGGGATTTAATCATCACAATGGGACTTGGGAAACATATTGATTTGACTGCATTTCAGGACTAGCCATAAAGTAAAAGTAATACAACACTTAAAAAAAAATGCTGCGACTGAGTTGCTGGTTTTAGCAACTTTAAAGAAGCACCCTTTTTGGGTGACTTTTTAAAGAATTGCCTTACCTTTAAACTAAATTTTATAAATTTAACTGTTGCTCTCAATTGTATTGGACCTAGGGATAAAAAGAATATTTTAAAAATTGTCTAAAAACACATTATAGCCTCAAGAAAAAAAAATATTGCAGAAATATTATTTCATACACAGAAAATGATGTAATTGCAGGCATATTTGTGCATAAAATACCATTTTAAAATCCAAAATTGCAAATAGAGCTTGAAAACTGTCACTGTGTTTCCAAAAACCTGCAGTGTGAAGAAAAGAGCTAAACCTATTCATAGGTTCATAGAATTAGAAAAGACCACAGGGGGGATCTATTATTTATTTATTTATTTACGACATTTCTACCCTGCCTTTCTCAATCCCGAAGGGGACTCAAGACATCTTTACACATAGGCAACTGTTTGATGCCTTAAAAACAGTGTACAGTTCATAGAATAATAGAATAATAGAGTTGGAAGAAACCTCATGAGCCATCCAGTCCAACCCCCTGCCAAAGCAAGAAATGGCATTCAAAACACCCCTGACAGATGGCCATCCAGCCTCTGCTTAAAAGCCTCCACCACAGTCCGGGAGAGAGAGTTCCACTGCCGAACAGTGAGGAACTTCTTCCTGATGTTCAGATGAAATATCCTTTCCTGTCGTTTGAAGCCATTGTTCCACGTCCTAGTCTCCCTATGACTTCCCTTCACATATTTATACATGGCTATCATGTCTCCTCTCAGCCTTCTCTTCTGCAGGCTAAACATGCCCAGTTCTTTAAGCCACTCCTCATAGGACCTGTTCTCCAGACCCTTGATCTTTTTAGTTGCCCTCCTCTGGACACATTCCAGCTTGTCAACATCTCCCTTCAATTGAGGTGCCCAGAACTGGACACAGTATTCCAGGTGTGGCCTGACCAAGGCAGAATAGAGGGGTAGCATGACTTCCCTGGATCTAGACACTATAGTCCTATTGATGCAGGCCAAAACCCCGTTAGCTTTTTTAGCCGCTGCATCACATTGTTGGCTCATGTTTAACTTGTTGTCCACGAGGACTCCAAGATCTTTTTCACAAGTACTGCTGTCGAGCCAGGCGTCCCCCATTCTGTATCTTTATATTCCATTTTTTTCTGCCGAAGTGAAGTATCTTGCATTTGTCCCTGTTGAACTTCATTTTGTTAGTTTCGGCCCATCTTTCTAGTCTGTTAAGATCGTTCTGAATTCTGCTCCTGTCTTCTGGAGTGTTGGCAATCCCTCCCAGTTTGGTATTGTCTGCAAACTTGATGATCGTGCCTTCTAACCCTTCGTCTAAGTCGTTAATAAAGATGTTGAACAGAACCAGGCCCAGGACGGAACCCTGCGGCACTCCACTCGTCACTTCTTTCCCAGATGAAGATGACTCCTTGGTGAGCACCCTTTGGGTTCGTTCGCTTAGCCAATTACAGATCCACCTAACTATAGTTTTGTCTAGCCCACATTTTACTAGTTTGTTTGCCAGAAGGTCGTGGGGGACGTTGTCGAAGGCCTTACTGAAATCCAGATATGCTATAACCACGGCTTGTACCTCTATCGAAAAAAGAGATCAGATTAGTCTGGCATGACTTGCTTTTGGTAAATCCGTGTTGACTATTAGTGATGACCGCATATGTTTCTAAGTGTTCACAGACCACTTCCTTAATTATCTTTTCCAGAATCTATCCTGGTTTTGATGTGAGGCTGACTGGACGGTAATTGTTTGGGTCGTTCTTTTTTCTCTTCTTGAAGATAGGGACCACATTCGCCCTCCTCCAATCTGCTGGGACTACTCCCGTTCTCCAAGAGCTCTCAAAGATGATTGCTAATGGTTCTGAAATAACTTCTGCTAGTTCCTTCAATACTATTGGATGTAGTTGATCTGGCCCTGGGGACTTGAATTCGTTTAGAGTGGCCAGGTGTTCCTGGACAACTTGTTTCCCTATTTGGGGTTGGATTTCCCCTAATCCTTCATCCATTCCATGTTGCTGAGGTTGAAGACGACTTTCTTTTTGTGAGAAGACCAAGGTAAAGAAGGCATTAAGTAGTTCTGCTTTTTCCCTGTCCCCTGTCACCATCACCCCGTCTTCTCCTCGCAGAGGCCCTATCACCCCCTTGTTTTTCCTTTTTCTACCAACATAAGCAAAAAAGCAGTTTTTGTTGTTTTTAATATCCCTGGCAAGCCTGAGCTCATTTTGCACTTTAGCCTTGCGAACCTTTTCCCTACAAGAGTTGGCTATTTGTTTGAATTTTTCTTTGGTGATTTCTCCCCTTTTCCACTTCTTGTGCATGTCTCTTTTGAGTCTTAGCCTGGTTAGAAATTCTTTGGACATCCATTCTGGCTTCTTTGCACTTGTTTTTTTTTCTTTGTTGCCACTGTTTGCATTTAATAATAATAATAACTTTATTTTTATATCCCGCTCCCATCTCCCCAGAGGGGACTCGGGGCGGCTCACATGAGGACAAGCCCTGTTCCAAAATACAATAAAATATAGCATGATTAAACCAATGTAAAACAGGTAAAATAGTATAATCATACAAACCAGCATAAAATATAAACATAAAACATTAGAACATTAGAGTCTGAACAAAATATACAAACTGTAATTGCATTTGTGCCTTGAGTATTTCACTTTTGAAAATCTACCATCCATCCTTAACTCCCTTGTCTTTTAGTATTGGTGTCCATGGAATGCCGCTCAGTATTTCCTTCATTTTTTGGAAGTCAGCTCTTTTAAAGTCCAGAATGTGTATTTGACCTGTCTTAGTTTTAACCTTCCTTTGTATGGCGAACTGCAGGAGCACATGGTCACTTGCCCCTAAGGATCCGACCACTTCGACTGCATTGATCAGGTCTTCCACATTTGTTAAGATGAGATCAAGAGTAGCCGATCCCCTTGTTGCCTTTTCTACCTTCTGGACCATAAAATTGTCTGCAAGGCAAGCGAGGACATTCAAATGGACATTTAAAGAAAATTATAAAATACATTAAAATGATTAAACATTTAAAACAATACATACACAATTAATCACATAATCCACAAGTGTCACTCAGGCCATTCCAAAAGTCATTGCACATCTTTCTATAAATGTCTATTGCACAAGTTCTCCAAGGGCTTGATCACAAAGCCATGTTTTCAGTCTCTTATGGAAGATCAGAAGGGAGGGGGCTGATCTAATATCCCTGGGGAGGAATTCCACAGCCGAGGGGCCACCACTGAGAAGACCTTGTGTCTCGTCCCTACCAATCGCGCCTGCAAGTAAGGCAGAACCGAGAGCAGGGCCTCCCCAGATGATCTTAAACTCCGAGATGGTTAATGGGGGAGATACATTTGGACAGGTAAGCTAGGGCTTTATAGGCTAAAGCCAGCACTTTGAATTGTGCTCAGTAGCAGACTGGCAGCCATTGGAGCTGACGTAACAGGGAGGTTGTATACTCCCTGTGCCCTGCTCCAGTGAGCAATCTGGCTGCCGCCTGTTGGACCATTTGAAGTTTCCGAATAGTCTTCAAAGGCAATCCCACATACAGTGTGTTTCAGTGGTCTATTTGGGATGTAACCAGCGTGTGGACTACTGTGGCCAAGTCTGACTTCCCAAGATACTGGCACACAAGTTTTAAATGTGTGAATGCTCACCGCAGATCCATCCAGTCCAACCCCTTTCTGCCATGTAGGAACACACAATCAAAGCACCCTGACAGGTGCCCATCCATCTTCTGCTTAAAAATCTCCAGAGAATGAGACTCCACCACACTCCAAGGCAGCATATTCTGTTGTCAGACCACTCTTACCATCAGGAAAATCATTGCTTACATTACATCTCATCTTGTGGAATCTAACTTAGAGCCTACAGCTTCAGAACCTAAGCAATCAAGAGGAGATGCAGAAAATGCAAACTCTCTGGATGATGAGCCCACATTTCAGTCAGAGCATGTGGCTGCTGAAAGGAGAATGTTCTCCCTTTGCAAAGAAGCAATGAGTCAAATATAAACAGAAGAAGAACCAGCAATTCAATCAGAGGCTCAAATACCAGATATTTAGCAATCAACCTGACAGCCAAGGTCAGGCAACTATAAATTTCCAGACAAGAAAGCCGAATCCTTGTTCAGACAACTGATCTATTACTCTGTCATAGGCAATTAGCCTCTTTGGGTGCATCTACACTGTAGAATTGATACAGTTCATTCCAGTTTAGCTGCCATGGCTCAGTGCTATGGAATAATAAGGGTTGTAGTTTTATTTTATTTATTTGATTTCTCTGCCAAAGAGTGCTGGTGTCTTGCCAAACTACAAATCCCAGGACTCCATGCCAGATGGTGGCAGCTATTAATGCTGAAATATTAGACTCAAAATGTTTTCCAAGTATGTTCTTGCTTTCTAAACTCAAGATTTCTTTTTCATGTTAGGAGCAACTTGAGGAACTATACATCGCTTCTGCTGTGAGAGAATTGGCCGTCTGCACGGATGTTGCCTAAGGAACAACCAGATGTTTTTGATGTTTTACCATCCTTGTGGGAGGCTTCCCTCATGTCCCCGCATGGAGCTGGAGCTGACAGAAGGAGCTCATCCGCGCTCTCCCCAGGTTAGATTCAAACGGGAACCTTCAGGTCAGCAGACATGCTGGCACAAACAGGGCTGGCCTTTTTTTTTTTTTTTGCAGACCAGGTATATCAGTCAGTGTGTGGCCAGCTAATATAATATTAGGCTTCAAATATGGATCTAAGGGTTGCTTGCTTGCTTGTTATAATGTTAAACTCAAATTAATTTCAAATTATTTCCAGGCAGTCAGTTGTCTTGGGCTTTGCAAGAATGGCCTGCCTAGTGCCCAGTGCGTGAGAGGCAGTCAAGGTAATAGCTAGAATATTAGACTCCAAAAAGGTTGTTTGTTTGCTTGCTTGTTATAAATCTCCCACTTGAAAACATACTTTACCAAAAAAAATCCTTTTTAATTTCTTTCTTCCTTTGTCACAATCTGGCATATGTTAGCTCAATTTTTCAAGTTACTTTATTTTGTAATAAATCACAAAATTAAGCAACCTGCATAAAACTTACCAGATCTCCTAATTTTTGGTAATTCATTAAGTATCTCTGTGGGCATACACAATCACTTAGTCTGGTGGTAATGCCATGGAGGAAATTTAAAAGTGAATATTAAGCCAACATATTTTTTCCCAAGGGCATATAAGCTCGTCCCTTCCCTCCTAATCATCAAAGGAGAATTTTGTCTGCAGAATCCATGTGGGTTCAGGATGTTTGACAGCTCAAATTCATTTGTTAGAATTGGTCAGAACTGTTAGCAGTAGTACAAGTTGGGTGATGAATTGGTTGACTAGTGGAAGATTCCCTCCCAAACCATGCAAGCTAGACTGAGGGTGTTTTCTGTAGTTTTTCATATATTTAGCAAACCATCCCTCAGGTTGCTGCTATATATAAGAGGAGAGAGAAATTACATTCTCTGTTAGAAAAGTTATTGCACTTCTGAGCTGGGGAGCAGTAAAAATATAATCCAGGAGGAGTAAGAGAGATTCTCATTCACTTTGCTTTCTAAATAAATCAATGTAGCAAGCAAAAAAACCCTCACAGCTTTGAGTTGCATTCCAACACTCTATCCATCCCGGTGAAGCTGCGCTTACGTGGGACATGTTTTATGGACCCCATTTTGTTTAATTATTAACCCAATTCTTTCCCTTGATTCTGACTGGCATTTCACTTCTCATGCCTTCAGGTGGAATATGTAAAAAGCTAAAATTCAAGATCAGTATGTTTGCTGTAACTTGTAGCTAACATTGGGTGCATTTAGACTGTAGAATAAAGGTAATTTGACACTACTTTAACTGCCATGGCTCATTGTAATGGAATCCAGGGATTTGTTATTTGGAAAAGCACAACCACTCTTTGGCACAGAAGACTTAAAAAGTAACAAAACTACAATTATGTTGCTTCCTGTGTCAAAAATGTTGCCTTCTCCACAAAACAACCATGTGCAAATTTTGCACAGAACAAATCCTGACCTGTGTAGATTCTTGTCAGTAAAGATCCTTTACATTAGAGTTTCTCATCACCCCAAAAACAATTCAATTATTTTTGAATGAGCCAACAATGTGATGTGGCAGTTTAAAAAGCCAATGGGATTTTGACCTGCATAAATATAGTGTCTAGATCCAGGGAAGTCATGCTACCCCTCTATTCTGCCTTGGTCAGATCACACCTGGAATCACACTGTGGGCACCGCAATTGAAGGGAGATGTTGACAAACTGGGATGTGTCCAGAGAAGCGTGACTAAAATGATCAACGATCTGGAGAACAAGCCCTATGAGGAGCAGTTTAAAGAACTGGGCATGTTTAGCCTGCAGAAGAGAAGGCTGAGAGGAGACATGATATCCATGTATAAATATGTGAGGAGAAGTCATAGGGAGGAGGGAGCAAGCTTATTTTCTGCTGCCCTGGAGACTAGGACGCAGAACAAAGGCTTTAAACTATAGAAAAGGAGATTCCATCTGAACATTAGGAAGAACTTCCTGACAGTATGAGCTGTTCAACAGTGGAATTCTCTGACGTGGAGTGTGGTGGAAGCTCCTTCTTTGGAGGTTTTAAGCAGAGGCTGGATGGCCATCTGTTGGGGGTGCTTTGCATGCAATTTCTTGTTGGAAGGGGGTTGGACTGGATGGCTCATAAGGTCTCTTCGAACTCTATGATTCTATGAATATTCCTTTAGTGCTGGTGGCTATATGATTTTGTGCTTCAAGCCGACCTTTATTAGGCAGTCGCTGGGTTACGAACAAGATAGGTTGTGTAGGTTTGTTTTTAAGTTGAAGTTGTATGTTAGTTGGAACAGGTACATTTCTAAGTGCAACTGCCGCCAATTTTTTTTGAAAAAAATATAGATAGCATTGGGAAGGGCTAACACCTCATGTAATGTTTGTTTTGTTGCCTGTGCCCCTAATCAGAAAATTTCACCTCACTTTCTGTCCCTGTGACACTTGGATTTGGAAAATTTGGAGTTGTTGTGGATACAAGGATTGGTGATAGAGCTTCACTGTAAACCCCTTTTCCTCATGATAATTCTTAAAGGAATGAATTTCCCTTCCTAGAGGTAGATTTCCTCCAACTTCCTGTCTCACACTCGTTCTTAACTATGGGTCATATGTAAGTCATATGTTTGTAACCCGGGGATTGCTTGTATTACCTAATCTGGTGTGACTCCCTTAGATACAATAGAGACCATTAATTCTGGAATAAGACATACATTGATTTATCTGCACACAACACAGAATTGTTTTTCTCAGACAACAACATAATTTGAGTCAGAAGTGGGGCCTTTTCACACTACCCAATTGTAGTGCTATGATTCCACTTTACCTCCTATAGCAATACTCTATGAAATCTTGGAGGTGGTTTTCCAGTATTGCATTTGGATAAAGTACAAATTAGCTGTAGAGGCCTTTCACACAAGAGTGTTTATGTAAGTGTTTTTAATGGTATTGGTTAATTTGTGAATTTTGTTAGTTTCATAAATTATATTTCATATTTATTCTTTCAATAAAAGAATAATATAAAAATGAAGGATTTCCCATTTAGAGAAGGTTATTTAGAATTTCTCATCACTAGTGTCAAACTATAAACCTCAAGATTTTATAGGATGTAGGCATGGCAGTTAAAATAGAATTCATTCTGTGTCCATTTATCCACTTGCATCATGTTTGGCCAGTATAGGGTATGGAGGGGCATTGTTAAAATAAGTTGGCATATATCATATTTGAAAAAGAACAAATAAATTGACCTCTTATATTATGGGCAATGTTATTGCTCCCTGTCATATTGGGGGGGGGGGGAATACATTACAATACAATACAATACAATACAATGCAGTACATCTTATTGTAATGTGAACTGCTATGATATCCATAGTGGAGCGTCATAGCGTTATTATCCCTCTTTTACTGCCATGGTTCCATCCTATGGAATTCTGAGTTTGGTGAAGCACCTCAACAATCTGCTGAGAACTCTGAATGCTGCATCCTAAACTCCTAATCTCAGGATTCCCTAGGGCACAATCATGGCAATTATTGTGGAATTATAGCACTATAATTCTATAGTATGATTATGTCCCAGGTGCCTAACTACTGATGGGCAAGTTCCACCAGATTTGGATTCAATATGTATTTATTACTTACTTATTAAAATACTTTAAACCGGATCTATATTCTGAAATCTTATAGGCAATAAAAGCAGCTTTAAAAGAGTGTAAACAATGTAAAAGGAGTTCAAAATAATTTCAGTTGTGCTTCAAATGAAGAGCTTTCTTCTCATTCTCTCTGAGATAAGACAAATTGCTACTCTAGCAGTGGGCCTTTTCCTATGTCCAGTTCCTGAGTGCCATGTGGCAGTAATCTGAAATGGGCATGCTAGCTGCAGAATTTGGGAAGTTCAGCACTTGTATCAGTTGTGTTTCTTTCTGAGTAGTAACATTAGTAGCCAAACCAATCTGCTTGAAAGCAGTGGTAATTTAGTTCTTTTGGCAACCGCTATGCATATGAAACAGTTCTCAAATTAAATTCCGAGAACAGGCACTACTTTTTGTATGACCAGACATGTTTTTTATAATGCTCAAGTTCTTATTTAGTGGCCCTGTAGCCATGGAACACTTTTTAAAGGATTTTAATTAAAAGAGCTGGCCTCCTTGGATTCAAATTTGATTGTTGGGGTTTTTTTCTTGTCCATGGTCTTCAGGCAAGACCCTTTACTTCAGTGTATCTATGGCTCTGATCCTCCTTAAATAACCAAGCCATTTCTTCCTCAGAATTGTTTTGTTTCCATTAAATGAGATGTTGTCTTAAAATGTATCTTTCAAATAAACTGCACCATAACTGTTGCATATGATGATCATAATTCTGCTCTGTGAATCTGTTTGTAAAGTATATTGGTGATACTTAGGACTATATTTCCAAACCTTATGCCTCTGTAACTGTCATTTTGGGGGCACTGCCGTTAACGTTGCTGTATAATGTGTGCTTCCTATTGGATACACTGCATCTATACAGCAGTGAATTTGGATAGGAAATACATATATTTAACTTATGGTGAGCTAAAGCATAAACTGACGTATTAGGCAGAAACTCAAGTAAATAATATCCTGGAAGGGATGTAGGAAAGCACAGGAGTTTAATATATGTGCCCATATCTTGCATTTGCATAAGCCTAACAAGTGTTGTTTGAATTCAAACAATTTGAAGCTGGATTTAGGCAATCAAAAATCTCTGCAGTTCCAGGCACCAGCACATGTTAGTAATGGCAGCAACTGAAATCAAACTTGCTCATTTTACAATGATATGGACAATCCTGTTGTTTTTGGAAAGATATATAAATTGATTCTATGATCAATTAAAAAGAAAGCTTGTTCTTATCAGGAAGTGAAAATGTTGAACTATCTGCTCATTTAAGAGAATGACTTATACACTGATGTGGAGAATCCTGTTCCTTTTTATTTTAGAAATGTTTATTGTGATACAGTATATGAAAAAAAGCACACAATCTTCAAGATTCGACAATCAAAATACAAGTATTATTTCCCCTGTCCCACCACTTCCTCATTCCCACCCGTGAACCACCAGCCATGTCTTCCTACACCACATCAAATGGAACTAGTATCAAACAAATATCTGTCCTTATCATTACACTAATAAATTACCCATTTGGCTATTTCAAAATCTATTTTTGTCTTCTGTTTTAAATACCCAAAAGCCAGTTTCCATTTTCTAGTGAATTCTTCTTTTTTCCTCTCCTTATGCCATTGGAAATCATGGCCATTTGGATATACTTTACTACTTTTCTTTTACAATCCTTAATAAGTAATTATTTTTCCCCTTCCAAGATTTTGCTATAATGATCCTCACTGCCACATAACTATATTGGCAGATTTCTGCATTCATCTCTCCTGAAACAAACCCAATAAGCTCATTTCTGAGTTTTTCTTTATTTTCTTAGTAATCATTTTGTTGGTTTCTTTAGTCACCTTTTTCCAAAACTTTTGTACCACCAACCAGGTCCACCAAACCTGGAAGAAGGTGCCTTTCTGCGTTGTTCATCTCCAACATTCCCTCCTTCAGGATCTATCTATTGTAGCCATTAATTCAGGAGTTATATAACTTCTATAGATGTTATCTCTTGATAGAATCCACTACTGAAAATTTAAATCCTTTTTTCCATAAATATTTCCATTTCTTCAAATCTATATTTTTCCCTGTCTCTGGACCAGGAAATCATTACTGTTTTTATTCAATTGTCTTCCAGGTTATAGCCTAGAATGTATTTGTATAACCTGGAAATCAATGCTTTGTTTGCTTTCCTCAAGATATTTTCCATTTCTCAATTGGCAAGCTCAATTTATTGTTTTTCCTAAATATATCTTGTAATTGATGAAAACAGGACCAGTTATTTATCCCTAACTTTTCTCTCCCTTTTAGTTTCCATTGTCCTTTTTCTTCAGGTAGATATTCCTTGTAAATTCTCAGTTACTCATATTTTGGTTTTAACACTGCTTCCAAAGGATGCAGTAATAAAGGGATCTTCTGCTTCAGCCCTTTCTTGTATCTTTTCCACATTGCTAGAAGGGTAGCTCTTATGAGATGCCTACTATAATCTTTGTTAACCTTCTCTTTTCCATACAATAGGTATGCATGCCAACCAAATCTCATACTGTGCCCCTCTAGACTAAGTAAAGCTTTTCTAATTTAATCCAGTCCTTTAGCCAACTAAAGTCTGCAGCTTCATAAGAACATTTGAAAGTGTTTAAAAAATTATTGAAAAGGAGTTTCTCAAAAACCTCTAACAAAAAGAACCCTAGACTGATAATTAATAAATTCAGAATTTATTCAGTACAACATTCACACATTGGTTATTAGCACAGAAAACAGCATCTTTTAAATCAGAAAATAATATTTCTGTACAGAAAGTGCTTTTTCCAGTGCAGAAAATGCTGTAGCTGGACACTTGTGGTATATCTTTGTGTGTGTGTGTGTGGGGGGGGGAAGCATTCTCCAATAAGAAACAGAGTTTTCTGTGCAGATAATAATTCTGTGCAGAAAATGTACAAAAGACCACCAAATGAGCAATAATCTACATGTTAATTTTGTACAAAATAAGTCCTGAACTGCAAATATACATTTTCTAAAACTAGTCTTTGCTTCCTTAGAGATTGAAATTAGCAAGTGAACCAATAATAAAAGCATTCAACATTATCCCAAAGCACAGCCATCAAGAAGCTATAGTTACAAGAAAGGCTAATCCAACTGAAAATTGGGTACTGTCATGATTTAAAAAGGAAAAGAAGAAATTAGCAGTGGAGTGACAAAAGGACTGCAAAGTCATCACATTGAATTGTCTGGTCAGTTTTATTGACCTAAATTATTTTAGCAACTTTCAACCAAAGTAAAGCACTTGAAACAGTGGTTGACTAGTGAGTCAACATGTAGCTAAATCTAATGGATCTAATTTAGCTGGAATTAATGACATTAAGCATATATCATGTAATTTACAGTAAGGGTTAATATTTTATGATGCCATATAAATATGTAAGTAGGTATATCAGATATCTTGAGGAAAGTAGTCTATTAAGAGATTGTAACAATTTTTCAGTATGTTTGGTGATTGCTGTTTAGCTAGACCAGAGGTGTAAAACCCGTGGCCCTCCAGATGGTTGGGCCTCCAACTCCTAATCAGCTTGTCCAATTGCCAGGAATTATGGGACCTGACAGTCAAAACACTTGGAAAGCCACACATTTTCCACCAATGGGCTAGACTCTGAAAGATGTTGGAAACAATTTGAGTTGGTTTATGGAAATCTAAAGCTTAGAGAGAATAGGACCTGCTTTATTTATGTGGTTTAGTTAATTGTGATGGTGCATTTGTTAGACAAGTTGTTGTTTGTTTGAGCCACAGTAACATATATGAAAATACTTGTATGAAACCATATGCTTCTGTACACTTAGTATTGTTAAGCATTCTTTATCTATCTATCTATCTATATAATAAAAGTCAGTGTTTGTATGTGGGTATCTTTGTGGGTATGTATGTATGTGGGCCCCTGGTGGCACAGTGTGTTAAAGCGCTGAGCTGCTGAACTTGCGGACCAAGAGGTCCCAGGTTCAAATCCCGGGAGTGGAATGAGCGCTCGCTGTTAGCCCCAGCTCCTGCCAACCTAGCAGTTCAAAAACATGCCAATGTGAGTAGATCAATAGGTACCGCTCCGGTGGGAAGGTAACGGCGCTCCATGCAGTCATGCTGGCCACATGACCTTGAAGGTGTCTATGGACAACGCTGGCTCTTCGGCTTAGAAATGGAAATGAGCACCAACCCCCAGATTTGGTCACGACTGGACTTAACGTCAGGGGAAACCTTTACCTTTACCTATGTATGTGGCAGCTTTCTGATTCATTCCCACTTTAACAGGCCACTGTGACCACTATGAATGACTGACCTGGACCAAACTTGGCACACTTAACCTACATGACCTACTTTACGTCCTGGTGCAGTTAGGGGGAAGATGGACCACAGATAATGGGATTTGCAGTACTTTCAAATGCTTCCGCTCCCACAGACCACTGTTACTCTAACCAACGACAGATGAGGACCAAGCTTGGCACATGTACCGACCTACTTTACATACTGGTGTGGTTTGGGGGATGGCATACCAAGGATAATGGGACTTTCAGAGTCCACTACAACCCCCACAAATGATTGATGAAGACCACATACACACATACACACTCAACCTCTTTACTGGTTATGCTGTTGATAAGGTTGTCAGGTATAATTGTAGGTATCACAATATTATAGAAATGAGTTCATGGTTTTGCATTCTCAAAAGAGGGAAAGCATTCCAGAGAAACTGAAATTAGTTCTGAATTGGAAATTCCAAAGTAGTTGATGCAAGCAGCATGATTTTATCACTAAAATAGCTTTCCATTTTCCTATGCCCATGCAGAGAGGAATGTGATTGCTGGTGACCAGAAAAGGAACAATGTGAAGAAGTAGGAGTTGTGGGGTGAGTGAGCAGCAAAGCAATATAGTCTGATACAGATAGGTGAAAAAGAATGGGATAGCTGTACTCTTGGCCAGGTAACAGAAAATATAGGACTAGAGAGGGTGAAAAAGCCAGCACAAAATCTTTGTTGATATATGATCCAAATGGAGATAATGATCCAGATGTGTAAAGAGACACTAATCAGGAACTCACCGTTTGAAGAGAAAAGGGCATATATGGAAATGAAATGAAGCCCTAACGATGGATCCAGGAGAGTAATTGTCATGTGTCTATGAATTTCTAAACACTTACCACCACCCTATTTGGCAAGCTAAAGATGTTATACGGGCTGTGCAACGTATCCCATGTTTGCAATGCCATTTTCATTTATTCATGCTGAAGTTTATTGAACTCATGACTACCTATTTGTACTGTCAGCTACTGAAAGCCCCCAGTTATTTGCTTGTTTGTTTCTCATGGTTTCATCACACTAGAGGTTGGATCCACTTTAATTCCACTTTAAATCCATTTTGGGGAGGGGGCTTTAAACAGCTTAGGCAAAGAGGTCCTGGGCCTCACCAAACCACAAACCACAAAATTCTGCAGGAGGCAGAAAACGGATTTAAAGTGGATAAATGCTAAAGTATGATGAGGCCAACAGTCTCTGTAGCGTCTGGTCTGAAAATCTATCCTTTTCATCCTCCCTTCCTCATAAATGATAAATGATATAAAGATTTCTCCTCAGCAATATTGTTTAAAATCTTGAGGCTAAAGATAGTCCACTGTAACAAAAATGAAGTCTCTCTCCCATAAAACAAAGGGTTAAGAAAAATGTTAAATAAAGCTGTAAATCTGTTTCTGTCTTGCAATAGAAGTTTCCTAAATAAGTAAATTAGCAATTTTTTAAAAAATGCATCAAAACACAGGGGCATTGATACTACCCATTATCTAGGAAATTGATGACCTTCGCACCCATAATCATCAGTAATTAGCTATGACAGTGAATAAACAAAGTCTGCTAAATTCTAACAGGAGTGAAGTCACCCTTAATAAAAGAATACATTTAACTGAACTCCCATGTTTATCTCTCAGATCTAGAGTGGAGTATGGTTTATAATGAACTTAGCAGCTGCAGCAACAGGGGTGATAATGTTTTATGCTCCCTGAGGCAGAGTCATAACCAGTCCAGTCATCTTCCATTGTTGAAAAAATCATGCCCCAAATCTATCCTTTAGTAGGACAAAGCAGCTGGCCAGCCACTAGTTCTGGGAAAGATATATTAGTATGCAGTAAATTGTCAGTGGAATACATGGAATGTTTCCCAGACACAGTTATAATGCCAGCTGAATCAGTCAGTTCCAGACTGAATTGTCCACTTTTTAAACTGTGGGGAGGTAAAATATAAAAGGGCGAAACAATATCCTTGAAGAATAAAGTGTACTCTTGTTTGCATGTAAATACGATGGAATAAAATGTCTAGCTGCCAGTCTCAGTCATGATAGGCAATGCTCAGATTAAGCTGGGTAAAATGGGCTCTCCACATGTATTCCTCTCTGTCCTGCATGGAATACAGGTTGAATATCCATTGTTCAAAATATTTGGAACAAGGCACATTTTAGGTTTTGGATTTTTCCAGATTTTCAAATACAGTACTTGTATTTACATATAATAAAAAAATACAAGGTGATTCAATCACCACCTCATACCTCCCATTTCCAAGAGTCCCTCACAGATGTAGCTGTGCTCCCCCCTCAGCTATGCCTTCCCATGTGGAACACCAGAGAGAGAGGGAAAGGGGAAAATCAAATGAGAGGCATGACAGTTGTGTGAGGAGAGGCCTTCACACATACACACACTTCGCATTTTTGTACTCTTGGCATATATTGCTCTCTCTCTCTTCCTCTCCCTCCCTCTCCCTCTCTCTGTCTCATGTCTCCTGTCATTTAGCTGGAGAAGCCACAGTGAGAAAACAAAAAAGGTAACAAAGAAGATGTTTCTGTACTACTGTTATTGTGATCATTATTGCTTCAGTGGGTGCTATCCTTTGGGTGCGAAAGCAAGTGGGAAAGCTCTCCTCTCAGTCCTGCTAATGTTGCCAGTGAAATAACATCCTGGAGATGTCACTGAGAGGGGGGGGGAGGGAGGGAGGGGAGAGAGAGAGAGAGAGAGAGAGAGAGAGAGAGAGAGAGAGAGAGAGAGAGAAAAGAGGGAATGAGGGAAACGTGAGGTCTTCCTTCCTTCCTTCCTTCCTTCCTTCCTTCCTTCCTTCCTTCCTTCCTTCCTTCCTTCCTTCCTTCCTTCCTTCCTTCCTTCCTGTGATAGAGGGAGGGGAGGGAGGAGGAAAATGAGGGGGTAGAAGAGAGTAGGCAGAAGCAGACAGCTGACAAGAATAAGTTTTGGTTTTCAGATTTTGAATTTCTTGATTGGGGATGCTCTATCTGTCTGAATGAAGGCAACATTTCATCTTATCAGGTGAAGGCCAAAGAAGCCATTTTTGAAGGCTATTTTGTGATAATTGTTGAGTCTAATTATAACAGTATCACGTATCAGCTGTATGTTATTATAATTCAAATAGTGGTTTTGTTGACTATAATTACTTGCAGCACACACATTCATTGTCAAAAGATATCTTACCTGTATCTACATTGCTAGCATAACTTATCATCATAATCATGTAGCATTCTATGTTGTTTTTTAATTTTCCAGTGGGGTCCACAAATATCCATAAAAATTAAAGCTAGGGCTGTGTGGGACATTTACAAGTGAAAACTCTCAGCAGAAAAGTAGCATGGCTAAATAGGTAGGGAGTACTCCCTCCCCTACCAAAATATCTTTTTAGAAATCTCTTCCTGTTTGTTGCTGTGTTGTATCAGTCAATTGTGAATTATACATTGTGATCCCATAATTATTCGTTGCTATTTAGATTTTTTATGCCATTACAATGTTAATTCAGAATAAGGGTGATGTCTAATGCACTCACTCTAATTGAGAGGTATGCTATTCGAGGCACGCAAACACAAAGCAAGTACTTCTTTGCAACAGTGAAATACTCTGGAGTTTTCTTTTAATGTATTTTACTTCAGTTTAACTCCAATTAAAATCCATATTATAAATCAAATGTTACCAGGTTTGAAGGGGTGTTCCATATATCAATGTTAGCAGGTGTTGCATCTATTCACAGCTCTTTAATGTGTATCCTAGATATCTCCAAACTAACTTTCGAGAAGTATGAGCACAACTGCTGGTCCAAGGTCACTCTTGCAAGGCATGGCATTGGTTATATTCATTTAAAACCATTTCAATTTTTAAAGAAAAATACATTTTAGGGTACAAATGTTTATATATTAGCGCTACCACTTCTATATCCCTTTTCAAATAATATTTTAGCTTTGTGTTCAGCAAGGACATAATAATAAGGAATGGCTTGACCTTTTGCTCTGAAATAACCTTTTCAGGACACTTCAAATGCACTGGTGAGGGTAGTTACAGTTGGAGAATAGGAAGGCTCCTTCCCATAAGCTAAAACATATATTTTATGCAAGAAAGAATTCAAAACTCTAATAACATGAGATGTTTCTTGGACTTTGGGGGGCTTTCTAGGCACGGCTGGTGGGAACGAGGGACAGGGCCTTCTCAGTGGTGGTTTCTCGGCTGTGGAACACCCTCCCCAGTAACATCCGGCAGGTCCCAACTCTTCTGGGCTTCAGGAAGACATTAAGACATAGCTTTGTGCGCAAGCATTTAATGAATAAGTACAATATTGACATGGTCTGAACTTAGTTTTATGTGCAATGGTTCCTTGGAAGAATGGTATTAAGTAACTATGTTTTAAGCTTGACTAATGTATTTTATGAATTACTGTTAATGGTTTTAAATGTGTTGTTTTTATTGATCTGTTTGGCATTGAATTTTGCCGGTTGTTGTAAGTCGCCCTGAGTCCCCTCGGGTGAGAAGGGTGGGGTAGAAATGTTGCAAATAAATAAATAAAGATACAGGACACAAGCTAAAGGAAAAGGTTATTAGACACATGTGGATTTAAGATGCTGAAATGCCAGAGACTACAAGGTGGCTCTAAATCTTTTAAGCTTTCTTTGTCAGAGTTGTGAAATTAATTGATTTAGAGCATTGAAACTAACAACATCATAAGACTGTGGGATGATTTCACAGGCCCAAATGTCTTACCCAGGTACAATTTACACCAGCAAACTAATTACATTATTTTCTGGCAATGTTAACAAGTTTGTCTATTAACGTATGTGAGCGTTTAAAAACTGCTAAATGGAAATAAATGCATTGCATAAACGTTGATTTAACTTTCAAAAAGCGTAATGTCTGCTGCTCACTCAAATTTATAGTCATCATGGAGTTTTGTTTTGAATGGAAATAGTCATTGATACAAGTGTTACTAGTACACATAGTACTTGAACAATAGAGATTTTGGGACTTTAACCTTCAGAATCCTTCAGACAGCATAGTCACACTTGTAAACATTGGGGTTAGTGTCTGTAGTCTCCCATTCCACTTTATGCATTGCACATCAGTGAAAAAGTCTAGGACAGGGATAGGATATGGGTGATGCATAACCTTCAAGGGAATTTGAGTCTAATTCAGAGGATGGGCATTTTGAGATCCCTACATGTTTTCCCCCATTAAGTGACCACCTAGTTTTGAATGAATTCAGTAAAAGGGCCTTGGAATGATGGAAAATGGAGAAGTTGTAGTTTCCATTATGGCGTAGTGCTTTATGGGCCAGTATGGTACAGTGGTTTGGGGACTGGATTAGGACCTTAGGAAGCCAAGGTTCAAACCCCACTTTACCTATAGAAATAGGAGCCCCTGGTGGAGCAATAGATTAAACCCTTGTGTGGACAGAACTGCTGACCAAAACGTCGATGGTTTGAATCCGGAAAGCGGGGTGAGCTGCCATCTGTCAACTCTAGCTTCCCATGCGGGGACATGACAGATGGGAAAAAATCCAGGTGTCCCCTGGGCAATGTCCTTGCAGACAGCCAATTCTCTCACATCAGAAGTGACTTGCAGTTTCTCAAGTCACTCCTGACATGAAAAAAGCTATAGAACAGGGGCAAATTAAGCTCTTCTTCCAAACAAATCTTGCCGAGGAAACTCCATGATAGGTTTATGTTAGGATCACCATAAGCCAGAAGTTACTTGATGCTACAAAACAAGCAACATTCTCAGGAGAAACTGTCACTATGCATCATAGAATCTAGAAATAACTAGACAGAACATTATTTTTTTTATGAAATTTGGTGTCCTTTTATTAATGAATGCAACAGCAATAACAATGTTCACCATCCTCCTTTGCCTCTGGCAAAACTTGAATTTGGATAAATCATTTGTGTCGCAATGTCATATTGTTCTATGTGACCAAAATATCTTGGTTTTTGTATTTTTGTATTTCTTTCTGAGAAGTGAAAGATGGTAATTGGTGGTTACAGAATTCAAAAAGCTGCTTGTGACTTATAAGGCTATTTGTCAGGTCATATCTCCCTGTATGAACCTTGATGGGTCCTGAGAACCATAACAACAACAACAACAACCTATACAGCTTAGGCCCAGCCTATCAGACAAACTGTATCTTCTTCTATGAAGGCACTTGGGCTTTTAGAACTGTGAGAGAGTCCCTTCCTTCAATCCTACCACACTCATTCATATCTTCAATGGGAAAACAAGATACGGCTTTCCTGATGGGTGCACCTAGACTATGGAATTCCCTCTCTAGAGAAGCTAGAATGGCTTCTGTCATGCTGTCCTTCTGAAGATGGACCTTTTTTATTCAGACATCCTTTTAGACCTGATGGTTTTTAATAATATTAATAATTATAATAATTATTACAATTATTATTTTATTTCTTACCCACCTCTTCTCTCGAGGTGGGTTACAAAACAATTAAAATACATAAGCACAGCAAGAACACTACAAATGCACACACTAAAACATATCTCCATAAAAGTTACACACTAAAATATATCTTTACAAAATACATACTAAAACACACAAAACAGAGATCAAACAAAGGACACTTAAAATTCTAGGTAGGCCTGCCAAAAGAGATAGGTCTTTACATGGTATTCCGACAGCTCATTTAGCTGCCGGATTTTTTCCAGCAGGTTGTGCCACAGCCTTGGGGCAGCCGATGAAAAGGGTCCTCTGGATGGTAGTTGCCAATCGGATTCTGGTTGATTGGAACAGATGCCTCCCAGAAGACCGGTATGTGGGGCAGATTGCATGGGAGAAGGTGATCCTTTAGGTAACTTGGAGTTGTATTGTTTTATATGCTGACGTTTTAACAACAACAACAACAACAACACATTTTATTTATTATGCACTTCTCCTGGTGGTTCTAGGTAGAGTACAACAAATTCAAAAACAAATAAACATAAAAATACAAAAAATTACTAAATTTCAGAGATAAACAAAAATTTATACCAAACACAGCTACAGAATTGACATATAGTGATAATAGAATCCAGATCAAAACTCATGACTGAAAGTTGACTTGATAGGCCTGCCAAGAAGAGATGGGTTTTCAAACTGCTTTTTAAATTCTGATACCTCATTTAGATGTCAGATCTCTTATGACAGGTCATTCCACAGTTGTAGGGCAGCCAATGAAAAGGTCCTCTGTTTTAACTGTTATATTTACTTGTGCGTATGCCGACCTCATGTTTAAGACAAGAGTAGATTTGGGGACCAAAACTATGGATTTTTATATAATGCATTAATATGTCAAGGGGCATCCCACTAAGAATAAACAGACAGCTGCACCCAGGAGGCCAATCACCCCTGGCCAATGCCATTTTCCTGTTCAGGAATTTAAGAAATTTAGAAGGTGCATTGTGATGGAGATAGTAAAGAGATAATGGTGTTTCTTTTAGGTTCTCTTGGTATAGACTAAGCTCTTGCTTTGCCACTCTGCTTAGAGTGGTTCCTTTCTCTTTTTTGAATGTGGTAAAGTACGTTATGATATAGTACTGATAAGTCAACCCCAATGTTGGGATCAATTTTTTACTACTATCTCTAGAGTTAAATATTAGGATATAGAGTAGTTTCAATCTTTTAAAGTGTGTACTTTAAATTGTTTTAATATAGTCAATAGCTAAATTCCATTTTAAATTCAACTCCTTTATCATTAAACATGTATTTCTGCTAAAGGAGGAGGGCATAATGAAGAATTCTAGGAGGATGTATATCTAATAGAACCCATGCACTACTTCCATGTAGCATAAATTTAAAAAGAATCAAAAGATCATATATGAGGGCTGTTGAAAGAGTTCATGCAAGTTAGAACAGAATTTACAGTAGATTGCTAGCAGTAGTGCTAGTGCTTTGCCATTAAACTATTAAGAAAATGCAGTTGAAGTTGAAACATTAAGAGATTTAATTCATTAGTTTATTCACTTATCTTTTCTGTATATGATTAAATATATAAGTGATAAAATATCACTTAGAAAAGCCAAAAATTGCTACAATGACTTGGAGTAATCAAGAACATTAAAATGTGTGTATTCAGCCTTTTGGCAATTAATATAACATATTTTAAAGTTGCTGGTGGGAAAGTCAACAAAGCAGGTTTACAAATTAATTTTAATTAATTAGTGCCAGAATGGGGAAGATCGAGCCATGTTGCACTTGGGTGTCAAATACACATGAGAAACTTCTCTGAAAAGAAAAATTGCATTCCTAATTCAGCACTAATGCAGCAAAAGCTGTTCACAATCAACATTTTAAAGCGAGACTATTTAAAGTCTCAAAGCCTGGATGAATTGGCCAATATTAATTTCTCCGAAATGCATTTTTTTTTTGCAAATTTCCAATTCTTTCCATCCCAAATAATAGGAGAAATTGTATAAGTTGGGGGAGGGGTATCAATTAGATTTAAAAGAACCTACAGCCATCATTTTATTTCACTTTTGTTCTGTTAAGTTCTGAAGATTTAAGTACCATGCAGAGACATATGAGCCTCAGATCTGATAACTGAAAAATCAGGATGAAGTTTGAGAAATAAGGTAATATTTTTTCTTGAAATATAATCCACAGTTTTCATGGTAGTATTATTCCCTTGCAAATGTAATAATTTTTGTGAAATACAGCACTTCAGGAAGCCCTTCTATTTTGAAAAGAAAAACACCGAGGCCACACTGACATCAGGCTAAATAATCTGGAGTGGTCTACTCTGCACCATGGGGAGTCCACATGTATTGGCATGGAAGCACTCCAAACTCATTTTGTAGTCTATACAGCTGACTTATCACCTCTGAGCTGCAGACACTCTTCTTTCACCAGCTAGAAGCCACTCCTCAGTAGAGTCTTCATGGCAACATGGTTTTGGTGAGGTCACAAGAGGGTTCCCTAGTCAATTGGTACTAGTTGCAGTGTCACCAGCCAGGCTCTGCTGGGGAGCTATTTCTGGCCAGCAAATTGGCAGGACATCTATTTGGCAGATAGACTCTGGATCACCCCAGATCCAGCCCAATCCAGCTGTCCACAAGTCAAAAATACTAGGGGTCACTCCTGAATTTCCTTGAAGTTCCGAAGTACCTTAGGTGGGAGAAACCATGAAACAATGGTAAATTTTAATATTTTCCTCCCCAAGTACTCAGATAAAGAAAAGTTGTTTGACAGAATTTGTAAGCAACAATTAATGATGTGTTTGAATTCTTTGGTGAATGTAAGATTTCCATGCACATACCAATGAAAGGTTAATGTATGCAGCACATAAAGGAAGACTTCAATACAATCTAAACTATATTCTAATTATTATTGCAAACAAGAATAAATCATAGCAAAAATTATTTTTTCATGTGTTAAGTATAATTAAAATGATTAGTTGATACATAAACAAGCAACTGACAGCCTGACAATGTTTATGACCCAAAGATGGATTAGGAAAGATGTTCCTTTACTAGGATGAATGGATGCCAAATGCATACCATTTCATCATGTATAAGGGTGCTTGTGAAATGGGATTCACTATGTGCCAATGCACTTAAAGGTGTGGAATTAAGGAACACAGGAACAGGCTTACTTTTCAGTGGCTCGTTTTGAGGCTTGCAGTTTTCTTTGAATGCTTCGGGTTCTAAGGGACATGATTCATGCTGTGCTAGAACACAATCACTTGGGGGCATTAGCTTACTATTCCAAACTTCTACTTGACACTCTCATGCAAATTAATTCCTGCCATTTACTCTTGAAGGGGAAAATAAATCTTTTGAATTAATAGCAGTGTGATGATCTGTTCAGAAATGAAAAGCTGTACCTAAAGGGGCAGAACTGACTCATACTGAAAAAGATAAACTGCAGAGTTCACTGATAATAAGAAGGTATAATTATAAAGATAACGCAAATGAGGGTTTTTTACTTCTTAAAACTGAAAACCTGTCAATATGATATTTTCTGTTAATGTTGTGGATCAAACCAAGAACCCACAAATCCAGTATTTGCTAGAGGGAGCCAAACAAACTTTGGTCCCATCTACACTATCATATAATGTAGTTTGAAACTGCCTTATATCATTAATTTGGACTCATATAATTATATGGCAGAGTAGATGGGGCCCTATAAAGTGTAGATGGGAACAATCTCCCTTAATAGATTGTCATTTTGTCATCATGAGGGGGCATGTGTGTTCCAGTGAAGCTGCAGGTGAAGCCATGAGAGTAATTTGCTCCTGGGTGGTGGTGGTGGGGGGGGAGGAGGTCTCCCAGTGCAGCAACATCACAGGAAAGTAACCAAACCAAGCACAATCTGAAGTCCTCAATGATGGAGCAGATGGGTGATAACATGGTACATGATACAACAGCTATGAAGGTGGAAGGAGGCTGCAACAGATGAGGGGCCACCAGTCATTGGGTTTATCACAACCTCTTTGAACCTCTTTCTGTGAAGACTGTGTGTTGATTTGACATGCACTGATCTCCACATAAAAAACAAATTCATGCACAGGCATCTGTTCAGTTTTGGAATGTATTGACAAGTTTATTCAACATATACCATATTGGATTATATGGCAGTGTGGAGTCAAGATAATCCAGTGCCAAGCAGATAATATAAGATTATAAATGGGTTATATAGCTGTGTGGAAGGGCCTTGAGTCTACACTGCCATATAATCCAGTGCAAATTAGATAATCTGTGGAAGAGGCCTAAGTGAGGCCTAACTGTGCCTGTCCCCTGGGCTGAGTAGGTTGCTAGGAGACCAAGTGGGCAGAATTTAGCCTTGTAACTGTCAGCAATTGGATAAAAACAATTATCCCTCTCCCTCTAATTAGGACTTTATATTTCTTTTCTTTTTGTTGTATCAACCTAGAGCCATGGATGATGGGTTGTGTTGTCAACTTTCGAGGTTGGGGGGCCTGTAGTTTTGTTGTTTTGTCTGCTGCCCTGATGCCATCATTCTTTTATATATATAGATGGGGTGACTGCCTCCATTGCTCCCAGTTGCATCCTTGTGCTTCAGTCTGATTGCCTTGCCTTGCTGCTGCTCAGCTTGATTTTTTGGCTTGACTTGGCTTCTCTCTGGAATATTTTTGATTTTCCTTTATTTTCTTGATTTTTTTTTGTTTAGTGGGACTGGCTGAGAGTTGGGAAGGTACAGGATGGGTGGGTGGGGTGCGCACACGCGCACGTTTGGGGGCTTGGGAGAAAGAAAAAGCATCTCTTTTTCTTTGCTCTTGTGGTGTGCTTTTCATTAGAAATGTTTGGGTGGCTCTGTGAGCTTTGAGTCACCCTTTAGCTTTTTCCCCCTACCCTCCTCTCCTTCAGAAAATACTTCTGAAAGATAATAATTAAAACAAAAAGAAAACCATCTTTCAGAAAACAACTATAGGACGGGGAACCTGGCAAGCCCGCCCATTGCCGCCAATGAGTCAGATCTAGACATATTTTTCAGCCGTGGTCCGAAAATGACCATCTGGCTGTGTGCCTGTATTTGGGAGGTGCACAAAAAAGATATGGGAGTCTAGTGGTTTCTAGCCAGCAGAAACAGATCAGCTGAAATGCTCAAGCCTAGTCACTAACTTCTAAAAAATGTTATTCATATTTTAGTCAGTCATGCTCTCGAGTACAGTGCAGTTCTGGGCACATCATTTTAAGACTGATATAGACAAATTGGAGCAGTTTCAGAGAAGAGCAAAAGGGATAATGAGAGGTATGGAGGATCAAATGTATGATGAAAAGTTGAGGAAGGTGAGCATGTTCAGCTTGGTGAAAAGAAGACTTAAGGGTGACCTGATTGCACTTTTAAATGCCTCACTATATTATTTTTTTCTCTTACATTAGGGATCTAAAAAATCATAATGTTATCTTCATATAAAGGGAGCTTAAGCCACAATGTGTTTTATAGCTGCTGATGTTTTTACACTTTCTACCACTAGAGGACTCTCATAGACATCAGTCTAACGAAAGAAAGTTTATCGCTCACAGTTCATTAAGAGTACTAGCAGGCAGGGTTGATGCTTTATCGCATTCTAGAGCAGTTATCTAGCTAGTTATGGAATGGAAGTCAGCTCGTTGGCATTTATTGGTGCCCTGTGACACCTAAATTATCATAAGGTCAGTGCATTTGTTGAACCTTAGCAGCACTTAAGCACTTTTCATCTCATTTGTGGCCATTCCAGCCAAGCAATTTGAAAAGATTAAAAAAAATGAAAACAACAGCAAAAACAGTCAAGGGAAGGTAAAATGATAATGCACAGTAAAAAAATTTAAGTGAATTAAAACAGATAGTGGCTGAATAATTTTTTTTTTTGCATATTGAGATATGACAGGAGATTACTTCAAGCAACCAACATGCCATGCAACTCTAAGACAAAATGTCAGTAGAAATCTGTTGATTTCCATATCTATAGGTAACAGAAAACCATGGTTGATGCATAGGATTTGCAGTTTTCTCACAATTTGGCTTTTATGTATTTATTTTAAAGGCTTGTCCTGAGTCTGGCTAGATAGCACAATAATTGAAGTGGCACCAGAGACACAAGGACATTCTAAAGAAAGAGAGACAAGTAAACAAAACTCGAGGTTCTGAGAAGCTGTAATTAGTCTGATTGGTGATTGTGGGAGCTGTAGTCCAAAAAAGGAACTTTTCCAAATCCTGATTAAGAGAACCATGTATTTATTCCAGGAATTTGAATAGGAATCCTTAATTTCTAGTTAACTTCAATGATTCTCAATCCATCTGGTATGCTCCATCCCAGCATGGACATATCAGGTCTTCCGGGGGGGGGGGGGGGGTGTAGAGTTTGAAACTATGTGTTTATTCCTACACAGTGTAACCTTTTCCTTCGAAAATGGGGAAAACAATAGCACCTGTTGCCTTCTTAATACAAAGTTTACTGCATCACCAGGTCCAATAATATAGCTATTCATTTTATGTTGAGTCCATTGTGAGAAGGTAGTGTCATTTTGGATCCCATCCTCTTTCAATCAAATGCAGTACTCTTCCAGGGTGCCTCAGCTCTCTCCCACATAATTGCTGATTTAAGGATCTCAAATTTCAAATAAATTCATAGGAGGAGGGAGGTTTGAAAGGAATCATGTGATTTTTATGTTGATCAAAAAGAGTAGGGTTTGGTTTTTGTTTTTGTTTTTTTTAAAGTTGATAAACACTGGTCTCATTCATTCCTGGGAGAGGGCCAACTGACCAGTAGCACTGTGTCTTTGGAGAGGCAGGGAAAAACAAGTGGGTGGAAATAAGAGACGAAAGGGAGACTGCATTCCACTTTGTCAAGGGATGACAGCTGTCAGTGAAAAGTGGGTGGTAGGGAGGATGTGCAGATGGAAAACGGGATTCAGTGTCTTCCCAAAGCAACAGCGGCTGAGCAAAAATAAGCATAGCCAGAGACACAAAGCTTTCACAGAGACCATAATTCATGCTACATCAAAGCATGATTACTGCAGCTTCCTGGCTGTCTATTTCTGTTTATTTATGCCACATTACACATATTTAATTCTATTCTCGAATGGCACTTCAGCTGCCACCATTCACTAAATGGGTGGAAACTTAAAGTGGGGGAGAAACAGGGGTAACAACAAAATGAAATATAATCCAAAAGAAAAAGTAAGATCACATAAAAGGCAAAAAACCCCCCCCAAAAAACACAGTTTTAGGCAGCAGCAACCATTTCCTCTACTCCAGGCATCTTCTTTGTCCTGTAGGACACAGGGAGGGAAAAGAAGAACACGGGTGGTCTATAGCTAAACTTCTTAGTCTATACAGATTGACTGAATCTGTTACATTATTTGGTTTGTTCCTAGCCATAAATAGTTGTATAAAGTATTTTAGGTAAGTCCTCACCAGAGTATGCAAAAAGAATTTTCAATCATGTTTCAGCCCAGGTTGATTTATGAAGGAGGCTCTCTCTACTGCTGCCTGCTTTATGAAATACTAGTTTGGTAACCCGGCAGTGCCCAGGTTATTAGTAGAAGGCATTGTTTGTTTTGGGAAATTAGATAATATCACTGAATTTTGGTCCAGCACTGTTGTTGGCTGGGTTCAGTGCTGTCTGGATAAAGGTGAACTACAACTCCCAGATTCCCAGGGCAATCACCCCCAAACCCTGGCAGTATTCACATTTGGCCATGTTGGGACTGTGTGCCAAGTTTAGTCCAGATCCATCGTCGGATGGGTTCAGGGCTCTCTGAATAAGGGTGAACTACAACTCCCAGATCCAAGGCCCAAATCAGGCCCATGTGCACAGTTGGCCATGTTGAATCTGTGTGCCAAGTTTGGTTCACATCTGACATGAGCTGGGTTCGGTGCTTCTTGGATGCAGGTGAACTATAACTCCCAAAATCAAGGTCCATTTCCATTAACCCTGCAGTATCTTCAATTCATCACAGGGCTTCTCTTTGCCAAGTTTGGTCCCAATCCATTGTTGGTGAGGGTTACAGTTTCAGTAAAGGTACTGTAAGTCCCATTATCTGTGGCAAATTTGGTACAGATTCGTCATTGGTTGTGTTAATAGTGCTCTCTGGATGTAGGTCAAGTACAACTCCTGTAAATCATGGTAAATTCTCCCAAACCTCTTGTTTAGTTTCTGATCAATTCCTCTGTTAAATGTGTGCCATAGGAAAGGGTAGGAAAGGGCTAAGGGCTAAGGTAGAAGCAGTGGATTCACTTGGGTGGAGGGCAGAATGGTGTTTGTGGAGGGCTCTGGCAAGGTTTGGGCAACATGTTCATGGTGCTCACTATAACCTGCATGTCATGGAGGGTGGACCATTGGTGTCTCCTGCTCAGTGGGAACTATAGCTATTTGTGGATGTTGGAGGCTGTCTGTGTAAGTGGACACCTTCTCCACATACATACACATTTTCACTTTTACTATGTGTATAGATGATACACCATATTACTAGACACAGTCCTGTTTTTTGTAACAAGAGTCAGCAGGTATAGCATTATAGGCTGAGACAGATAAATTGACATCAAATCCACATTATGGCATATGTTCCACAGGCAAGTAGCCCAGTTAACAAAATTATCTGGATGACTGCTCATATCATAGGGTCTGTGGATTATTTTAGGGCAAAATTCTTTTTGGAAAAAAATTCAGATTACATGCATTCAATGGGAATTGGAATGATTGGTCTCACATGTTATTGTGATGATAAACATACTAAAAACTAGCTTATTTGTTTGGAATACTTATTTAACTTCATTTATATTGTTATTTTCTTCCAATGTGTTCAAGGGAGTGTACTTGGCTATCTTTCTAAATATTACTTAAAGTGGCAAGTAATTTGGATGCAGATAGTTAAGGACAGCACTTTTCTAAGTAAATTCTGCAGTCTTTCCTTTTTTCACTTCATTATATGTGATAATTGTTGGACACCAGCTAGGCCAATTTTCAAAGATACAAGGGACCTACTATGGCACCCCGGTTCTATGATAGTAAGCTTGCAAAAAGCTATGAGGCAAAAAGCTATGATAACAGTAGCATTGCTACTGGCACGGTCCCTCAGATCAAGCAGACTTTTGTTGAGGATTCATGTCAAATGTGCCAAATGGTTACTGGGCAGCAGCATGGGTTGGTGGACATTGGAAATAAGTAGTAGGCTTGTGCAATTCTCCTGGAGGACAATCCATTGTTGGTATCCAGATTTCATTGGACACCCAGATCCATTTTTGGAGCCTCTGAAAAATCAGCTAATTGGAAATATCTGTTTTTGGCTAGGCAGTTGAAAGATCCAGGAAGATCCGGCCCATTGGCAGCAATGGGGAACTTACAAGGCTCCCCTTTTGTTCCTGGGATCCTTTCCTTTCTTCCTTTGAAGGGAATCTAGATTTGAGCAACGGTGTAAAGGAAGCACCCTTCCTGGGACCCTTTCCTTTCTTGCCTTCAAGGAAGTCTGGGTTTGAGGAATAGAGTTAAAGAAGCATGTGCCATGTACTCCCAAATAGAAGGGAAGAAGCCATGCCCAACAGCCATGTGGGACATTTTGAGTGGAAAAAAAACATGATGACTGAGCCCTTGCCATTATGGCCATCCACACAAGTTGAAGACTTTCATGCATTTCAACATTTCACCAATGAAAACTGGGAAACATGTGGCTAAGGCACACCAGAATGTGTCCAAGATGGTAAAATTTGACACATCAACACTTAACTGACCACAGTAAAGACTGGAAAGATCGTTGAAAATTTAGGGCAAGGGTTATGATTTGCATATTTCTGGATCTAATTACATTCCACTCCCACAACTACATAAATATGCTTTATGTCTGAGACATCAGTACCACTCAGTACTGTGGAAAAGTGGGTTTACAGCCAAAAAAGCTCATTTCAAAACAGATAAATTTTCAATGTGTCACCACACTTCATAATAGTTCAGAAAGTGACACCATCACTATAAAAACAAAAATTGTTCATGAATACAGCTTCTGGGAAATTGTTTACATAAATGTTAATAGCATGGGGTAGAAGTTGTTTGCCTAGCAGAAGCCCTATGTATTCCCAAAGCATTTATATAGGCACAGACAAGACTGGCACCATCAACTTGACCACTCAGAGATGAATTGATGCCCTCAACCACACTTTTTCTGTTTCCTTCCCATATTTGTTAGAAAGCAGTGGAACCTAACTTAGGCTGAATGCAGAAGATTTATGTCCCCTTGCTATCAGTTTCCTACAAGTCTGACTAGTCATTACCATTATTCTCATTGTGAAATCCCAGTCACTTTGTTTATGCCACAGGAAAAAATATATAATCTCTTTCAGTACACTGACAGTATCAACATAAAACAAATAATACCAAACACAGAAAGTGACAGAGAACAGGCAGAGGTTACAGAAGCTATTGTACTATCAGTGCCTGCTGTGAGTGTTACATTGAAAGCCACTAAGCAGCTCCTGCCTTCCCATGCTGAGCACTGACATTTTTTCTGCAACACTTTCTGGTTTTTCAACACTGTAATCACCCTTATCAATACATAAAATAGCACTGTTAACATTCCCATTCAGTTTTCCAGAATAATTTCAGTTAGTGTCCAAAAAATCTGCAGGGATACAGTTGCTGCTGACTCCATATGAACACTCTTAGTGACGTCTCAAATTGTCCACAAAGATGACAAAACTGTGCAAACTGTATACAAAAGCCTTTATTGTTTTACTTCATGTATAAGTTGATGGCAGATTCAGGGGCCACAATTATGGATTTTGATAGGACCCAAGGATATATTGAGAATCATTCCATCAATCCAGGTTTTTGGGGTTGGTTTTTTAAATTAAAATTTAGATTTTTTTTAAAAAACATAAAAAACTAACACAAAATGTATAAACAAACATAAATAACTAGAATACGAAACAAATACAAAGATCCATAATATCACACTTCCCTTGCTCTCTGGAAGAATCAGTCAGAATTGCTATTTTGATAAAAAAAAATTACAAGATTTCTTCATATCTGGGATGCAAAACAAATGAGATTAAAAATGAGATATGAAGGCAAGCCAAAACTAAGGCAGAGGGCTCAGATGGGTTAAGTAGTCAAATGTCTGACTTTGAATGACTTGTCCTTTGAGTCATGCTATTGTTCAATCATAAGTACTCATTATTAATAAATATATACGTAAGCAATTTATTTTTGGCTTCCAGCAACTTTTGGAATGAGCAAGTCAGCATCACAGTGGATGAAGAAGCAGCTGCTCCCCCGTGGCTGGAATCGAGCATACCCTCAGTAAGCTGGAAGCTGGAAAAGGTTAAATTGCTTCTGTGTCTCTATCTCCGTCTCTATGTTCATATGGCATTGAATGTGTACATTGTGATGCACCCTGAGTCCCCTTTGGGGTGAGAAGGGCAGAATATAAATACTGTAAATAAATAAATAAATAAATAAATAAAGTAGGTAGCTGGCAGAATGCTTTCTGATGACTCTGGCATGATATTCAGAATTGTATGCATGCATGCATGTGTGCATGTATGTACGTATGTATAACCAAGGGATTCATGGACAGGTGGCATATATACTTTGGTTGTTGCATCTAAAAGCCATCTAAATCAGATTGACAACTACATGATCAAGCATTATTTTCAACTACTTCCAACAGAGTCTTTTTGGAGTATATGATAAGAGGTTTTCACATTGGCTTGTATGCAGAAACTTGTATTATGGTAATAGTCAAACTACTTATATTTGATACTCTCTGTATGTGTTGTTTATTAAATAGTGTCTGGATTTATTTTTAAAAGAACCTGGAAATGTTTTTTGTTGGTTTTTTTTTTTTTGCATGGGAATTTCCAGAATTCCTCATTATGATTATGGCCATTTTTAAAATCTTCAAAAACTAACTTTTGGAAGCTTTCAGTTGTATCTAGAATCCTTCTACTTCACATCTGAGATGTTTCAGTGCCCTCAGAAATGTATTTGGATACATTTTCAGATCAAATTAAGAGTGTTAATTAATTATTTTTTATTTAAAGTTGATTGTTAGCTGAGATGATACAAATGTATAGTCTATTCTTTGACAAAACTATTTTCCCTTGTTTTCCAACTGTGTTGGCAGCAATGTGGTTTAGAGATGTTCCTTTCCCAAAGGGGAAAAGGGGAAAATAGGCCATTGCTCATTTGCATATGTTTACTCATTAACAGGTATCGAAATCTGAAATGTCCCCTTGAACTGCTATTGAAACCAGCCTTTTAAAAACCCAAGAGGCAAAGAATAAAAATGATAACCACTTTAGGTTTGAAATGGCCATAATTTCTGTTGTTTTTCTAATAGGTAGAGCAACTGATGCAATTTTGTTTCTATAGTGGGTGTCAAGTGGCAATATAAGGTGATATCCCATAACTCCGATGACTATAGGAAAACAAATGGGACAATTTTACATATATTATGAGATGCATTAAATGATCAAGTTAGGATTCTTGGTGTTCTGGCAGACAGGTTACAAATATTGACTCTTTGTGAAAAGCAAAAATGTCAATTTCCACGTCGGAACAGAATGGAAAAGAATACTGCCATTATTTTAATGTCTTTATACAAATCCATTGTGTAACTAAAACTGGGATTTTGTATAAAATGTTTTCTCTGTGCTACATATAAGACAGTTAGAACCTGGCATCCAATAGAACCCATTGATTTAGCCAATTTGAGCTCATATATTGGGGGAAAAGCAGAATAAAAATAAAGCAAGCAAGCAAACAAACCTAATGGTGGAAATTTGAGTCAATTTAAAGAAAATACTTCTGCACAACACACAACTAAGTTATAGAATTTGCTACCAGAAAATGAAGCATGGCCACAGATGGAGATTTGAAGAATATATAAGGTTTAAGGTTATCAGTGGCGACCAATCATGAGGCAATTCATTACTTGTAATATTGAAGGAAGTATTGCTTTTAGCCACAGTTGCTAAGGAACAAATCTGATGAATACAATTTCATGTACATTCTGTTTATGGCTGTCTCATTTATGTCTTTTTGGCAATTATAAGGAGAGAGTACTCGACCAAATAGGTCATTTGTCTGAACCAGCTTGGGTCTTTTATCTTCTTGTATAGGTTTGGTTGTTCATGATTATTATCCATTAATTCAGCCTCCCCTACATGGCTACCTTCTTGTTTTGGACTAAATTCACATTTGTGCCAACAAAGATGGCCTAATAATTAAATATTCTGGGAGCTATATGCCAAAACACCTGAAGGGACCTTAGATCATGACTATTAACTGAATGTTCATGTATCAAGCCATATGCCTCTGAATGCTACAGACTAGGAAGAAACAGTGGACAGTTTTTTACATTTGCATGCATTGTTCAAAATAGGATGCAGAGTACAAGTCTACATGGCCCTCGATCTATTCGAACAAAACAAAAGGTAGTATAACAATGGTCCCCAACCAATGGTTCCCAACCAGCTTCTCTGCGTCTAACAATATCTCTTTCTGCCTTTTTTGTGTACTGCTGCTTCGAATAGTACATTTTGAGCATCCCTTATCCAAAATGCTTGGGACCAGAAAGGTGTTGAATTTCAGATTTTTTTTTCCAGACTTTGGAAATGAGATCCAAATGCAAATAGAAAATTAATATATATTTCATACAAATCTAATACACAGAGCCTGAAGGTAATTTTATAAAATATTCTAAACATTATTTTATGTATGAAACAAAATTTGTATATATTGAACATTCAGAAAGTGAAGGTTTTACTATCCTAGCCTTCCATGTGGTTACTTTCAGATTTTGAAGTATTTTAGAATAACACATAGGGATGTTCAACCTGTGGCACAAAATATCTGGAACAATTGGAGGCAATATCCACCATAAAGAAAAGAACCAAAAACCAGTTCTTTTTCATTTTTTAAAAAACTCTTGCAAATTATTTTAAAAAAAACAAACCTGTAAAGCCTGTTGCATCGTCTCTCTGTATATGAGAGCAAGAGAGCACGCATAAATGTGGAACCATGCTGCCAGCAGTTTTTCCTACAAGACACAATTACGTCAACAGAAGTTAATCACATCCTACAGGAGTGGAATCTGCCATGTAGTTTTGCTTTTGTTCTTGAGAGAATAACCCAATCACCTTCGCAGTTCATTTGTGGTTACTCTTGTTTATTGTAGCCCTAGAGGCAAATTGTCCTCTCAATTACACCAGTACAAATGCAGAGCAAATCCACTGACTACTCCTTTCCTCACAAAAGGCTTATGCAGTTGTGACATTCATCCCAGGCTAAAAAAGATATGCAGACTCTTTTCAAAGTACAGTGGAATCTCAGCATTACACTCATCTCAGTAATGGAGAATGCTCACAATTATACAACATATAACTAATATTACCTTCTGCCACCTCGGTGGACTCCTATTGCATCAATTTATCAGGCACATTATTTTTAATTAAGAGGGGAAATAATATTTGTCATCATTAATTACCTGGGTTAAAGATTGGTTTCCAATAATTCAGGAAGTTCCATGGGGAGAGGAAACAGTGAGAAATGTGAATGATTTTTAATTGGTGTTCCCCCATCCTGAAATCTTTTTAGAAATTATTCTGTGTAAAAAATACTCATGAGTTATAGGAGAGAAGAATTTGGGTTTTCTGCAAAATAACACGTTTTGGGGTAATAGCAAAATTGCTTATGTTTTGTGAAAAAAAAAAACAAAAAAAAAACTCCCGCAGCATTCCATCAAAATATAAGCAACACTTTCATGGGTAACACTGCTAGGAAACTGCACAAAAATAACACATTTGCACACATTGACATGTCTCAAAACTTCCCAGAGAATTCTGTAAAAAAAAAACATATGCATTTCTGTGCAGAATAATTTGGATATGAATATCAGGCAAGAACTGTACAGAAAAATTCCTTTTCTTCACAATAGGGAGAACACTGCAGAAATGATTCAACCTCACTTGTGAGGAATAAATAGTCATATAGTGCATTATTTACATCTTGCTTGTCATTTGGTAAGCCAGCTTCTGGTGTGCATCAGTTTTGCACATTTATGCATTCATTTATTCATTCAATTTTTATCCCACTAAAGAAGATGGTGAAACATGCAACTATTTTCATTACGAACAAAATTAAAAATGAAGTCAATAGTAAAATGATTAGCATCATTCAGATTATAAAAAAGATAATTGTCCTAAACTCACTGGGATATATATTTTCTAAAAATAAATAAGATGTGACAGTAATATAATTATGGCAGAATTTATGACAGAGCAGGTCTGATTTTTTTAGATCTTTTCCATCCTCAGATTGTCCAGTTATTAGATCATGTCATGGATTTATAGTTTTCCATCTGCCTTTATATTTAGGTGGCAATGCAAATATTTCCATACCTTCATTATGTATACAAATACTGAAACTAAAAATGTTTTCCAAAGCAATTTGTGATATGTTGTATTATGTTGCATTACTTGGAAATTCCAACAAAGGAAAACAAAAAGTCAACATTGCACTGGGCATGCTCTTGAATATAGACAGATCTGCTGTAGCTCTAATGATGTTTAATCCAGTCTGGATGGAAATAATTACTAAGGATATAGAAATGAGATTAGAAAATATATTTTTTAAGGAATATTCAAAAAAGGAAATCAACCAAATGGGAAATGTATCATTCAAAACATATTAACAATATGGAATAAATATAAAAGCCACCTCATTAAAGAGAACTCTAAAATAATGCCAGTGATAATGGAGAAGAAATTTCCTAAAAACTTTAAAAATGTGATGGATAAGGAATTGAAAAGGAAGAATTTAGACAAAATTAGAAGTTGGAGGGAACAAATAAAGGAGGAAAACAACATAAAGGGAATCCTAGGTGATTTAAATATATCATGGCTTCATTGGGTCCAATTAGATCAATGGTTCCAAAATTGGCAAAGAAAGAGCTGTGAGGAAAGAGAACCAACAAAATTTGAAAATATAGTATTAAAAGAACAGACTAAAGAGGGAAATGAATATCCGAAAGGGATAACCAGTATGATATATAAAATATTTATAGAGATTAAAGGTGGGAGGAAAGGGATATTAACAAGGGAAATATGGGAGGAAGAACTGGGAATAAAAGTAGGAGAAAGAAATTGGGAAAAATTATGGAAAGCAAGGCATCTCAAAAATTTATCAATTAGAATAAAAGAAAACTACTACAAGTAGTATGGAAGTGGTGTTTGACCCCAATAAAGATACATAATATGGATAAGAGCTGTTCAGAAAAATGTTGGAGGGGTTGTCAAGAAAGGGGGACATGTATTCATATGTGGTGGGAATGTAAGTATGTACAGAGTTTTTGGGGAAAGGTCATAGTAGAAATAGAGAGTATCATGAAGAAAAAAATCAATATAAACCCAGCGACTATACTATTACAGTAGAGTCTCACTTATCCAACACTCGCTTATCCAACGTTCTGGATTATCCAACACATTTTTGTAGTCAATGTTTTCAATATATCGTGATATTTTGGTGCTAAATTCATAAATACAGTAATTACTACATAGCATTACTGCATATTGAACTACTTTTTCTACCAAATTTGTTGTCTAACATGATGTTGTGGTGCTTCATTTGTAAAATCATAACCTAATTTGATGTTTAATAGGCTTTTCCTTAATGCCTCCTTATTATCCAACATATTCGCTTATCCAACATTCTGCTGGCCCGTTTATGTTGGATAAGTGAGACTCTACTGTATCTATTTATAATACAGAGGAATGGAAAGAAAATGAAAAGAATTTGGTAACAATGTTGCTAATGGCTGCAAGGTTATTAATAGCAAGAAATTGGAAAGGGGAGGTGGAAATTAAAATAGAAGATTGGTACAAGGAAATTTGGAAATTAGCAATAAATGATAAATGAACATGCAATTTAAATGTCAAAAAAGGCCTAAGGAAGAAAAATGATTTTGAAAGTATATGGAAGAAATTTATTGAAGAAACATTAAGGAGAGAAGATGGCAATCAACCCCCACCAGAAGAAATGAGGTTCTGGTTGGACTATAAAGAAATTGACTCCGGTGATGGGGAGCACAACGGGTAGAACACTGGGGGAAGGAAAAGACTTAATTCTATGAATTGTAAAGATTTTTATTTTCTTTGTAACAAATTAATAGTAATGTAATAAAAATATTCAAAAAATAATAATAATGATGTTTAATCCAGTGTAGGAGTTAAGACCATTGATTTAATTTATGTAATTGAATTGTGGTCATTGATATTGCAACAAAAACAGTAAAACTGGTATTGAAATGCAAAGCAAATGGTCTTGAGTTTCTTTATTTTTACTTTTATAATTTTAAAGCCAAAGGAAACTTTAAAAAACAATAATAATTAAGTAAAACTCTGAGTGCAAACAAATGCAAACCTGGCAATGTGTAAGAAAAAATGTTACTGCTAGCCTAGAGGTAGGACTAAATCCAAAATGAAATACTTTATTTAAAAATTAATAAATGCTTTATTAAACATTAAAAACAAGGCTGGAGTCCTTTTTATTCCAAATGAACCCTGTTCAAAATTAAATATGTTACTTTTCTTCCTCTAACTTGCTAGTGAAAAATATGTAATTGGGAAGGAGGGGATTGACTCTTGTCATTTAACACAGCTTTTCAAAACAATTCTATGTAACATCTCAAATTTCTATTTTTTTTTCCTTGGAAGCAGATAATTAGAGTAAAGTAAAAGGGGACTACATTTGTTGACATGATGAGCAGAAATGTTTTGAATTCAGATATAAACTATGAAGAAACATAAAGTTCTTAGGAAAAATGCAAATATTTATTGAACCACGTTAATGTCTTGAGGTTCTCGTTGGATAGGTTCTTTAATCAACAAGTCATAATCCAGCCTTCCTAAATGTATAACTGCATACATTGTTATTGTTGTTGTTCCCTTCCCCTCCTCTCCTTCAAATACTTCTAAAAGATAGAAATAATAATTATTAATCCCAGAAAACAAAAAGAAAACTTCTAATCACAGTTCGAGATGAGAAGCAAAACACGGTTAAAACACAACACATAAAATATATACCATAAAATACATACAGTAAAACACACAACACAAATACATATACAGTAGTCTCCCGCTTATCTAACATTCTGGATTATCCAACACAGTCTGCCTCCCACCTGGATTCACAGCTGTTTCTCTAGGCAGCAAGGACTGAACTTTTTATGGATTTAATTTTCGACAATGTTACTGTAAGGTCATTTTCTGCAATTCTATCTTTATTTGTAGTCAATTTGTTAGTAGCCAAGGTTTTTGTAGTCAATGTTTTCAATACATTGCAATCTTTTAGTGCTAAATTCATAAATTTTTGTGTGTGTCAGGAGTGACTTGAAATTTCAAATTGATTCTGGTGTGAGAGAATTGGCCGTCTGCAAGAACGTTGTCCAGAGGACGTCCGGATGTTTGATGTTTTTACCATCTTGTGGGAGGCTTCTCTCATATCCCTGCATGGGGAGCTGGAGCTGACAGAGGAAGCTCACACATTCTCCCGAGATTCGAACCACCAACCTGTCAGTCAGCATTCCTGCCAGTATTTTTAACCCATTGCACCACCAGGGATTTATACTACATGAGAGCCGTATGGTGCAATTCTCAGTGAGTTCTGTGGGACTATCCTAATCCTACTATAGGATTAAAGATTTATACGATATGAATGGCCATCTTATCCCCATAAACAGAATAATAGATAAGATGGGAGATAAAAATTGGATTAAGATATTGGGACTATATAATAAACTGAAACAAGGGAAATATGGAGAATGTATAGTTAAGGAGAGTATGATGGAAGACATAATTAAGAAAGCACAGACTTCAGAGAAAGGGCTGGTGGGAGTAATATACAAAGCGATGACCAAAGGTGAGGAATATATCATAAGAACATTACAAGACCGATGGCAAAAAGAGGGGGTACTTACAAGACAAACAATAGAGAACTTAAAAAGAGAGGCCACAAAAATTAAAATCGAGAAGTACAAAGAAATGGAAAGGAAATTCATATGGAAATGGTACCGCACCCCAGCACAATTAGCAAATATGATCAGGGTGGAATAATTATTTGTTTGACCAGGTTCAATCAGAAATTATTGCAAATGTAACCTCTGAGGATAAGAAGGAAGATAAAATGAGGAAAGTTAAAGAGAAATGGACAATATATTCAGATTGGATAAAAAGAGGCGAAGCCAATGTAAATATTGTACAGAAATGGGAAAAGTTGTGCTCATGGTTGGAGTTAAATTTCTAATGGAATTGTGGTATGGGGTAAGGGTGGGGGGAAGGGTGGGAGAGGGGAGGGGGGAGGGAAGGGGGAAAAAGAATGAATAGAATGATGATATATTAGATATGTGAGTAGACAATATAGATGGGAAGATGATTGAGAAATGCGATAAGAGATAAATGATGTGTAAGTATGAATGTTTGTATTAAATGTGCAATACACTCACAACATGTAATATAATATCATATATATATATGTGAGTTCTGTGGGACTTACTCCCTAATGCATGTATTTTACTCAAAAGGGCTTGAATAATGCCATTATCCCTAAATATATGTTTGGGAATACTGAGAAGAGTGGTGTGGGACCTTGAAAATTGGTTCTCGCAGAAGCAGAGGCAGCAGGAGGACATTTTTGCTCCCTGGCTTCAGGTAGGATTTGACTAAGATTTGGCTAAGATTTTAAACTGAGTGTGGGCTTGGCTCCTGTGGTCAAAGTCTAACTGTTGTGTGACTGTTGTGTTGAAAGAGAGCCAGGTACTTAAGTTGATTGACAGCAGGCATTGTCCCCTGTTAATTGAGTTTCTGGGAAAGCTTTATTTGCCAGTGTGAGTTTCTGCCAGAGCCTGATCCCAGAAGAGCAGTTGGTTCTCGCAGAAGCAGAGGCAGCAGGAGGACATTTTTGCTCCCTGGCTTCAGGTAGGATTTGGCTAAGATTTGGCTAAGATTTTAAAGGCACCTTTACTAACTATCCTTTGCAGTACATACAGGAAACAAAGCAACATAAACAAATACACAAAGAGGTGGTTTGTTGCAGTTTGCACATAAAGTGTGTGCATATTACTTAACTGTACAAAGATCCCACTTGGCCACCACGCTCACCAAGAGATGCAACAAAAGCAAAACATTCCCATCACATGCACCAGCTGTGGCATGTTCCGCTTTTTCACACAAAAACTAGACAACTACATCTGCTCCAAATGCAAACAGATGACTCTGATGGAGCAGAGGATCCAACAGCTCGAGCACCGTATTAAGACCCTTAAGGACATTCAGGCACTCGAGCTCTTCTTGGAAGTGTCCAAGTGCAGTGGCACAACACGCTGCTGTAGATCAGCAGCCTGCATCACACCAACACCACCAAGACCATGATCAGGAACCTTATGGGGAGATCAACTCAATGGTAGACAACCCTCAGGCTTGGAAGGAGGTCACCCATAGAAGGAGACGCAGGACCAGGCAGCCTCCGCAGAACTCCTCTGCTCAGCTGCATTTACACAACAGATTTGAAATTCTTACATCATTAACATACAATCAGGAAACACATCTTGTGGAGGACCACAGTTTCTGAGATACCACTCAGCGGACCACCCTGGATCAATGCGCAGGGGATAGCCCTGACGGGGACAGTGCATCACCACAGTCACACTTATGTAATCATGCAAATGCTCCATCCCCAATCATAGACCAGGAGCAACAGGAACATCCTTGGGAGAGTAATGGGCTCTCGGATGTATCTCAATGGATTGTCATTGATGAATGCACTGGGGATGTTGAGGAGGAGGACAACACTTTACACCTACATGATTCACTTCAACAGGAACACTCTTCAGGGGACATACACACTGTCTTACACAAAAGGGACCCTGTCAATCCTCAAAGGAAACAGGTCTTGGTAGTAGGTGACTCCCTCCTTAGAGGAACGGAAGCCATCATTTCCAGACCGGATGGGATGGCTCGAGAAACATGCTGCCTCCCGGGGGCAAAAATACACCATATCACTCAGAGGCTCAGCAGGCTCCTAAAGCCCCATCACCCTCCCCACCTTATGTTGATTCATGTAGGTACCAATGACACCGCTAGGCATACTTTTCAAAAGATCACAAATGATTTTCGAGCTCTGGGAACAAAGCTAAAACTGTATAATGTACATGTGATCTTTTCATCCCTCCTCCCTGTTGTAGGACACGGCTCTACAAGGGCCGGAAAAATAATACAGGTCAATAACTGGCTCAGAAAATGGTGTCAAGAGGAGCATTTTGGCTTCCTTGACCATGGTCTACTCTTCCAAGAGGATGGACTACTGGCAAGCGATGGGGTGCATCTCACACAAGTAGGAAAACATCTTTTTGCACACAGACTCACAAACCTCATCAGGCGTACTTTAAACTAGATCCACTGGGGGAGGGGAACAACAGCCTGGTGAACACTATATTACCCACGACCACAGGGAACCGCCGAAAGGCTAAACGGAGGGCTGCACAAACACAGCAAGGACCAAGTACAGAGAGCACAATAATCCCAAATAAACAGTTCGAGGGGAGGTCACAGGGGCTTACATGTCTTTACACTAATGCTCAGAGCATGGGAAATAAGCAAGACGAACTCCAACTCCTAGCACAGCACCACACATACGATGTCATAGGCATCACTGAAACCTGGTGGGATGACTCCCATCACTGGAATTTAACCATTGAGGGCTATAACCTCTTTCACAGAAATAGAACAAAGGGGAGAGGAGGGGGAGTAGCTTTATATGTCAAAAACAGTTACGTTGCAGAAGAAATGCAAGACTGTAATCCAGGAAACCAGCTTGAAAGCGTCTGGATAAGAATCAAGGGAACCGGGACTCAAAAAGATCTTGTCGTGGGTGTCTACTACAGACCTCCGAGTCAGGATGAAGGACTTGATGAAGCCTTCTGTCAACAGCTGACCAAACAGGCACAAAGAAGAGATATAGTAGTCATGGGCGATTTCAATTATCCCGATATCTGCTGGAAAACAAACTCAGCCAAGAGTACAAAGTCCAACAAATTCCTCACTTGCCTTGCAGATAATTTTATGGTCCAGAAGGTAGAAGAGGCAACAAGGGGATCAGCAACTCTTGATCTAATCTTAACAAATGTGGAAGACCTGATCAATACAGTTGAAGTGGTTGGATCCTTAGGGGCAAGTGACCATGTGCTCCTGCAGTTTGCAATACAAAGGAATGCTGAAACTAAGACAAGTCAAACACGCATTCTGGACTTTAAGAGAGCTGACTTCCAAAAAATGAAGGAATTACTGAGCGGCATTCCATGGACGCCGATATTAAAAAACAAGGGAGTTAAGGATGGATGGGAGTTTTTCAAAAGTGAAATACTCAAGGCGCAAATGCAAACAGTGCCAACAAAGAAGAAAAATAAGACAAGTGCAAAGAAGCCAGAATGGATGTCCAAAGAACTTCTAACTGAGCTAAAGCTCAAAAGTGACATGCACAAGAAGTGGAAAAGGGGAGAAATCACCAAAGAAGAATTCAAACGTATAGCCAAGATCTGTAGGGAAAAGTTTCGCAAGGCTAAAGCGCAAAATGAGCTCAGGCTTGCCAGGGACATAAAAAACAACAAAAAAGGCTTTTTTGCTTACGTTGGTAGAAAAAGGAAGAAAAAGGAGGTGATAGGGCCATTGCAAGGAGAAGATGGGGTGATGGCGACAGGGGACAGGGAAAAGGCAGAACTACTTAATGCCTTCTTTGCCTCGGTCTTCTCAGAAAAAGAAAGCCATCTTCAACCTCAGCAACACGGAATGGACGAAGGATTGGGGGAAATCCAACCCCAAATAGGGAAACAAGTTGTCCAGGAACACTTGGCCTCTCTAAACGAATTCAAGTCCCCAGGGCCAGATCAGCTACATCCAAGAGTACTGAAGGAACTAGCGGAAGTTATTTCAGAACCACTGGCAATTATTTTCGAGAGTTCTTGGAGAACGGGAGAAGTCCCAGCAGATTGGAGGAGGGCGACTGTGGTCCCTATCTTCAAGAAGGGAAAAAAGAACGACCCAAACAATTACCGTCCGGTCAGCCTCACATCAATACCAGGCAAAATTCTGGAAAAGATCATTAAGGAAGTGGTCTGCGAACACTTAGAAACAAATGCGGTCATTGCTAATAGTCAACACGGATTTACCAAAAACAAGTCATGCCAGACTAATCTGATCTCTTTTTTCGATAGAGTTACGAGTTGGGTCGATACAGGGAATGCTGTGGATGTAGCGTACCTGGATTTCAGTAAGGCCTTCGACAAAGTCCCCCACGACCTTCTGGCAAACAAACTAGTAAAATGTGGGCTAGACAAAACTACGGTTAGGTGGATCTGTAATTGGCTAAGCGAATGAACCCAAAGGGTGCTCACCAATGCGTCGTCTTCATCATGGAAAGAAGTGGCAAGTGGTGTGCCGCAGGGCTCCGTCCTGGGCCCGGTTCTGTTCAACATCTTTATTAACGACTTAGACGAAGGGTTAGAAGGCACGATCATCAAGTTTGCAGACGACACAAAACTGGGAGGGATAGCTAACAATCCAGAAGACAGGAGCAGAATTCAAAACGATCTTGACAGACTAGAGAGATGGGCCAAAACTAACAAAATGAAGTTCAACAGGGACAAATGCAAGATACTTCACTTTGGCAGAAAAAATGGAAATCAAAGATACAGAATGGGGGACGCCTGGCTTGACAGCAGTGTGTGCGAAAAAGACCTTGGAGTCCTTGTGGACAACAAGTTAAACATGAGCCAACAATGTGATGCGGCTGCTAAAAAAGCCAACGGGATTCTGGCCTGCATCAATAGGGGAATAGCGTCTAGATCCAGGGAAGTTATGCTCCCCCTCTATTCTGCCTTGGTCAGACCACACCTGGAATACTGTGTCCAATTTTGGGCACCACAGTTGAAGGGAGATGTTGACAAGCTGGAAAGCGTCCAGAGGAGGGCGACTAAAATGATTAAGGGTCTGGAGAACAAGCCCTATGAGGAGCGGCTTAAAGAGCTGGGCATGTTTAGCCTGCAGAAGAGAAGGCTGAGAGGAGACATGATAGCCATGTACAAATACGTGAAGGGAAGTCATAGGGAAGAGGGAGCAAGCTTGTTTTCTGCTGCCCTGCAGACTAGGACACGGAACAATGGCTTCAAACTACAGGAAAGGAGATTCCACCTGAACATCAGGAAGAACTTCCTCACTGTGAGAGCTGTTCGACAGTGGAACTCTCTCCCCGGGGCCGTGGTGGAGGCTCCTTCCTTGGAGGCTTTTAAGCAGAGGCTGGATGGCCATCTGTCGGGGGTGCTTTGAATGCGATTTCCTGCTTCTTAGCAGGGGGTTGGACTAGATGGCCCATGTGGTCTCTTCCAACTCTACTATTCTATGATTCTATGATTCTATGATTCTAAAATAACATTGCGGCATTTTGATCTGACAAATAATGGTCTGCTCAGCTATTCATGAAATCAGTGCAGCCAAACAAATAGAATGACATCTACAATGCAAGTATGTTTACCCAGAAATATATCTTTTCAGTGGGGATACTAAGTAAATGTACTAAGGAATTAAACCCAAGGGCATTTATCTGGGTAATCCAATTAAATTCATCTATATAGAAATATCTCCCTGAAATTATTAAATTATAAGAGCAAGTAGGTATGTATAGGTTTCCTCCCTTAATTATGCCAATTAAATGTATCAAAATATGTTTTCAGTGCTTAGTGAATCTTATGTTATTTCATGTAGCCATTTTCACTTTCAAAATAGATGCTGCAATAAAACAACAGTATATATTATGACTGGTGTTCAGTATTGCTGTTGGAGATTTGTAACTTAATGTTCACCCTCCCCGAAGCAGCATTTTGTGGGGAAAGAGATGATTTTTCACTTGAAAAAAAATAAATATATTCCATGGGTCAGACAAAAATTCTGACCTATACAAAATCCTTTGAGTCCTATATGTGTGGAGCCATATGGGACTCAAAGGAATCCCTTGAAACCAAGAGATGCCTTTTTAAAAGCCTGATGGAGGCAGTTTCATTCCAAAAAACAAAGACTGAATGAGGAACAATGATATCGTTGAGTCACTGGCCATGAAGTCTGGAGAATTTGGAGAATGGCAGATTAAAAACTTTCCTAAACTCTATCAGACTCTCTCTGATCTTTTCCACACTGCCCCAATATCCCAGTATCTGATCCCAGATTATGATCCCAGGTTGTCTCACAGTGAGGACTCATATAATCCAGTTTAAAGCAAATTATCTGGGATCAGATCCTGGGATATAGGGCAGTGTGGAAGGGGCCTAAATCTCTCCAGTTCTTCGTACAGACCTTTTCATTAGATTCCCATTGTGAAACCTCTTTCCTCTTTATAGGATTATATATTGTGCACACAGATTATTGGTGCTGTTGAAAACAAATGCTTTATAATATTTTCAAATAATATTAATATTCAGTATGCAGAATGCTAATATTGTAATTACTGGTTTGCCTTTGTCAACCCTAGCTCTTTTTGCGGTCTTGCCATTTAAAGTTATTGTTCACCCACCATAGCTAATTCCCTTTGATAAGGTTCATAGTGAACGCCGCTTCCTGGTTTTTATTGTTCCAGTCCTGTGGACAATGAATTCCAATGTAAAAGAACACCAGAGAACATTCATGTGCAAGTAAACTTCTCAAGAAGAGAAATCTAGTTTCTGCTAGTATTTCTAAAGGTAGAAGCTCCCACAATAACAAATATATACTGATGGTACAAATGTACCAGAGTGTCTCTTGACAAGAACCTATAATTGAACAAAATGGGAAATCAATGTTGACAGCTAGAACAAAATATCCAGCTTAGGTAAAACTGAGAGAAATTGTTTTAAGTTTCTCATTCCACCGCATCTTGTCTTTTCTCAGTTTATTTTTCTTCTCACGCATCATAGATGATAAAAGCAGAGATTACAAAACTGATGTTGCCACATCCTGAACCAAACTTGGTCAATTTTGAACAATCATGATGATGCCTGTGTTCAATTGGATGTGGAGTGGGTTCAGATTGGTCTGGTTCAAAAGTAATTTGAACTGATTCAGCAACATGGATAACAAACTTCAGTAAAATAAATCAAAGACAGTGGGGTTCCAAAATGCTAAGCATCATGTAGGAAAAACCTCAGAGAGGGTAGTTGGATTTTGTTCATAGACAGCTCTAACGTCCAGTCCTGAAGAGAAATCCCAGCATTACTCTCCAACTATATTGCTTGAAAGTATGACAGTTAAAAGCATATAATACTGTATTTCTTCAGTTCTAAGATTCACTGTTTCCTTTATAAACATAAAAATGATGTGCATCTTGCAATCAACGGCATGTTATAATTAAAGAAATACGGGAAGTTATATTTCTTTATTTTGTGTTTTCTACACAATGGCAGACATTTTTGGAAGAAGGTGCTGACAAAGTTTGGTGGCAAATTTGCATTTATGTTGGTTAATGTGCTGTGTGACTCACCAGGCAGTATTCTTGTAGTTCCAGTTGGGAACACAACACAGCGCTGATGGTTCATTTGGCTATGGCAGTTTGCTGTCTTCTTCTTCCCAGGAGCTGCACTATGCATCTGCATGCAGAATCTTGCAGATCTGGGGGAAGTAGGATCTAACAGCCAATAAATCTAAACGTCATTTGAGTCATTGACTGGTGGGCCTGGCCAGAGCAACCTGGATGGGGCTTTTCACTGTGGTCAGACATGTAGGGGCTATAATTCCCTCTCCTGCACCTGCTCGGCAGTCTCCTTTGCACATTGTCTCAGTCACCTGTAAATGTCTGCTTTTAGTTTCATATTCACTAACAAAAATGAATAACTTTACTGTTTTTCATCTTGCAATAAGAAAAATATTGAAAAATGAGCAGGATTTTAAAAATACATATTCTTTGCAAAACATGTATTTTATGCAGTAAATATGTTTTTTAATGTAGGAAATTTTGTACAAGCATTTTAATTTGTTTGTAGAAAATGCCTTTTCTGTGCAAAAGCCTATTTTTTCACACATAATAATCCTTGAATTGTGAAGATTCTATCTTGCCAGAATATCCAGATGCTTCAGAAACTCTTTATATATGTCAATTTTTCAAATAGTCTTTCCATCCCGATTACTCAGTCCTCCACCCTTTGCTCCCGCACTACCCTGTCATCACAATTTCTTTCTGTGCAAAGAGCATATGGTCTGGAAAATGTATAAATAAAAATGATAGGATTCAAACAAAATCTAACACTTTTCTATCATCCATTTGGCTCTCATGACCTTTTAATGCTGTTTACACTAAAAGAGTTAGAGGCGAAGAAAAGAACAACTTGTGTCCTTGAAGTTAGAGAACAAACTATTTTTTTGGGGAAAAATATTGTCAATAAGAAACCACTATGTGCTTTTATCTTTCTTCAGGTTTTAATCCTCCTGTTTCCGACATCAGTTTACTGTTAGGAGGTCTATAAGACCAATTTTCTATAGCCTTGTTTTATTTTTATGTCAACATTTTGTTCCTTCTGGAGGTCAGGGAGGCTATTCAATTCTCCTTCAAGTTCCGAGATTGTCTTTGCTTCCTTTTTTACTGTTGGTGTAATTTAGAAACAAATATCTCTCTGCTTAACTGAGGACATATTTACAGACAGTCTAATCTTACCTACACAAAGAACTCTGAAAGGAACTATTTATAGGCAAGGTAGTTAATTATAAATTCAACCATGACAATATAGAGAGGCTATCTAATTTATTTATTTATTTATTTATTTTATATACCGCTCTTCTTTCCCAGGAGACCCAGGAATTCAGTGCTCACTTCCAACAGTTTGGGCTGTGATCTTCATACTGGAGAGACATAGGTGCTAAGGTTTTCTCAAGATCCACTGTATTTTCAAATGGGGAACGTTCCAATTGCTTTTTTATTCTCAGGGGGTCCAATGTGATTAGGAATGTGATTAAGTGGGAGTCTGCACCAGCTGATAATTCTGAAGTCAGCCTGGAGCAGATATTTCCCAGACTGGCCCTTGAGGTAGCCACACTCACCTTGCTAAACTCTCTGTAGCAGTGGGTAGGTGTCCATCCAGCAGAGCCAAGACTACATATTCCCACCTTCTTCCTGTCTATGTAGACACCTCTATTGATGTCCAAATGGAGTGCCTGTGATGACCACGAACTCACATGTAGCTCCGTGACTCACTGGGAGTGACCATGATAGCAATATGAATGCACTGATTAGCTCAGGTGAAAGGGGATGTGTCTCATGTGGACAGTAAAACAGATCTAAATGGGACTCGATCCTGCTCTCCACATTGCCCCAAAGCACCCACAGGATACTCTGAACTTTCAAGCAAATTCAGCTCTATTTGAAGCAGTTAATAACACATAATAAATCCCAAGAGTCCAGGAATATTCTGAAGACAACCAAGGTGAGTCCACATTTTCATACCTGTATACAACAGAGCTAACTTCATAGGCAGCAGATCTTCACCTCAAACCTTCTGAAGGTGATCTGATGTTTAACACATGCATACCACCACGCATTTTCTTGCATACTCTGTAAAAAACCTATTTGCCTTATGATTGCCCCCCGCCTCTGGAACTCCCTCCCCAAAGAAATAAAAATTGCTCCCTCTCTCCTCTCCTTTAAAAAAATTGTGAAAATCCATCTATGCGCCCTAGCCAATGCAGAGGAGGAGGACTAGAACATCTTAATATATAACCTCTCTTGGATACTAGAAACCCACCCTGGCTCTGTTAGCTGCTGGAAACCATTCTATACTTTTAATGCATTTTAGTTGTTTAGATTTTATTATGTTGCAAATGTGTTTGATGAGATTTATTATGTTTATTTAAGTACTTATTTTATAAGTTTATATTGATGTTGTTTTACTTATTGTTTTTGTTTGTCTGTTTTTTATTATGGCATTGAAAGTTTGCCACTTTTTATTTGGAAACCACCCTGAGTCCCCCTGGGGAGATCGGACGGATTATAAATTATTATTATTATTATTATTATTATTATTATTATTATTATTATTATTATTATTTAAAAAATCCTTGGTAGAGACATCCCATATACAAATTAATATGTTTACATGTGCTTCTCCTGTAGAGATACAGTTGTGTGTGTGTGTGTGTGTGTGTGTGTTTGTGTGTGTGTATTGCCTAAAAAAATGCATTGCAAATATATGTTATATATATATATAATATATTTTATATATATATATATATATATATATATATATATATATATATATATAACCAAGCACATTCCAGTTTGCAAACTAGAATTAAGAATTCAAGAGAGCATGGGGGAAAACTTTTTTTCATGCTGCAACTTTCAAAATCTCCTCCCTCAACCAGTATAGTTGGTGGACAAGCTGCTGTGAGATTCTGGGAAATGTAGCCCCCAAAAGTAACTTTTGCAACCATTGTAATTTAATACATTTATGTTAAATGCAAGACAAACTAAATTCTTCCCCATCCCCATTTTGTAAAGTATCTGTGTGTGGAGGCTGGTAAAATCACCAATGACATGCCCATTTGTTTCCCATCCAAACAAGAGCTTTGTATCAAAAATGACAAGTGGAAATAAAAGCATGCAGTGTGGCAAACAGGAGGATATACATAATCCTCAGCTACTCAATTATCTTCATTGGCCACAGGGCCTGTACAACCCCCCTCCCTCCCAATTCCTTTTGAAGGGATCTGTTAATCAAAACAAAAATACCCTGACAGAGTCAGTGGCATCAGCAGCAACACAGCCGAGCATGAAACCGATGCAGGGCGGAGAGGAGGTTGGGAGAGCTTTAGTCTCTAAAACCTCCCTACAGAAATCTGCCCTACCTCAGCATTTACCAGTTCCTCTGCCTTATTGTCTAGTTAGAATGGAAATAGTGAGGATTTTACTCTCACTCACTTGATGACAGGGATGACAATGTCAACTGACGGCAGTTTTCATAAGCCTAAAAAAGCTGCCCTGGGGTAAGCAACACTGAGACCAATCAGATTTAGAATTTAATATTTCCTGCCTCAAAAAGGGATAAAGAGGAGAAAGGAGAGAGAGAAAGGAAGGAAGAGGAGAGCTAGAGTTGAAATTAGATTGCTGTCACAGAGAGGGGAATATGCCAGTAAGCATATGTACACACAAGCACATATACACATAAAAACATGCACATCATTTGTGAAACAAGGAACAAAAAGCTATAGTCTAAATGCCATCTCTCAATGTCAAGATAAAGATTTAACACAAATCCTGCTTACAGTGCCTCACAGTTATATCTACCTCGAAATCATTCAACGAGACAGCTCTGTTTTTGCCCTTCTCTTTCTAAGTGTTTTGCACTTGCTCTAGCCAATCTTTCTTTCTGCCATCCCTTGCATTAATCTTGGCTCTTTTCTTTAGATTTCCGGCAGTGTTTCTAACCTACTTCTGGAAAATCACATATTTTTCTCTTTTTTTATTTCTTTCACCCTCCAGTAGCATTTCCCCACCCCCTTCAGTTTGCTTGGATATTCAAGTGAAAGAATCATTTGACTGTTTTCAGTATCTTGCTTGCAAAGTGTTACTTGGAAAGATTTATACCAGCCTCAAATTGGTGTGAGTTTCAAATTGTTCCCTGCCAGCAGGTAAGATTGAAAATGAAGGTTTGAGCTGTTGACTTCACCACAGTTCCACATTTTCTATACCATAATATAAAGTGGGATTTTCATGAATGTTCTTATTTCTTTAAAATGACCAAACCAATCATCTAGCACAGCCTTTCTAATCCTTTGCCTTTATCTCATGTGTTGGACTGTGTTACTGCTGTTGATGTGGAAGTTATGGTACAATACAAGTGGGGGCAACAAGTTGAGATCTATTTCTCTAAAGAAAAACCCACCCAAATTGGATTCAAGGTACCATCTGAGCTTTTTGATATATACATTAAAGCATTTGGCTACTTTTATGAGAACAACAAAACTGCAAGAATAAGAATGCCATACCATGTTTCCTAAGATAAATTAACTTTGTAAGTATATAAACATATTTAAGGGTGTATTCTTTTTCAATTATTATTTAGTGAAACTCCTTAGTCAAAGACCGATATAATAAAAAGATGACTGTAAAATCATAAAATAATCTTCTGATTTTCACTCCATTTGTCATAGGCATGTATAATAAGAGCTATTTTGTTTTTTGTCACTGAGAATTGTTAGATGTGATATAACATCTTGTATTTGACTGATATGACAACATATCATATATTCATCATCAGTTCATTTACTTCAGATCAAGACCACCTACCAGCCCAGAGAACCTGGATTCCCAGCTTTACATTATTTTTAATGTGTACTCATACTACAGAATAAAAAGCCTTTGGTATGGTTTTATGAATAACTCCTCCCAAAATCATGAAATGATTCTTCACCCACACCTTATATCTTACTTTCTCTGGTGCACATAACAATGGCATCTAGCTTTTTCCCCTCAATTTTTTGTCTCAGATGTGGCAAATTGAAGACCACTATGAACCTCATCACATTGATGAGGTCCTCCATGCTGATTTGCCACCCATCACACATGGGGAAGCATCACTGGGTGGCTTTTCCCCATGGCAGCCCATTGTTCCAAATGAGACACAGTGTTGGCAGCCCAGTAGAGCAACAGAGCCCCACCAGAGATGAGGCTATGTCATATGATGGGTGGTGTGGGTCTTCATAGCTTAACTGGGATGGCAACGTCCTAGGATGCTAAAAATTTGTCATGTGGTGAGGTCATAGGTGACAATTTCAATTCTTTTAATGACAGATAATAAGCTTTGAGGTCCCATTTTAGTGAAGATTTTACTTTTACAACAGCAGTTGGTCTGGCTCTTTAGGTTACAGTACAGTTTATCCAATCTAGCCAGATGAATTAGACTGAAGCACTGTGGGATTTGGTCTGCCATCCCTTGACATCTCTTAATTGCATGGCAGGGGGTTGGACTGGATGGCCCTTGGAGTCTCTTTCAAAATGTATGGTTCTATGATTCTACATTTGAAGGCCGTGTTCTTGGCAATGTACACACTCCTAAATTATCCCAATTCCTGCTCTGGAGTAGGAAATGGGGCCCTTTGAGATGCCGCCACCCACTGAGTGAGTGAGTGACTCGTTGAGAAGTTACTGAGGGACTTAACTCACTTTTTTCACTTATGGCTATGCAGTGACTTTCCTTCTGTCTAACCTTGTGGGAGATGAGAATCTTATATGCATATGCACTAAGCAAGACACATAAAATGATTATGACAGATGATTTTTTTAAAAAAAGCTTGTTCTAAGCAAGCAATCTAAATTAGCAAAAGGGTGCCTTTATACAGAGGCAACTTCCTTCAGGAGAAGTTACAAAACAGACTAGGTTATTTTCAGCTAATGCTAAAAATAAATATTAACTCCTAAAGTAGCTAACTAAACATTCCCAGATGAGAAAGCTGGGAATCTGGAGGTCTTCACCAGTCTACAATCAAGCTTTCTCTAGGTGAGACAGAACTACTCTCTCCCTCTTTCCCTCCCTCCCTCTTTCCCTCCCTCTCTCCTTCTCCTCCTCCTTCTGTCCACATTGCACTCCTGAAGTTGTATAGCATCTCACCTAGAAGCATCCTCAAAGCTTTATAACTTCATGTCAATTCATAGACTTTGATGGGCAATTGTCTCTTGTCTTTGATGCTTCCCTGTGATGCCATTCCCAACAACTTGTAACTTAACTGGGCAAAAAAATATTTACACTTCATTTACCTATAGAGAAACCATACCCATCAGCTGTATTCCCTAGATAATGAGAGCTCATACTTACAGCAATAAGACCCCATATGAAAGTTCAGGGATGAATAAGCCTAAGTGAGCCAAATTCACAATGTATGACTGCCATTGGCTTCAAGATGATTAAGCCACTTCCATCCTTTGACAGATTGTGTCATTGCTGCCTTCCAGCTACAATTAAACAGCAACAAAGTTTTGTTATTGGCTGTTTTTTATCTGCAAATCCCCTTCCCGTATTCATTGAAAGTCCTTTTTCTTTCTTGCAACCCAATAAACTCTCCCAGACCAGACCCAACTTCATAGCTCACAAATGCTTTGGATTAGGACCCCATAATCCCTTTGGTCCCCCAAGTGTTTCAGAATACAGCTCCCATAATTTCTGACAATTCTCTAAACTGGCTGTGGTTCTGGGAATTGAAGTCCCAAATATTTGGAAGACCAAAGATTGGGAAACACTGAGGACCCATACAGACAGGACCCATAATGTAGGAACTCCCGTGGTTTTATTGGAGACATCCAAATGATGTCTCCAGTAAAACCAAATTGATTTGGGACTGAGTAGGAAAACTCTGCTTTGTCCTGAATTAATTATGCACTGAATTAGACCTATGTCTTCCTGAAAGACCCACGTTTATTCCGGTATGGGCCCTGTGGGGACCACCCTCTTGGGTTTTCCAGGCTGAATCAGCCCAGAATACCCAGAGGGTTGTAGCCTCCTCCCCAAAACCCTTTATAAAACCCCTAAAAATAAAACAAACTTATCTGGCCACCATTAACAGGCTGCTGGAGTCCTCCTGGCACATAGAAATGACATGCCAGGAGAAGGGAGGGTGAGGAGGAAAATCGCCCCTTGCCCCCTCCCCTGGTGCATCATTTCTAGGAGGATACTGGCTGCAGTTTAACGGTGGCCAGGTGAGCAATGTTTTATTTTTAGCCCTTTTCTGGGGGACTTTATTTGATGTCTGGGTGCCCTGCCAGAAGGACTGGCAGGGCATCTAGACACCCCCCTCCAGGAAAGCATGGGTTTTGGAGGGAGGTGTGGGGATTTTAACCCATGCCCAACCAGGTTTCTTAAACCCAGTAGGGCACATGCTAAAGCCTTGTGTGGAGTTGGCCTGAATTAGAGTAAACAGATTGCCTCTTCAAGTAAATGAGATGCCTTATCTCTCTTACCAATGGGAGTGGGAGAGATATGTCAGAGTAATTGCAGCGCAGCAGTAGTTGGATGGAGTCAGTGGAACGCAGAACAAAGTGACATCCAGAGACTTTGGTAAAACTATATACAAAGTTTTACTGACCTCGGTAATAATCAAGACAAACAGACTTGCAGACAATAGACACAGGACTTAACACCTAGGCAGACAGCACTCAACTCAACTCAGAGCAGAACAGAACAGATCTGATGCAATCAGTAATGCATACACACTTGTGTCTGGACACTCCCCAGCTCCAGCCACACATCAAGGTCATCACAGCTTCTCAGTAATTAACTATTTCCAGACTATAGTACACTCTGGCTGATGCAGTCAGTATGCAATACAGGCAAGTCACAAATTTCATTTAAACACTACCAATACACAAATCCCACATTAACAAGATAAACCCTTTACCAAGATCCAGCAATTAGTTGTGCATATCAATGGAAAAGGCCATACAGTTACTAGATTCCCACATAATTCTTTGAAGATACCCTTCACATCAAAAGCATACTGTTGTTATTAATAAGGAATGCCAATATGTCTTTGTTTCAATTTCTAGATCAAATTCATTCAGATCTGTATTCATATTTGAATTAATCTCTCCCCCCCCCCTAATTAACAGCATGCTAAGAGGAAGTTGCAGAAATGCTTGGCTGCCTTTGTTTCTGTCCAGGCATTTCTAAAGTCTTGCCTCAAAGCACCATGGGGATGGAATGACAGCCAAAAGTATGGAAGAGCCATTTGAATGGGCTTGTCTTTCACAGAGCCAAAACATTTAAACAGACACCCTGAAAAAGAAATGTGATCTTGCTGACCATTACATTAAAAGCAAGAAAAGGGAATTGTTTTCAACATGTTAGATCTGAGGTCAGAAGTCACTAACATGGTTTTTTTTCTATCATGAATCTTGCCTTATTCATTTCTCAGCAAACTCCAGATAATCTTCTTTGAAAAATGATGTTCCATTTTATGGCTTCTTTATAAGCAGTCATCGTTTTTGGCTTTTGGTAGCTTGATGTGTGAATCTCTAGTTATATTCATATTGGTTGTCATTGTGTAGGCTTTCTCAGCAGCATTTCCGCTGACACCCAAATCAGCATTCAGACGAAAACCCCAACATATTCATAGTAAGTCCCAATGATTCACTCTGTAATTTAGTTTTTACTAACCAATCATCCTTCCAGTATAAAGCAAAGTTGGAGGTGAGAAAGAAGGCAAACTCCAAATTAGAAAATAAGATGTCATCTTTTTTCAAACATGGAGAGGAAAAAAAATCTCAGTTGTTTTAGAGATTAATAACACATTCATCTCAACACAGGTTTTCTATTTTTCACTGACTTTCATTAAATAGGAAATCTATCTGGATGATTTTTTAAAATGATATTTCCTTCATCCCTTTTTAATCCTCCTGTCATTCCAATCGTCATTCAACACAGCCCTTGCCTTGACTGCCGCAGTTGTAGCTGTGGCTGTGTCCTAATGAAAAAAGATGTTTAAAATATTACCATAACCTCAGAGGCATGAGGAAAAGGCCCTTATTAGAATTCGGGACCTACAGCTGGAACCTTCAGCTCAGGGTGGGAGATAAAGTTTACTATTGTTAGCTCACAAGTAGCTCAGACTTCCTGGCAACTGAAATGAATTACTCACCTCCTTTATGCTGGGCTTCAGAAACAGTTCACTGTTTTGCAACAAAAAAGGCATTCAGGCAGGGAAAGATGGCCTCCCTAGGCTCTGAAAAGCTAGCTTTAAGACAGTGAATGGACACTGGAGCCTCCCAAGTGAATGACCACTGTGGGAAAGGGGAATTATGTCAGCCCAAATGCATTTCCAGCTATTTCGTGCCACTTTTTCAGGCTTCTCTCTCCCCCTTTTGCTCTCCTGCTCTCTTTCTCCCCTTCTCTGTGCTCCCTTCCTGTTCTTTAAAGACCTTTAAAAAAAGTTTAGATGGACTCAGATCAACACCAATGCCTCATTTTCACATTATTGCCATGGCAACGCACTCTGACACACGCTTATTTTTGCTTGTGTCTTTTAATGAGAAAAGAAAAAGAAAGCCTGAAAGAAAGGGAGAATGAGATTTTGGCACTATTTGCTGGAACGGGAGCTGAGCGGAACGAAGAGCATGAGGAGCAGAGCTGGCAGCAGGAATTTAGGAGGAAAGGGGCAGCTTTTGAAACACAAATGTGTAATCCTTTACACTTCTGAAAAGCTCAGCACTTCTAAAGGCCTACTGAGGACCTGGAATCATGCCTTTTCAGCCACACTGGATCAGCGCCTTGGGAAACAATCAATTCTGCTTTATAAAAAGCTTTTGGAGTCCTTTCTGTATTTGAACATTTCAACCAATGAGGAAAACAATTGCTAAATTTATTAGTAATGAAGACTCCAACAAGTTGGGAGCACTGTCATCTTATTCACCTTTCTAACAGGGTCACACATACCTTCCCAGGTCTTTTTACCATGTTCTCCACACAACTGTAGTGTGTCTGTTAAGAGGACTCTGTACAACACTGGCTGGATACTATGAATTGTGAAGTGAAAGCGTTCATTCCATCTCCTTACCTCATGTAAGCGATACAGTGAGACTTTCAACCATGATCTCCAGGCTTCTCACACGCCCAGAATAGTCCTCATGTTTTCTTCCTTGCCTTTTAACAAAATGCTCACTGTTTGTGCCAGCAGAGATTCACAGGTACAGCTGAGCCAGACCTGAAGTAAAATCAAGTCAGGGCAAACCTGAAAGTTCAGTGCTGAAGCTGAGTGGCCATTCCTTGGCCTGAACTACAGTCTAGCACAGAGGCATTGTGTTAGGCTTTTCCCACAGAGGGTGATGATATATGTTTGGGGGGGGGGGGGATCAAGGAGAGAGAAAAAGATAAATGTAATTATTGTGGTTCTATTCTTGTGTTTATATTAGTATCACATATCCTCCAACAATAATGACATGTAGAGTTGAGCAACATTCGAACATGGTTAAGATGCCAAACATTATTAATAAGGAAGAACAGAGAAGCTAGAGGAAGGCTGCAGCAGTTTGCTTTTTCCTGGTCCATTCTCTCCTCTCTCTACTGCTGAGTTAATTCAATATAAACGACTTTTGCCCTTTGGAATTACATTACAGGCACTGAAGCAAAGTGAGAAGAGAGCAAGTGGGGCATTTTAGAAGCAAATGAAAATAGAAACATAACTGGGGACTAATAAGGACTGCTCCTGTCCAGTCAGAACAATTGGAAGGTAAAGGTTTCAGACAAGGATCAGCAAAGTCTGTATTCTACCTGCAGTCCCTTACAGCCATATGTGCATCTTCTGGCCTCCACAGAAAACTACTCCATACTTAGAAGTGGTCTAACACTTATAAACCAAACTTGCAGAAGTTTTTGGGCTGTCCAACTGGTGACTTGAGGCCATTTGTAGCCACTATATTTCCAGCCAGGCAGGGCACCTAACCAACATCTAAACCATTCAGAGCCAACAATAATAAAGCTTCCTTCAATCAGCAGATAGAATAAAATATATTTCAAAAGCAGAGCCAGAAAAAGGGCCATGGTTATGGTAGTGTCCTACCAGTGAGGCTGACATAGGCTTAATTGCATATGAAGTAAGCTGCAGCTAGTTGCTTGTAGCAATTACTCTTCTGAAGACGTGTTCTAGATATTGCCTTATTTAAATAATTCTGTTTTTCAAAGAGGTACATTAACCCAACATCTTTCTGAAATAGCCTGATATACCATTGGATTTTAACTTCACATCTGAAAAAACTGCTTGCCAGGACAGTTTTCAACTCTAGAAATTTTCAGTTTTAACAGATAATCATAGAACCATAGAATCATCAAGTTGGATGAGACCACATGGGCTATCTAGTCCAACCCCATGCCATCAGAATGATATGGCTACTATAAAAGGTTTGCCCACTTCCTTATAGCCACAAAACCCACAAGACACTGAAATAAATTCAAATAAGTTATCACATAATTCATCATGAGGAAAGAACCTCACCACATATTCAGAACCTTTTTATTTATGGGAAAGACCATGGAAAGATTTTCCCAAAGTTCATCCCCAAGCGCAGTGTTCCTTCAGAGTTCAAAATCCTAGGAAGTTAGTGGAGACATTTGTGAGAGGCTTGCATAATATGGCAGAAAACGGATTTTAGAGACAAAATCTCAACCCAAATGAGAAAAAACAAAGCCCAAACTCTATGATCCTGCTAGCCCAGTAGAGAGCAGCATGCAGGCATGCACACCCCAAGCCAGGCACTAGCAAAACACTCAGAAGTAGTATTGGCTACAAAAAACAGACCACGGCCTGAAATATAAGGAAAAAAATATTATTTTCAGCACTGAGCTCCAGTCAAACCGAAGGTCTCATAACTAGATTATAAGACATTTAGCCTTCCACTTCCCTAAAAGCAGAGGTCTATTTTAAAGGGAAACCCTTGTTCCTAGGAAATCCTGTTCAGGGATAAATATGGAATATACATTCATTAATTTCCTAACTGGGGTCAAATTTAGAGTTCATGGCTCTTGGAAGAACTTAGGCAGTAAAAAAGCACATCAAAAGTTCACTCAAATTGTGGAAGCTTTTCTTTTTATTACTTGGATAGCACAAACTATAAAATTTTTGAGATCAACACAGGAATTTGAAAAACTACAGTTTTACCATAAAAACCTGCACTCATAGTATTTTTTATTTTGCTACACACAAAGGGAACAAATGTACTCTCATGTGCCTACATTGTTTATCATTATATCCTTGAGGAAAATAATGAAAATGTAAAACAAAATAGCATAGCATACCCTTAAACAAAAATGTAATGAAGCGTTCCATGTCATGGCTGCAGCAAGAAAAGACACTTGGCTCAAATGCGGTGGCAGCCATATATTATTTTATTGTGCAACATTTTTAATGTGTGACATTGCTATTGTTTCCATATAAAACAGCAGTGTTGCACAATATATAGTAATGTATTTTGTTATGCAGTTTTGCTGATTTTGCCCAATATTTTTGTCAATCAACATTTTTGTTGTGCAACATTGCTGTTTACTACTTTTAAAAAGCAATCTTGCACAAAATATACCTATAGTCTTTTCCCTATCGAAACTGTACAGTTCCAGAGCAGACTGTCCGGTTCTCAGGAGGAGCTACATAGCTTCCAGAGAACAATGAAGTTTTTTGGAGGAAGCTACACTGCAGGTATCAAAAAAAAAAAACACTCAGTTTTCCATCATTGCAGGTGGAAGAAGTGGACAGGGAAACTCCAGAGTGTCTTGAAGCTAAAATTTGGAAAACTACTTTATTGCTGTCAACAGAAAAATGAAGATTTGCCATCCCTATCCATGGGTGGAGTCTTTTTATTTCACTACAGGTTGTTAATTTTCAGGAGCAATCGGTTCTTTGCCAAGACATATGGACCTCATCACATTGAGCCTGAGGAGCCGGGGAAATTGTGGGGGAGTGTCATGTTGCATTTCCTACCTGTTGGGGGCTGTGGCATTCCTTCACATGATGTTATCCTGCTGTCCCCCACTTCCTCTTTGCCTCTTGTGGCTTTCTCTGTGCTGCCAGCATGCTGCTGGCCCCACCAGATGTAGCCCTGAGTCATATGATGGGCTCCAGGGGACTCTGTGTACACACCATGCCGGCAGGGCAGAGAAGTGGGGAGAAGATACTTCTATAGACCTCTATGTGATATATTCAACTTTACAACCGCCCTGAGTCTCCTCGGGTGAGAAGGGCGGGGTATAAATGATTGAAATAAATAAATAAATACAAACAAAGTGCTCAAGAAAGCAAAAGAAATAACAGTAATTGCTTTTATTTCAGTAAAGTACAACCAGCCTTATATGCATTTATTTTATGGGTACTCAGGTCCTAACTATACTAACAAAAATAATGTCCTATATTGTAGCATACAGCATGGGGCATATCTGGCCTGTTATGCTGTGATATTTGCAGTATTATGTAATTGTTTCCTAACAGTTATCAAATATATATGCATAAATGAGACAAAGTTTTCTGGGGTGGCTTTGGCTTAGCCTTCAGTAATGCTATCTAATACTGTTGTTGGGTCGCCTTCCAGTCATTTCTACTTATGGTAACTTTAAGGTGAACATATCATGGAGGCTTGAGGGGCATGATGTGTGTGACTCACATAAGGTCATTCAATGGGTTTTCATGGCTGAGCAGAGGACTGAAGCCTAATCTCCAGAATCATAATACAGCACAAAACTGGCCACATAATAGTTATACGTAAGACTAATTGCATAAGTGATTGCAGCTTGGAAACAATTCATTACACTTAAATTATTAATTAACTCATTAAAATTGTATAAAGAGATTGAAATCTGCTCACATTTAGGGTTAAATATGAAGAGTGCATAACTGACTAATGGTTGCGATTTCTTTTTACCTGTTTCTTAGAAATCATTTTAGTCAGTTTAAATTATATTTTATTTGTGTTACCTAGAAAATTGATGGCCTAAATCCAATTGTAAGTCTTAACCACAGTGGATCCATTGATGCAATAGGAAGCTTTGCCAGTCCTTATAATTAGTTCAATTGAATTAATGGATCTAACCCTTCTGGGAATTAAAATAAGTTTTAAGCCTATGAAATTTTCTAATTGTTTTGATAGCAACAAAATTATTTTCTTGAACAAAGTGCTATATTAGGAACATTAACACTTCCAAGTTATTTATATATGGTATTTAGGACAATACACAAATTATAGTCTTTTCTGGGCATTTTCATAATGTATCTATAGGGAATAGGTATAGAAACATTTTCAGACTTACCTTCCCCCTCCTCACCCACTTCCAAGCTATTTTTTCAATCCATTAGTTATTTTTTAACCTGAATATGAATGCTTGCCCACAATGTCCAGTCTCATGTACGGAGGAGGAGTTGTTTAAAGCTACGGACAATGTGGTCGCTGTTGCCTGCTTTTGGTCTAAAACTATTTAGCTGCTTGTGATTTCCTTTATTTTGTCACTTTTAAATTTATTTATTATGCAATGCTTTTGACACAAAATAACATGAATAACTGACATGAAATGCTTCCCTCACTCCACCAGCTACATTTAATAGGTACAGCTATCTTCCAGCAAAAAGGGAAATATGTTGCATCTGTTCAGGGTTAAAAATGAGATGCCTGTGAAAAAAAGATGCCCCTACATGATAAATACCAATGAGCGTATTTTAAAATATGTATATATATACTTAGACTTCTAAGAGTTAGACATTTAAAGCCTGGTCAGTTTTGGTTTCTTCCATTATATATAATTACTGTATCTTTAATAAAAATCATAAAGATTTTTCTTTTACATGCAAAACATTATTTACCTTACATGCCAATTTTTCAGTCAATGCAGGAATGGAGTTAACACAAAAGAATATTAAAATTTCAGATCTTTTAGAAATTCTGAGGTGTTCCTAAAAGCTGTACCACCCACTTTTCTGAATCTGTATGCATATGTCTGATGCCAGAAGATGATAGATAGATAGATAGATAGATAGATAGATAGATAGATAGATAGATAGATAGATAGATAGATAGATAGACAGACAGACAGACAGACAGACAGACAGACAGACACATAGTTCACTGGCATATTACAAGGACACCAAGCTCCCTCATCATGGTGTGTGATTTGTCTCACTAAATACCCCAGATTTATTTTCATCTGCCCCAGACACTTTCTGGAAGCTGTTTTTTTTATATCAGCTCTAATTTTCAGACCATTTTCAAGGACAGCCATACTCAAAGGACACTAAAATAGAACAGATGAGAGGTTAATAGACCATAGATTTAGGCCACTAATTCCATTTTGCAAAAAAGGAAGGATATAAATTCAATCAATCAATCTTTTTATATTTTTTGACATGCCAAATGAAATTGGGCAAAGGCATTTTGTACCACTGAAGCTACCCGGACTTCAAAGGATAAAGTTTGATTTAATCCCAAACTATTCAACTTCTCTTTCAGGGAAAGTATAATCCAGTCCAGCACATATCTAAGTTTATTAGCACTTACCAGTTAGTTCTTCAACAGTCACTTGCCAGGCTATAGCCACCAATCCCCCTTTCTGATAGGAATGAATATTCCCATGGCTCAATTGATCATCCCATTAGTTGTTCCCATTCATACAAATCAAGACCAGTTAACCAATGGATGCAAATGTTGTACCAGTCCCTGGCACATTAGAAATAACACTTGCTGGTCTTCCAAATCAAAGAATATGAAAAGCACTGTTCTGGATGTTTGGAAAGCAAGCTACATTTTTAACCTATAGTAGATCTGGACAGCACTTTTATTTAAATTAGCAGGTTTATTTGTTTGTCTATTTAAAATATGTATACATTTCCCAGCAAGCAATAATCTCAGAATGATTTGCAAACATAAAAACAAGAACAATAAACAAAATCACCAAGATTGCAAAAAAAAAAAAAAGAGGAGTTGGAGCAGCTGAAACAGAATTTGTTTCTTTGATATCATTTTATTTACACAATTGTTTAAAATGTAAGTTCTTATTATGACCTGATCTGGAACATATTATTATGAAATACCAATTGTGTTAGAACATAGCATTGATTCATATGATTATTTTTCACCTGGCTACCTATTTTCTGCTGTTGTCCCCTTTCTCATCAGTTCACTTTTCACCATAAAAACTGGAAACTGTTCACTAGAATCAATTGTGATTTAACTTATCTTGTATTGACAGTTGAAGCACAGTTATTTTTTTCATAATAATAAACAATTTAAATTAGCATTGGGTAACTTTAATAAGGCTGAAACCAGTTGTCTTCCCTAGAATCAGTTTTCTATAATCATGGTCTTCACTCAATTTTGCATACCAAAAAAGAAAAGAAAATCAGAACAAGTCATTAGAATTGAACTTCCAGTTTTGGTTTCAGTGTTTGGTGAGACTGTACCCCATTTGGTAGCAAAACAACCCTGGAGTTTCCAAGGATGAAAATACTACTGTTTTATTTCCATGGGTAAATGTAAAAGACGTTGGGGTGGGGGGGGGCATGGGACCAGAAAGCAGAAATACTGTACATGGGCTCTACTTTGCACAGCCCATTTCAGATGACTTTGTGGGAATAAATTAAAATATACTGTTCTCCTCTTTTTAGAGTTGGAAGTAGCACAAAGCCTATCTTAAGAACCACATTCTCCTATATGAGCCAGTCCGTGGGTTGAGATATTCTATGAAGATCCTTCTCTCTGTCCTATCAACCTCAAAGGGATTTGCAGTTCTAACATGGTAAAGTGACTCTCAGGGCCCTTCCAGACAGGCATAAAATGCAAGAGAAATTGGGATTTTAAATCCCACTTTCTCTTGGGATGGGGGCCACACAGCTGGCCTAAACCCTGGGATCTTTCGGGGGGGGGGGGGTGTCCAGATACTCATCCTTGCTGATCTGAGATCAGCAGGGGTGGCCATTGGCACTGCCAATATCCCTCTCCCTGCCTTCCATTTCCCCCTGCACTTACCAAGAGAAGACTACACAAGTCCTGAAGACATTTTCCACACCAGAGTGAATATTTCTCGTTGAATAAAAATTTTCACACAGAAAATGCTGTTTCCTGTATAAAAAAATGTTGTTTTCTGTGCAAAATAACCACATGATGTTTTCACAGAATAAGCCCTGAATTGTAAATAGCCTTCAAAAATTGCATACTTTTTCAACAATCTGTTTCAGTTGGAAGAAAAGGGCTTGTTTTTACTTTCAAGAAGAAATCTGGAGTGAATATACAGTGTAGAATCAATGTTGTTTGATACCACTTTCAGTGCCGTGGCTCGAAACTGTGAATTTTGAGTTTTGTAGTTGGTGAGACAAAATTACTCTTTTGCAGAGAAAGTTAAAGACCTTGTAAAATTACAACTCCCATAATTCTGTAGCAATGAGCCATGGCAATTAAAGTGGTTTCAAACTGCATTAATTCTAAGTGCAGATGCACCCTTAGTGAAGAACTGTTACTTTATTCTGTTTAAACTTTTGTAAGCCACCTTGAGTGGGATAAAGGCAGAAAATTATTATTATCAGTAAAATAATGGTCTTGATGCACTTGGAATAGTTTTGGTGGACAAATCAAGCATAAAGCATGACAAGTGTGAGGCAACCATACAGCCAGTAAACACGGTGTGTACTTAAAGTAAACTTATATGCACTGATGATAGTGTTTCAGTTAAATTAAAATTTGAGATATATGGGAAATAAAAAGGGATTTATCTTTGAGTATTCCTGAGGTCCCTTCTACACTGCCATATAAAATCCAGATTATCTGCTTTGAATTGGATTTTTTTTATCATGTCAGAAGTGAACATACTGTAAGTCGCTTCTGGTGTGAAAGAATCAGTAATCTACAAAGTCATTGCCCAGGGACACCTGTATGTGTTACCATCTTGTGGGAGGCTTCTCTCATGTCTCACTGGATTATATGACAGTATATACTCATATAATCCAGTTCAAAGATGATAATGTGGATTTTCTGCTTAGATAGTCTGGATTATATGGTAGTGTAGGGGAGATGTGGGAATAGAAGGCTGGTGTGGCGAGTGTGAGGCAACCATACAGCCAGTAAAGATTGAAATGTCAGTATTTAGGGAAGAAAGAAATAGATAAATGAACATGTTTTTCTTGGTAATGTATGGTAACTTTGAGTTCTTTTCAAGCTTCCAAGCAAAAGTTGAAACTAATTTGTTTCTTCTTTCTCCTAAAGTACCTTCAATTCTTAGTTACAATAAACCTCTATTCATTTCAGTGAAATAATCACCTGTAAGGTTCAGTGTTATTGCCCTAGAAAAATGCATCATCTTATTACAATTTGGAGAAAGCATTACAGCTGTGTGTAATAGCCCAGATCCTGTAAAAAAATTAAGCAGTTAAATTCAACACAACAGCTTTTCTCTATCAAAGTCTTAGGCATCAACGTTGCCTAGGTCTTTGTTAACTACCTCACATTCTCAGATCAAAAATCACAAGTTTACAGCAGGCAAGATTACAAAAGTTTGAGGTTTCAAATCCATGAAAGTAATCTTGGGAATATTTTTTTCAATAGTCTAAAGTAAAACTGCATGCACAAATTATTGTCAATGTTATAGGAAACTGCATTATATGGTGCATGTAGACCCATACAGTACAGTCAAAGGTAGCTAAACTGCATTATATGAACCCACACTGACCATACTATGCAGTTTCAAACTGCATTATATGGCAGCATAGATGGGGCCGTAAATCGTCAGACTTGTTATAGGCTTGATAGTATTGAATTCAATAGCATGATGAGGGTATTCATTTACTCTAACCTCCAATGCATCCCATATGGATTGCTGTATTTCATTCTATATTGGTATGCCTTAAAAATACAACTGGTCAAGTATACACTACAAGACCATTGATTGCAACCAGTTACACAAATAATATTGTCCCTTGTTAAAATCATTTCACATTCCTGGACATAACCAAAGTATTACTGTGGCTGATTGTTTAGAAGACTGTATTCTCCCACATAAACCTGCTCAGAACAACTCCAGAATGGGCCCCTTTCTGTGTCTTATCCCACATTTGATAGGGACGTAAGAGATACCTCTTTGGTGTTTAGATGGAAAATAGATTTCATCTAATCATTAAGATGAATTTCTTGACTGACAGAGCAGTTGGACTTTGGATAGACTGCCTCAGAGAATAATGAACTGTCCTTATTCAGGCATTTTGCAAATCAGAAATTGGGAATGCTACATATTTCAGGAATGCTTTAGTTGTGTACATCTCCATGACAAGAGGATAGACTAGATGGCCTTGCAGTCACTGCTGATTCTATGATTTCATATTTTATTACTGCTCATTATATGCCTCTCATGACATATATCCAGTTGGCGACGAAACACATAAGTGATGAAAGCCTTACTTCTCTACAAATTGACCTGTGATTATAAGACACAAATTTTACTTGATCTCTCCTGTCTTTGACCCCAGAAAGATCTCACGCAGCAACAATGAATAAAATAAATCCAAAGGTATAATCTAAAACATAAACAGATGACTAAAAAACATAAGACAACTGTAAAAAGCACTCATAAGGAGATCAATAAGGGAAAGAAAGAAAAGAAAGAATAATGTATGGTGAGATTAAATCCTTTAGAAAGCCTTTGTTTTTCTAGTTTTACTTGGGCCCAAATTGGCACTGCTGAATTTGAATATTAATTGTTCCTTAATAAGATACAATCATAAAACATGCAATTTAGTGCTTCGTTTCTTCCAATTTTCATACAGGAATCAAACTGTGCTAAACTAAAGGCTTTAATCCTCTTGGTTCTGCCTGTAACAAGCACTATAGTCTGTGAAGGGTTACCGACCCATAACAAATAAATTAATAAGCTTCAGTAATTATATCTGGGTCATTTTGTTTTAAACCGTGAAATCAAAAGCTCTCTTCCTATTAGTGCATTAGTGCAGGAACTGCTGTAACTGGCCATCGGTGCTCCCTTGATACACCATCTGTGAATATAACATAGTGGTGCATATTGGGTAGTGAAGCCTGTGTATAGATTAAAAGTGTGCAGCAATGTATTATGTTACTGAGAGTGGGCATAGGCATTTGGCTCCCCCCCCCCCCCACACACACACACTTTTATCATCCATTTTTTCCCTCCCTATTCATGAACTCAAGCTCTGGAGTTATTCTGCATCACTGATTTTTCCTCAACACAGATTGGGTGTTAGGATTCCCTGCTTTTAATATCGGACCTGGAGGAGGATTTATTCATCTGTGGCTAGTGTTGTATTGTGATGGATAGGAACATGAGAGATGTCAGAAAATCCCACTGACACACAACTGAGGCAGAGCAGAAAGGAAACGGAAGCTTGATGTGCTAAGAGGAGTGGCTGTAGATGAAGTTGCTGGTAGGTTAGAAATATCCAAACATCTGTTAGCAGCCTGCACAGGGCACTCCTGGACAGCCAACAGCTGCATATCAGGACAGAATTCTTTTCCACAAATACAACTAGGGAATAGATGCTGGATGTGTCACTGTTATGTATCTTGATACCCCTTCTTTGAATGTAAATGTCTCCAAGTAAGACTTATTCATGTTCAGCATGCACATTCCTTGGCATTCTATACAACCGACAATCCCACGAATTAAGCAATAGAAATCACTCTACCTATTTTCCACATTTTCTGCAGATGCCCACACTTGCTGCTGCTGCTGATATTTCTTACCTGTCTCTCCTTGAAGATCGACATTGTTAAAACACTTCAAAAAATTATATAAAATGCATATATTAAAATGTATTTCTATGAAATACATATTAAAATATACAGTAATCCAAAGGACGTGAGTTTAAAATTCCAACAACTAATTTAGCTATTGGAGCTTTTCCAGCAGGTTATTCCACAATCTTGGAGTGGCCGATAAAAAGGTTCTTTGGGTGATGGTTAGGGTTAGGGTTATACAAAGGTTCACAGAAGACAATATGGCCCTTATACAACCTGCTTATTCAAAGAAGGAGCTTCACATGGTCAAACCACCTTCTTTCTTGGTGGGAATAGTGTAGAGTGCTTCTCCATGGCTGTTCCTACACTTTGAAACTCCATAAGAAGTCTAGGTGGTCCCTTTCTGTGTCTTTTGTGTCTATCCTGGATTTTGGGAAGCCTTCCCTCCATTCCAGCTGCCCCTGGGGGAGAGAAGAGCAATCAGTATCTTCTGGTCTTAATTCCCTCCCTAATGATTGTCTACCTTTTCTTATATGTTTGTGTTGTTTTGGGGACAGAGAACTGTCAAACTAACAATTTGGAAGCTACTCTGGGAGACTTTTGGCTCAGAGGTGTTTTGAACTGCAGCATCCAGAAACCCTGATCATTGGCCCAGAGAACCTGAGGCCAAAACACCTGGAAGACTGGAATTTGGGGATCACTGTGCTAAATAAATAAAGATAGATTTTCTGTTTTAGTGTTTTTAGTTTATACTATTAAATTAATGTGCTATATAGTTTTTAATCTATATACAGTTTCCTGCCCTGAATCCAGGACTGCTATTATTGCAAGCGAGGTTAAATGTTTTAGCTTCGATATAGCAATACTTCAGGAGACCTGGAGAGCAGGAAAGGGACAGCTGAAGGAAGAAAAAGGAGGCTACACCTTCTTTTGGAAGTGATTGCCTGAAGAAGAAAGAAGAATACATGGAGTTAACTTCGCTATCAGAAACAACTTGGTGAAGCACCTGTTCAAAACAGCCATTGGCATCAATTAATTACTCTCAACCTTCCGAATTAATCTTGCCAAAAACTATCAGTCAACGATCATAAGTACCTATGCAACAACACTAGAAGCTGGCAAAAATACCAAGGAAATTTTTTACTGTCAGCTGGACAGCATTCTATCAGAGATATTTAAGGAGGACAATATCCTCCTGGGAGATTTTAATGCATGAGCTTGATGAGACTTTGATCTGTGACCAGGGACCATAGGAAAAGATGGGGTTGGAAAGTAGCAACCCGACTGGTATCCTGCTTCTCACTAAATGTGAGAACATAACCTTGTCATAACAAAAACACTCTTCCACCAGAAAAACAAGTTTAAGACATCATGGAAGCACCACCGGTCAAAGCACTGGCACCTCTTATGCTATGTAATTATACAAGCCAGACACAGCTGTGATGTGCTTCTCACAAGAGCCATGGCAGATGCTGAAGACTGCTGGACAGACCATGGGTTAATTCATTCCACAATGGTCATCAAAATTGTCTCCAAACACAGACTCCAAAGAAGAAAGATAAGTCTCAAAACAAACACCCAAGCATTTCAAGATCTCTCCAAATGAGCCCTTCTCCAAACAACATTCAAGGATCATCTACCCATAGAATACCCTTAATAACCTTAAAAACTTTAGCATAGACATCGAGAACTGGGAAGCTCTGGCCCATGAGTGCTCTAACTAGAGATCAGCTGTTACCAACAGTGCTGTGGAATTCGAAGAGACGCGAATGGAGGGCGAAGGGAGAAACTGTCAAGAGGAAGGTGCATCAAGCCAACCCTTTTTGGGACCACCTTCCATCTGGAAATCATTGCCCTCATTGCAAAAGAACATGCAGATCAAGTATAGGTCTCTCCAGTTATCTACGGACCCACTGCCAAGACCCTACACTTGGCAGGCAATCATATTTTAACATGAGGGATTGCCTATGAATGAATGAATGAATGAATGAATGAATGAATGAATGAATGAATCAAATTATTTTAATCTTTTTTGTTGTTTAAATATTATATATAGTTTTACTCTCATCTCTTTTTACTATATAAGCCACCTGAGGCTCATCCTTGGGGAAAAGGTGGGATATAAACAGACTGATTGGAAAATGATTTGTTTGACCTAAATTTCAGTCATCAATTTGGAATTTTGAGAGATTGTAGCAGAAAATCAAGACAACAAAAGGTCTATTACCAATATTAACTTTAACTGTACATTTTTATCTTCAGTAGAATTATTTATGTTAACATAAATACATACTAAAATCTGAAAAGACATTTCAGACGATCCCATGCATCAACTATCAAGAAAACTCTGCAGTTCTGATCCATCAGAAGCCATATATTTCTGATGATGTAACTGAGATAACTTAACATTGTCAGCTTTCCAAATGAAGTGTCTTGAATATTCTGTCAGTTAAAAGACACTACAGACAAGTCCATAAATAATTTTAGTCATTAGAGAGATGTCTATGGGTGCAAATGTTCAGCCCATTTCTTTGCTGCCTTTACTTTCATTGATAATCAGTTTGAGGCTTAAGTAAGAAGAGAGTAGCCTTAGCAGTTCATGATATGGCTTGTCTTTGCTGTAAGACACAGGAAGATGTCAGTCTTCTACGGGACAAAGGGACATCCTGCAAAATGCAGAGGAGTGACTGAAATATCATCTCATACTCTGGAACTATTCCAGTATACCAAGGATGCAAGGTCGTCTTAATCTCAAGTCCTTTTTTGGTTGTGTTGCACTTTGGGAGACCTATTCTGACTTAAAGAGGATATCAAGTTCAACTAAAGTAGCCTTGACGATTGACATTTGAAAGCTATCCAATCCAGCCTCTAACCAAACCAGACCTTCCTTGAATAACAACATCACGTCATTAACAATACACGTTCTTTCTCTTGCTGTTTTTCATATTAAACATTAGGAGGATATGCTATCACATGAGAATGCAACAGAGTGTTATTGGAAGAGATATACACTTTCAATGCAGTTTGACACATAAAAACATTAAAAATAACCAGTTGATGTGTTTGGGTTATGATATTACAGTGTTGTGATGCAAAATATTGCATTTGTTCTATGTATGTAGTTAGGGACTGAGATACAAAGAAAATCTCTGTGAATACCTCAAAACTATGTTTCTATCCTTGTTGTGACTACAAATATCAGAACAATAAAATAGTCTGTAAAACAAACATAAATATGTGTCTGAATAAGTATGCATGTGTGTACAGGCAGTCACCAAATTACAATCATCCAGCTTACAAATGACTCATAGTTACAAATGGGGGTGAGACAACAGGAAATAAGAGAAATCTACCCCTCAGAAGGGAAATTCACTCCCGAAAGAGTTATCATGGGGAAAAGATATCTCCACTGAAGCTTTATCACCAATCATTGTTTTCACAAGTTATTTTTTTTCAAAATGCAATGATCACAGGGACAGAAAGAGAGGTGAAATCTTCTGGACAGGAGCACAGAGAGCAAAACAAACACCACAGGGTGTGTGTGTGTGTGTGTGTGTGTGTGTGTGTGTGTGTGTTACACCTAAAAATGTATCTGCTCTCACTTATAAACAAATTCAACTTAAGAACAAACTTACAGAACCTGTCTTGTTTGTAACTTGGGGACTGCCTGTATATATCTATAAAATCCTAACTGCAACTGTGGGTGGAGCTATTCTATACTGCCATATAATGCAGTTTCAGAATGTAGTTTAACTGCATTGAACTGGATTATACTGCAGTGTAGATACCTCTCCCCCTTTTTTATTATGATTGTAAACACAGGTAGAGTGATACAAATCTCAATAACTATTCAGCAAGGTTAAATAGAACAAACAGTCATATTCCACTTACATTTCCTCTCAATTTGACATGTCCTATTTTCTTAACCTTATCAATTCCACCCTTATCTTCCACTTGTGCCCAACAGTTTTTCTTCCCTCCCTCTTCTCCTTCGCCTCCCCCCCCCCCCCCCCCACACACACACACTCTCCGGGAATAGTTGTGTCCTTGATTTGGGTATTATTTTGACCAAGAGAATGGGATTCAGTTCTTTATTTTTTTTCCTTATACTCTAGCTATCAGAATTTCCCATTTTGAGTCCCCATTCTTCTAGAAACGGCCTGTTGTGTATTTAATTCTCCTTTCAAAAGTGTAATCCTATTATAATTTTTTTGTATCTTGTCACAGTCCCACCACATGTGCATAAAAGAGCCAATTTCACCACATTTGTGTCAACATAGTTTTGAACTGGATTACATGGCAGTGTAGGCTCATTCTGAAACTGCATTATTTGGCAGTGAAAATCCAGCCTGAGATATTGACACAGATATTCATCAAATATAAGTATGTTTCCTTCTGCTGCTAGAGATCCCTTCTTTACTCATTTATATGCCTTTTTGCACAAAATATTTCAAGGTGCTTTCGATACACAATTAAAGCACTTGGATGCTACACAATTATAGCTATGGGATACTGGGATTGGCAATTTCTGGAGGAGCATTTAGAATTGCATGATGTTATGGCTTGAGCCTTTGTCTACAACTCAGGGGATCAGGATATGAATCCTCACTCAGCCATGGAAACCCACTGAGTGACCTTTGGGAAGTCACACACTTTCAGTTTTAGAAAATGATGGGTTCATGCTATGGTTATCATAAGACTTGAAGGCACACAATAATAAACAACAATTTTAAATTGCCAGACAGTGCCAGAGCCTAACAAAACTACAAACTCCAGGATCCAATAAGGTGGCACTTAAAATAGAGTCATTGTGCTGTAACATTGTAATGTGAAATGATTACCAGATTGCTGCTCCTCATTTCCCAAGACCTCCCCTGTTCAGATATGTGAAAAAGAAATTCAAACAGCCAAACATTCTGCCTTGTCTGAGCAATGACTTGCTCTGTACTGAGTAACAGCTATTTCTTGAGGGCGTTTCCTGACAGTACCAAAATGCAGGATTAATATGTGGGATGAACAAACCCAGGACCTCAGAGCAGGTCCCCACAGAAACCTGTCGGTACTGGGCTTTCTTTCCCCACCATCTTCACAGTTTTTCTGTCTTGGGATAAAATGGAGGTGAACAGGGGACATCTGCTGGAAGTCTTTTTAAAAAATCACTCCATTATGTGCTGAAGTGTATATGAGCACATGCATATATCCTAATACAAATATGGAGCAATTCCTATGTATGTATATAAGTATCAGTGCATAACAGCAAAATCCAGGTTTTTATACCCAGAACCAGGATAAAAGAGGGCCTTTTTGAATTGGGTTATCCCTACATTGCTGCGACTGAGCGCCTATTTAGCACAAACGTCATCTGGCCATCCCCCTTTTTAACTCACTATCTCCCAAAGTATAGGTACTGCCTATAAGTGATCTGAGACTCTTTAAGGTGATCTGATTATGTGATCAATCAACATTTGTAGAAGATAACAACAGGTTCTACATTTTTCTGTAGGCATGCTTGCAGTCAGGGGAATGGTCACTGATTAGTTTTCTGACACTTTGCATGCATATTTTTTATAGAATTCATGCTGTTTTTAGTAATTTTGTGAATATGTTTAGGGGACTTAATCAGTAAATACACAAAACATTTCAAGTTAATGTTATCTTGTATATATACTAGAATAGTGGAAAGTACAGCTCATTTTTTACAGGAGCTTACTAACATTTGCAGATTTCTTCATAAATTTGTTAAATAGAAATTACTTTCAAAAATGTATTTAAGACAAAGTTAAACTGGCAGATTCACTCCTTCCTGATAAATTCACCCTTTTCTAGCTTTGAGATAATTAGTTTTACATTTTGTCAAGGATCCCACATCAGTGACTGGCAGCGTAGGCAGTCAGATGCAGAAAGAGTCTCTTTCAATCTATATAGCAACAGGGAAAGCCAAATTCAATCCACAGGAAACTCACCAATGCATCCAGAAGCAGTCCAAGGTCATTCACCAACAGCAAATCCTACACAGTATCAGGCAAAGCATGTAGTCCGAGTATTCAGTCTGAGGTCAAACAGCTCACTAAAACTCCACGTATTGTAATGCAGGTCCAAGATTCCAAATCACTGGCTGAAGACATTTACACAACAATTGCTTCCAGCAATGTTCTGTTCTCAGCGTTCTTCCTTTATGCCAGTGGTTCTCAACCTGTGGGTACTCAGGTGTTTTGGCCTACAACTCCCAGAAATCCCAGCCAGTTTACCAGCTGTTAGGATTTCTGGGAGCTGAAAACCAAGACATCTGGGGACCCACAGGTTGAGAACCACTGCTTTATGCTGCCTTTCTAATCACTCTACAGCTGTTGAGCCAATCTCTTTGACTGGCACAGCTGGATCGAGCCTACTCTAATTTAAAGCCGGACGAAGTGTGTCAACTCCTGCCCTCCCTCCTGAAGATCTTCATCCTGCTCTAACTTACTGGCCTCCACATAGTTCTGCTTCAGCTACTGGGAGGCAAACCCTCTCTTTCCCCCCCCTTCCCCTCCCCTCCAGCCCATGAACCTGACAAATCTAAAAGTGAAGTAAAACCTCAGTGAAGCCATGCATAGCCAAAAATGTTTGTGGTTCTGAATTAAGCTTCTGAATTAAGATTTCCAACTCTTTTTTCCCTCATAGGCTCTGGTTTTACAGATAGACATGCAAAGGGTTCTTGAGATAGTAAAGGTAAAAGGTAAAGGTTTCCCCTGATGTTAAGTCCAGTCATGTCTGACTCTGGGGTTGATGCTCATCTCCATTTCTAAGCCGAAGAGCCAACGTTGTCCTTAGACACGTCCAAGGTCATGTGGCCAGCATGACTGCATGGAGCGCCGTTACCTTCTCTCCAGGGTGGTACCTATTGATCTACTCACATTGGCATGTTTTCGAACTGCTAGGTTGGCAGAAGCTGGAGCTAACAGTGGCTGCTCACGCCGCTCCCGAGGTTTGAACCTGGGATCTTTCAGTCTGCAAGTTCAGCAGCTTAGTGCTTTAACACACTTCGCCACTGGAGCTCCAGAGTAATAATTTAGCAAATGCTTCCTGCATCTCATAAAATAAAATTAGGGTTATGAAGGTTTATGCCACCAAGGTGCAAGACCTATTTGCACATTGATCCAGACTAACACAGCTAATGTCTTTGAATTTTAGCAAGCAGCTATGGAATGATTTTCTCCAAATTGAATTTGTGCAGTTCCTTGTTAAAGTTATTCAATTTATTTTTATAAGAACTTCCAAATTTCTTCATCAATTTATTTTGTACTGTGTGAGAGAAGAAGACCCACATGTCTGGATAAGAAAGACAAAGGGAAGGAGATAGAGACATCATACTGTACAAGTACTTACTATTGAAAGACACTTAATATCATAGCAGAAGATCATGGACCTGAGTAGAATGCATACACAGCAGGGATGTGCCAACTTTCCCCAAAATTAGCCTTTAAACTAGTAGAGCAACAGTAGTGACAAACTGCTCTCTGAAACTCCCATAAGATCAGTGAGTATTTCAGGGATTTGATGGAAGAGCTTTTTTGCAGCAAAAAGTGAGAAAAGTGCAACCTTTGTATATGTGGCATTTTCCTCTTAAAAGCAAAGATACCAAGTTCCCCAAAAAGCATCTTGACTTCAAAAAGAAAAAAAAACAATTTGGGAGTCTTAGGGTCAGTCAAACTTTCAGAGAGGGAAACTGGTACGGCAAAGGTCAGGTGCATGCAGTGCCGGCCCGAGGTCATTCCAAGTAGTAGGCGAACCTACTACTTGGCGCCCCCCCCCCCATTTTGGTGCCCAACACCCCCCCACACACACACAAACCAGAGGTCGCGGCGGCTGCGGCGGCTGCGGCGGCTGCGGTGGCGGCTGCGGCGGCGGCGGCTGCTGCGGCAATGGTGCCGCTGTGCGATCGCCCATTTCCACCCTGCCTGCTCAAGGCAGACGCAGATCGGTGGCGATCTGCGCCTGCTTTGAGCAGGCAGGGCGGAAATGGGCGATCTGCGCTGTGCGCATGCACAGAGCACAGATCGGCCATTTTGCCCTTAGTTCCTGGACGCAGCCGCAGATCACCCGGGCGATCTGCGGCCGCATCCAGGAAGGGCAAATTGGGCGATCTGAGCTGTGCGCACGCGCAGAGCACAGATCGCCCAATTCGCCCTTAGTTCCAGGACACGGCCGCAAATCGCCTAGGCGATCTGCGGCCGCGTCCTGGAACTAAGGGCAAATTGGGCGATCTGAGCTGCACATCTCAGATGGCCCAATTCGCCCTTACTTCCTGGACGCGGCCGCAGATCGCCCGGGCGATCTGCGGCCGCATCCAGGAAGTAAGGGCGAATTGGCCCATCTGTGCTGTGCGCATGCGCATAGCACAGATCGGCCATTTTTCCCTTAGTTCCTGGACGCAGGCGCAGATCGCCCGGGCGATCTGCGCCTGCGTCTAGGAACTAAGGGAAAAATGGCCGATCTGTGCTGTGCAGTTTGGTGCGGGCGCGAGGGATCGAAGCTCCGCACCAACAGCGGCAGCGCGGCGACATCGGTGGCGCTACGGGCCGCTGTCGACGCCTCGACAGCGCCCCTAGCGGCCAGCGCCCGAGGAGGCCGCTTCAGCAGCCTCATATGTTCAACCTGCCCTGGGTGCATGTCTGAAGCACGTGCATGCTTCCTCTGGATCTCTGATTTCTCTTATCAATATCATCTGTTAATGAAAATAAAAAAGAATTAATGTTTTTGTTTGCCAAATTCTAATGTCAGTAAAAACAGTACAGAATTCTTATAAACTAATGGCGGCTATGTACATCAGAAATAATATTTCTTTCTAAGGGTTAAAAGAGATCAAATATTTTAGTGAGATTTATTCTAATGCAGAATGCTAGTGGTGGTAGAAAATGGAACTATCTGCTTGATTCTAATTAGAGCAGTCAGGGAAGATTTTTGTTGGGCTTTATTAATACAAGCTGTGTGAACTCCATTTTCGCCGTGAAGTCAAGCAAATGCTAAAATACTGTGAATGACTATTTGTTTTTATCATTAATGTAAATGCTTTTTCAAAGTCAATAGAGTAAGCCTAGCTGTCAAAAATAAGGCAACAGCTCTTGGCCTTGAGATCTGTACATCTTAAAATTAAATATACACTTTTAATAGAAAACCAGAGTTCATACTTTTAAATACTGAAGTGTAAGGGCATGATATCAGAAAAATATATATAGGCAGTCCCCAAGTTGAAAACATGATAGGTTCTGTAGGTTTGTTCTTAAGTTGAAGTGAGAACAGGTTCATTTTAAAAGTAACTCCAGCTAATATTTGGATAGCATAAGGGTTAACACTCCTGTAGTGTTTGTTTTACTGTCTGTGCCCCATTCAGAAGAAAGTGAGGTGAAATATATATAGGCAGTCCCCAAGTTGAAAACATGATAGGTTCTGTAGGTTTGATCTTAAGTTGAATTTGTATATAAGTGAAATCCAACTTTGTGTTGTGGAAACAAGGATTGGTGATAAAATTTCAGTAGATACACCTTTCCCTCATAATAACTCTTTCAGGAGTGGCTTTCCCTTCTGAGGGATATCTTTTTCACTTCCTGTTGTCTCATCCCTGTTTTTTTAACTATGAGTCGTTTGTAAATCAGATGTTTGTAACTTGGGGACTGGCTGTACAAATGATGCAAAATAAACATGTCATAAAATATTTTGTTGAAAAAACCTTGATACTAAGATACATCCAGTCATAGCACATGGTTAATCTGATTTTGTTTGCAAGTTAACAAATTTAACTAAACAATTTACTGAACAACTCATCTCATTATTTGAAAGCTAATTTATTTAGGCTATGGTCATTATAATTTAATCACAGATAGGAAACTGAAATCTGTTCAAAAGACTATGGCTCTCTAAAGAGGGTATGTGGTTTCATGATATAGCAAATGGTTTCAATGCCAAAAGCCACCTATTTGATCTATGGCCTCTATTTAATGTATCTCAAGCATCTGACCTCCTTCAGGTCTGCCAATACACTATTGCCAGCAGAAAAATAAGGCTTTATTGGGCAAGATGGGTCAATTCGACTCTATATTAGGCTATTCATGCCTTTCAAAAAGTTGCCAAACATGCCAGATAGTGAGATTCTAAGCATTCTTCTCTTCTATCAGCTAACTGAAACAGGGCATTGTTGGTGGCTCTTTGAAGACTCTGGAACATCTTTCCCAGGGAGGGCAAAATTACCATCTTCTTGTTGTCCTTCCATCAGCTGCTTCTCTCCTTCCATTAGCAGATCAGAGGGAAAATCTGGTGTCAGACTGGACATATTGCTTCTTAAACTGATCTGCAGTAGCATTCCAAAGGTTTTCTTCAGGCAAAGAATCTTAAAGGAAAATCAAGAAAAGACAAAAGAGATTGTGAAACTGTACAGATATTTCCTTTTGGGGACTGCCCTTCAAGGACCATCAAGATGAACAGAAAAAGATCAGACAACATGACTTCTGAAATGTATTCCAGGAGATTTGATTACTATAGACCAAATATCAATCAATATGGGGGATTTTAAGATAAAGGTTTTTGGTATTACCAAATTTACCAAATATTTCCAAACCTATTCCCCTTCACACATCATATATATCATGTATAAGTCTAGAAATTTTGGTCCAAAAATGCCCCCCCCCCCAAAAAACAACAACAACAAACAAACAAACAACTGAGTCACCTTATTCAGTATTCTGTCTTAGCCTTGATCAAAACAGAAAGCATCTCCTTATCTGATTAGAGTGGTGAAAGGCAAATGCTTAATCCATCATAGGAGAACCTAAAAGAAGAACCAACCCTTTCCACTCTCTCCATCATAGTGCTGTTTCTAGCCTTTTTGAATGTCTGGTTGGGGAAAGGTGGTCAGAGGAAGCTTACCCTGTGAGTCAGAATTCGATCTTTCCTAATCTGTGGAATTTACATCAAAATCTAACCTTGACTTATAAATGAGGTCATTTTATACAAAAATATGATGTGGTGTATAACTGTATAGTCACATTTTTATCCCTTTTTGGGGAGAAAAGGGAGAGGTAACTATTCTGCGATGATGACTATTACACAGTGAAAAATGTCCCTCTTTGTGGGGCTTTTTCACCATGTAATAGTCTCTTTGAGGATTCTGTCTGGCAGATGGGTAAGGAGGGGAGAGAAAGCCAGCTGAGTTCACCTGCCCACTTGTCCTTCCCCTCTGAGCTACTGGACTTGCCTCCAAAGCTTGGAGGGGAGAGGCAGGAAGGCAAGTTCACCCCTCTGCCTGCCCACCCTCTCAGCAGTTACAGAGCCTTGCTCCCCTGCCTGCCTCTCTTCTTTCCTTGGCACTGCAGAACTTGACTCAGCTCCCAGTTAAGTCCAGCCCACAGCACCAAAACAACATTCACACCCTTAATTCACTCGCCAGGGCAAGTGAACTAAGGGTGTGACTATCGTGTGGAGAATAGCACCCAAAAATAGGGATGTGACTATTATGTTATAACAACTGTTATGCAATGAAAAATGAGAATCATTTACAACTGCCTATAGAGTTAAAATGTCCTCCTTTTTGAAACTTGCCATTAAAATCATATTAGAGTGCTGTAATTCGCCACATGTATTTTGAATAATTTTTGGTGATAAATTGATATATAAAAGTTAATAATAACATAGTTTCATTTTTATTGCAATGGTATCCATCTAATACATAGAAATCAACTTACTTTATATACATCGATAAACCATTACTTTTACCCTCACCTCCTTTGTTCCCCTCCTTTCACCTTTAGAAAGCATTTTTAAGTGCAGCCAACCCAGGAGTTTGTCCATTTTCTCCTTTATCTGATCATTAGCTTTCGCTTCTTCAACCCATTTCACATATAGGAACCAGTTCTCTTTAATTCTTTGTATTTTTATAATCCATGGCATATCTTGTTGTATTAATTCCATAATATCCGATTGAACTTGTTCATAAATATATTCATTCCATCTGTCCATTGTCCATTTTTTTAATCCTTCCATCCCAATGCTATTACAGCATGGGCAGCTTTAACCATCACCATCAGAGTTTGTTGGTCCTCTTTCTTCAGCATTTGTAAACCCATTGTTCCAATTTCCAACAGACCAGGCCCAATATACAAATTTACCTTGAATAACTAATTTATATGTTCTAGTACCCTCTTCCAAAATATCTGCATTTCCTCATTCCCACCACATATGTGTGTAAACCATCCTTTCCCCTTTTTACAATGCCAGCAATTTGAGCGGGACCCTTTCATCATATTTACTAACTGAGCTGGGGTACAACAACATAGTTTGTAGATTTTTTTTTTACTGAAATCCAGTTCTAGATACAAATAACTTCAAATGCATTCCTTCCTTTATAACAGTTTACAAAGCTATGTTAATCTGTTTCAATGTTAATATGTTTTCAGTTATGATGTTTTTATATAGTGTTTTAATAGTTTAATTCATGTTTATTTGTTAATTGATTTTAATGTTATGTATTGCTTTTGTATGTATATTGCAGCATTGAGTTTTGACATGTTGTACACTGCTCTGAGTCCCCCTTGGGGTGAGAGAGAGCGGAATAGAAATGAAGTAAATAAACAACAAAGCATAGTATGGTACCATAAGACTATTTTTTCACATTGCCTTTCATCAGCTATAATCATCTTCAGTAGGTGGTATACAAACTTTGTCCCTTCTTAAATGTAAGGCTCACAGAACATATTTTGTTTATAAAACATGACTAACCTTTTCTTTCCACAGTGTCATGGTAGCAGCCACACTGTTTTTCTTTCCTTTTGGATTGGCATGCCTCCCTTAGTTTTCATCTCAGACCCACAGCTTTTATCAACAACTGCTACTCTGAACTTTATCCTGCTTTTCACCATCATTTACATCCGAAATATTTCTAATTCTTGTGATGTGTTTTTTCCTGGAGATATTTTCAAAGGTGTGCAAAGAAGCAATTCAGATAGGGAATTATAGGCATGTTACTATCAGTACAATCACAAAGGACTCCTCCACACTGTCCTTTATTCCAGGATCTGATCCCAGATTATCTGTTTTAAATTGGAATATATGAGTCCCCACTGTCAGGTAACCTGAGATAAACAGATAATCTGGGATCAGATCCTGGGATAAAGGGGCAGTGTGGAAGGGCCCTAAGAGAGTTTAAAGTGGTGTCAAGACAAAATATTGCTATCAGGCATGGGTAAACTTTGGCCCTCCAGGTATTTTGGACTTCAACCCTCACAATTCTTAATAGCCTAACAAAGAATTGTGGGTGTTGAAGTCCAAAATACCTTAAGTGTTGAAATTTGCCCATGTCTGCTATAAACCCAGCACAATTTCCTTCTGTAAAATGAGTGGCCATTGATTTAACTGATATTTTTGTTGCTAATTATTTTATTACTCACCCATATCCTACATACTAAGAACTCTCAATAAATATCATATTTAAATTGCCTTCCTCTTTTTTCAATCCCATTCGTCACGTTAATGTGTTTGGGAAGAGTTCCCCCACCCTCTTTATTTTTAGTGGCATTCCAATCACCTTTTTCTTTTTGTGTAAAGTTTGTGTTCATATTAATGGTTTCTCATATTCTTCAGCCTTTGGAATATGGTAAAGTACATTTAAGACTACAATCATAAACACATTTCATGGGTGTGATTGTGAAAGTCTAAGCACAATTGCAAATTGCCAAGCAGCCTCAGATACAAGCATGCATATGATAAGAAAATCTGGGGGTTAATCAATGTGCTTGGCATAGGCTTTCTGAGATGTCCACTGTTTCTTGTTTGTTTGTTTGTTTTACTTTAATTTTTAATTAAAATTTACAAACGTAATAAATACACACAATACTCATCATGCCATGGACAAATAAATACCCAGGACGTTCTGGACAATTTTACATAACCTTATTGCTCGCAGATACTATCTCAGCTGTGACATATAATGTCGCCAAGTTCTGCACGGCTGTGATTAAAATCCGGCAGATGATGATTGAGAGCCAAAAGAACTAAGTATCATCTATAGAATAGAGTTGGGAAAGCAGATATAGACCAATATTTATAGTTATAAGTTGTTATTTACAGTCATGGGTATTTCCTCCCCCACCCCCTGGTGCCATCCCCACTCCCTCCCTTTAGACTCCCCCCGGATGATCCCGTGGGTTGAGTTTGGTCTTAATGGTACTGGTATATGATCTTCAGCCTAGATTTTAAATTTTTTCAATGATTCAGTTTTATATGAGTTTTATTAATTTTGAAGTATATAATCTCTCAGATTTCATATGGATGTACGGGACTGGGTGCCCTTGATATGAGCTGGTCATTGACTGTAATAAAAGTTTACATTACACAATACACATATCACACACAATGCCACATATAAAACAATCCCCTTGCCCACGTCCAACACAAAGTTGACTCCTATCCACTCACCTGTGTATCTGCCACCTTGTGTCCATGGGCACAAAATGTCCACTGTTTAGATATTACCAGGGTGTAAAGATCAGGAAAATATTTAAATAAATAAACTGAAAAAACTGCTTTCCTTTGTTATTTCTTCTTCTAGTCTCATTTGTTTACCATCTGAACAGCTGGCTTATGAATTGGTAAGAAGATGTCACATTGTGTGCTGACCTAACATCACAAACCAGTCAAACTCCAGGATCTTCAAACTGTTCTGCAGTTTTCCTGCTTTCAACCTACAGTAAATTTGGCATTTAGAGTGCAGCAGCTACAAACTGGATTTTGGTGGAGTGAGAGAGGAAATGCTTCATAATATGTGGAACATTCGTATCTTGATTCAGGATATTGTTGCTTGATTCACTTCATTGGCTGCATCTCTTCTCTGCAAATTCCCCACCTATCATTTTAGACATCCACTGCAATCACAAATATGGGAACTTGAAGCTACTTTGATTCTTTGGTTTTGATTGGGGAAATCCTTTGTGGACAAAACCATACCTTGGCATGCCAAAGGATGGTTCTAGTCACACTTGGAATCTCAAGCAGTAAAGCATTAGTTTAAATAATACTTAAAAATTTAAAGCTCAATTTTTAATAAAAGCTCGCACATTTTCTTTTCTTTTTTTTACTTTGAATAGTTTGAAGATCTTTGAAAAGACATTTAGGTTGATATGTGAGAAATGCTCAGCATATATTTTACTCATGTACTAAACCATCACTCATGCTCCAAAGATTAAAGAACTACTGTACAAATCTTTTTCTGCCACAGATACGAAAGCTTAATAAAAGCATGTTTTCTTTTACATATCATATTTCCACAATTCTAAGGTCTCTCTAGGCCCTGCATAAGGAAAATTGGAGGTGGTGATGACTCTGATACTCAAAGCAACATAAAAAACAGGTGGAACTTCTCAATGTGTTGTCAAAGTGTGAACAAATCCTCGCTTGCTGTATTATCATCCTATTTTCCCTCAATACGCTGGCGCTTCCAATGAAAGGGTAACAGGTGAATAAGGACATGTTCATTCCACTATTGTTTATTTCCTCACAATGTCATTTGATATGTCCTTTCTTTGAGGTTATTTTTTCCCATGGAGCTTGCAGACAAATAATAAAATGTACTTCAAGCAGTATACTTTTTGTACTCTACAGTCTATCTTGACACTGACTACTAGGTCATGGAAACTATGGGGGGGGGGGGTGTGTGTCATATTGTTATAGCATGCCATACGCTTATACACAGAAGGCTACAACTCAGCATTTTTGTTCTCTGAAATGAGTGATTCTGAGGTAATGCTATGCCAGGGAACACTTTTGTCTCTTCACAGTAAAGATGGAAGTCCATTTCCACAGCTACTGAAGAAGCAAGTGATAATTTTCTTATCTGTGTGCTAAAAGAGCAAGTTGCAGAAAATTCTCCTGAGAAAAGCAAAATCCATTGGCAAGACAGCACTAATGAATGAAAGCTAAGCCTCATCAGCTTTAACTTGCATCCCAAATCTAGGATCTACTAAAAAGCTTCCAATCAGATAATCCTCCTAACTGCAGAATCTAGGCATGCCCAATTAGATAATCCTGGCAATCAAGCACTGGTATAGATAATAGCATTATCGCCTCCTGTTTAATATTATTAGTTGCTACAAGTTTCTCTTTTAATTAGATATATAATTTAATTTAATGCCCTCACTTTGATCTGCAGCTGTGAATTGGGAATAAGCTTTACTGCATATTGTAAGAACAGGACTCTACTTTGCACTTTAGCAATTATTGTTTACTGTAATTGTTTGTATACTATTACATTTATATTACATGTTATATATGTCGGATTATGAAAAAGCACATCAGTGCTGAAATATCTTAGTTCTAGTTCAGCATGGGCAGAAATAACAGAAGACAGGCTTGCTGTCCATTTTTTTCAGTGCTTTCTTTTGGTTGCCACCCAGCTACTTCCTTGCGTGAGAAAAACAGCTGTGGCTAATCTCCTCTGTCCTCCCCAAAACATCCCTGCTATCCACCTGAAAGTGTTGCCTCTAAGTGCTCATTTGCAATGCCCACTTAATCCATACACAGTCTGGAGCAGAAATGCTTTGTACTGGTCACGTAAACCCCAAGGTGACCTACAACAGTGGTGGGGCAGAATGCAGTCCACTTACTGACCTAAGACCATAATGCTACCATCTCAATTGCTGTTGTTACTACCAGATAGCCAGAAAAGCTCAGGAACATTGTGGACACCCAAAGCGGAAATCAGCAGGAACACCCATATGATCAGGAAAAGGGAAGGACCCAAATAGTCCCCTTTTCCTTGTGCTGATGAAGGCAGGGAAAATGGGATGGAAGCAGCCTGTGTGGAGAGTAGACCAGCACACATCACATGCAATTCTGTTATCCACGCTGTGGCCAAACTGGAGGATTGTTCAGACACTTTGCTCAAACTCTGGAGTATCCCCCAGCATTCCTTAACATGGAGTAAGCCATTTTAACCTGGTTTACCCCACAATAGGAATCTGCAGACAGCCAGAAATTACAGAAAAGTGGGTTCAGGCTATGAAGTTCACTAACAGAGAACAGGGAGTCATCCTGCTTTAGATTGACTGCAGCCCCCATTAACTTTAGCTAGAATAGCCAATGGTGACAAACTGTCCAATTGTGAGTTACAGTCCAAGAAAAAAAAATGAATGAATAATATAAGATGGAAAACATAAACTGGAATTGCTAACCCCTATGCTCACATTTTTCATTGGGAAGAAAGGAAGATGAGAAAGTTTGACTGTGACAGCCAACAACCACATTCACCACTGAGGGCACTTCCAGGCAGGACCCAAAATGCAGGGCTTGTCGGCCCCAAATGTGGGGCTCGTCTACCTCTCAGGTAAAAGCAAATAAATTTGAGACCTCCCAAATTAATTAGATACCCCATTGGATCCAGGCCTTCCTAAAATGCCTGGGTCTATTGGGGTATTGGACTGACCCCCGGGTAATCCTGGGACAACTTGAGGGCCAGTCCCCACAGCTATCCCACACTTTTGGGCTTCTGGATCCCAAAGGTGTGAGGATTGCACCTTCCGCCCAAAGCCCCTCCAAACTAGCCTTAAAATTACAACCCCCCCCCCCAAAAAAAACATCTTAACGGTCTGCCAGTAATTTGCTCCAGCAGTCCTCCTGGCATGTAGAAATGACGAGTCAGGAGACCGAGGGGGGGGGGGGGGAGTAGCAAAATTGCTTTTTAAATTTTTAAGGTAAGTTTAGGGGGATTCTCGGTGTCTAAATGTACTCCCAGTAGTTATCAGAAGGGTATCTAGACACCCCCTCCCCCGAGAAAACCTGGGTTTTGTGAGAGATGCGAGTACTAAAACCCATGCCGAAGCATTGTGGGTTTTTTCCCTGTGTGGAAGCACTCTGAGTCTCTGGTCAAAAGATAAGAGATTTCCATGATACCAGCATATTCCAAGTAGAGAATATCAACAGACATTTGCACAATTGGGCACTTGACCAATTAGATATTTCAACAAATTCCTACAATTAGCATCATACAAAAAATTGCATGCTGGAAGAGACAAACTGCTGTAGAATGTTTTGCCCAAAGAAAACATCTTTTGGCAAAACATCTCAGGTATGTCAAAAGAAGTCAAAACAATTGGGATACAACTAGTAAAAATTACTAAGGGGTTTCTGTACATCCCTAAGTTGTCATTGTGCTACAACTGCATTATAACAAATATACAAAATAAAGTCCATGAAATTGGAAGTAAAACATTGGAGAGATTCCGATAGAAACTGAACAGGTAACAGCCAAAATCTCTTTGGGAGGTCCCACACATCACTATATAGGATCTCAACCCATGCAAATCTGAAAATTCAAGGCAAATCTAAAGGATCTTCCCCAACATTTTTGGAGGGAGTTTTTTAAAAATAAAATAAGTGAAATTTCATGAGCAATCTGTCAGAGTAATTGCAGCGCAGCAGCACTGATGGAGTCAGTGGAATGCAGAATGAAGAGACACCCAGAGATGTTAGTAAAACTATATACAAAGTTTTACTATATGCAGTAATAAACAAGACAAACAGGCTTGCAGACAATAGACGAACACAGGACTTGACTCTACTCAACTCAGAACAGAACTGAACTGATGTAATCAGTAATGCATACACACTTGTGTCTGGACACTCCCCAGTTCCAGCCACACATCAAGGTCAACACATCTTCTCAGCAATTAACTCTTTCCAGACTATATTACACTCTGGATGATGCAATCAGTATGCAATACAGACAAGACACAAATTTCATTTAGACACTACCAATACACAAATCCCACATTAACACAATCAACTATAAAGCACTTTATGCCAAGTAAACATGCCCACAGAAGATTAACAATAGTTTACATTCCCTTTTCTTTTGATGGCATCACTTTAGACCTTTATGCTACTATCAATCACCCATCGCAGGCATTCTTGATTTCTAGGCCAAATAGGGGAGATCTGCTTTAGAGAGGGATTATTCTGGAAACATGAAACAATCAAGCAGTGACAAAGCCACTGATGTTCAGGCACAGGGGTTATTGACAGATGTCTGTCCTATAAGTGCTTGAATAATCCTATAATCTATGAAAGGGGATTGAGGTCATTGACTCTGATTTCCATCCTAGATGTCTTGACTTACGCCTTTCAATAACTGGCTATATCAGTGTGATACTGTTAGCTTTAGATTATGTTTTAACTGTAGTTCAAAAAAGAAGGCTTTTAAAAAGCTAGGCATTAGTCATGGGTCTCTCTAATACGTCTAGGCTAATACTCTTCTTAACACAGCGCTTTTCAAAAGACTGAGGTATCTTTCTACTGATGTTATGTGTCAGCACTAAAACGTGGGTTCAAATGAATGTGCTTTGGTCAGTTTGCATGTTTGTAGTTATGGGAGAAATTGATCGAGATATTGTGTATCGATACTATTTTGACTTATTGTAATGTTTAATATATCTTTTTGTTGCTTGGGTTAGTGTTTTAATATGGAAATTTAAAATGTTTTAATGTCTACTGTTTTTATGATTATGTCTGACAGTTTGTAAGTTTTAATTGATATTAATTTAATTGTTATTTGTTTTGTTGTTTATATATGTAATGTAGTGTTTTCTATATGGATGTGAAGCATTGAATTTTTGCCATTATTATGTTGTATGCTGCTTTGAGTCCTTCCAGGGATGAGAAAAGCAGTATAGAAATACAATAAACGAACAAACAAACAAAACTGTTGTAATTGCTTATTCTTTGCCTGGAAATACTACATTAATGGTGAGAAACAAATATTTTCATCACCATCATAATACATTTACTTTGCTGGCCACATTCAATCAACAATGTACTGCAATGGCAAATATACATATTTTGTAGTTTAGGGGGAAAAACAATAGTAGATAAAATATGACTATGATCCACAGAAAGCACATGCAGACCCCACTGAGTGGGTGGCCTTTTCTTGATTGTGTGCAGCTGTTTTCTGTTCAAAATCTGCATACTTCTTTGCTTATTTGAATGTGTTGCTAAATGCTGACTCCAATAAATGACATTAACTTTTCATTAGGACTGCCAACTGATTAAAAAAGAATTTTGCTTGATTAAATCATGTGCTGTTCAACAATTAATTGATTAATTAATTGATTCAATTTAAATTGGAATGCCTGCATTACAAAAGGGAACAGACTGCTTGTAGCTGTTATCTGGAGACACTTTAGGTAGAGATTAGCTAACCACTCAAATTTCAGTTGCAGGACAAACTTGAACACTTTTTTATTTTTGGAGCATACAATGTATCTCTGGATCTACACTGCCCTATATCCCAGGATCTGATCCCATATTATCTGCTTTGAAATGGATTATATGGTCCCTCTGACTCTGCCATATAATCCAGATGATCAGATCAGATAATCCACATTTTCCACTTTGAACTGGATTGTATGAGTCTATACTGCCATATAATCCAGTTCAAAGCAGATAATCTAGATCATAGAATCATAGAATAGTAGAGTTGGAAGAGACCTCATGGGCCATCCAGTCCAACCCCCTGCCAAGAAACAGGAAATCTCATTCAAAGCACCCCCAATGTATGGCCATCCAGCCTCTGCTTAAAAGCCTCCAAAGAAGGAGCCTCCAGTACAGTCCGGGACAGAGAGTTCCACTGCCGAACAGCCCTCACAGTGAGGAAGTTCTTCCTGATGTTCAGGTGGAATCTCCTTTCCTGTAGTTTGAAGCCATTGTTCCGCGTCCTAGTCTGCAGGGCATCAGAAAACAAGCTTGCTCCCTCCTCCCTATGACTTCCCTTCACGTATTTGTACATAGCTATCATGTCTCCTCTCAGCCTTCTCTTTTGCAGGCTAAACATGCCCAGTTCTTTAAGCCGCTCCTCATAGGGCTTGTTCTCCAGATCCTTAATCATTTTAGTTGCCCTCAATCATTTTAGTTGCCCTTTATATGACAGTGGAGAAGCGGCCTATGTCTCTACACTGCCAGATAATCTGGGATAAACAAATAATCTGGGATCAAATCCTGGGATATAAGGCAATATAGATCCATCTTACCACATGCCAGCAGGGAAAACACCCAATCACAAGGCATATGATTTCTATATGTAAAATTCCAGATTCAATGCCTTACAAATCTGTAAGGGAGACAACATGTTAGAACAATTTGAGGGATGGACTAGATAGAACCTGGGAGTGGGTTCAAGTCCCTACTTCTCAATGACTGGATGACCTGGGGCAAATCACACTCAGCCTCAACTACTTCACAACATTGCTGTGAAGATAAAGTAGGGATAATAGCCATATACACTGCATTGGAACACAGAAAACTGATTTACACTGAATGAGATCACAGGTCCAGCAACCCCAGTATAGTTGACTCAAGACCCTTCTACACAGACCCTAAAATCTAAGAGAAACCTCTGGCCATTGACCATGCTGCCTAATATTCTGGCTAGCAATAGCATTCTTGTGTGCAAGGCACAGAATTTTCACAGCCTTTTAATTCACATAATAATCTTCAAAGGGGATATATCACTGTAATTGATCTTGTCTGATAATTTAGAAACTAAGCAGAATGAGACCTGGTAAATATTTGGATGGCAGATCACCAGCAAATATCAGGTAAGTTTCAGGTAAGAAGACAAGGAAAGGATTCTACCTGAAACCTCAGAGAGCAAATGCAAGTCTGAGGGCACTTCCAGACAGCCTCATAATGTGGGTTTTAAAAATGCGGTACCTGAAAACAAATTTAAACACAAAGCTGTCAGTCCCGTCAAATTGTCCCCCAGCATCCTGAAAGGTTTGCCTGTAGTGGATATTAGAAATCTGCAAAATGGATGCCAGACATTAAAATTAAAAGTTTTATTTTAATTTTAGTTGACTCTCTGAGATGTACTGGACCTCATTAGTACTGATGAGCCGGGCTGTGGCGCAGGCTGGTTAGTAGCCAGCTGCAATAAATCACTGTGACCAAGAGGTCATGAGTTTGAGGCCAGCCCATGTTGTAGTGAGCACCCAACAATTAAAATAAAAAATAGCCCTGCTCGTTGTTGACCTAAGCAACCCGAAAGACAGTTGCATCTGTCAAGTAGGAAAATTTAGGAACCGCTTATGCGGGGAGGCTAATTTAACTGATTTACAACACTGGATGAGGAAGTACTCCATCAAAAAGAACTCGTCGTCATAGTGGATGATGAAGCAGCAGCTCCTCCTGTAGCCGGAATCGAGCATACCCTCACAAAGCCAGAAGCTGGGAAGTTAAATAACCTCTGTGTCTGTCTATCTCTGTGTTGTTTGTCTAATGGCATTGAATGTTTGCCATATATATGTACATTGTGATCCGCCCTGACTCCCCTTCGGGGTGAGAAGGGCAGAATATAAATACTGTAAATAAATAAATACATAAATGATGTGGATATCTGAATGTACGTACAAGCAGATTTCTTGTTATAATCTCTCCTCCTCCTGCTGCTGTCTTTACGTTCACCCTCTTAAACCCCACTTCCCTTTGGGGTCACTTGTCTGCCATGCTGGTGTCTACTGTGTAAATTCAAGCTCTGCATCAGAACAAAGTAATGGTTGCCGAGAGTTCTAATGGGAATTGTTTTCCATTTGTGCTTCTATTTAGCCACATGTATGTCTGTGGTTCCATCTGTTTAGAGCCCTCATCAGCTATTTTAGAATTTTAAAATGTGCACATGCATGGGAGCAGTCCACACCAGTATATTGCAATGAAGTCCCATGTTTTTTGTGAGAGCAGAGATATAGTAAAGATAAAGGTAAAGGTTTATCCTGACATTAAGTCTAGTAGTGTCTGACTCTGGGAATTGGTGCTCATCTCCATTTCTAAACCGAAGAGGCAGTGTTGTCCGTTGTATATGAACAATATCTGGGGACACAAGTTTGGAAACCATTGCAATAAATAGATTCACACAGACACACCTTCTGATCCATAGAGTGACTGTTCTGAATGAAAGGGTTACTACTTTGCCTTTTGTTTGTTTTTGTCTGCTTTCTTTTTCATCAGCCTCCAACCAGATCAGCATGATCTCTCAGTTTGAACAGATAAGTGTGGGGCAGAAATGACTGGCAAAGTAAGGCAGCTGTTTTATATAGAAAAGATTAATATCATTGCATAGGGGGTGAAGATTCATAGGCTTGTATTTTGCAAGCAAGCAACTGCCTCAAATTAGAATAGATGCTGTAGTTAAGCAGATTAAAATTTAAACAGGAACACACAGCATTATTAAAATCAGTATGCCTCAAATGTTTCTGCCAGCCACTGTTGTTATGTCTCTCACTTGATTTACAATTTAAATGGTTAATTTTACAACCCAAGAGTGGTCTCTAAAACAATGCAAAGATTTTACTAGTAGTATAAACTGTTCTAATATTAGTATAATAAAATATTTTACTTGCAAATCAACTTCTAAATGTTTTCCTAAAGCAAACAGTGTAATGTAGCTGCAAATTTGATTGCAACTTCAACCAACATTTCTGCAGATAATCATGCCCAGTTCAGTGTGCTACTGAAATCTATTCCAGAGAAGAGTAGATTGTTAATAAATGCAACCAATCAGATTCACAGAAACCATTTCCAATCAGAATTTTGTGGCTGAAGTTTCCTACATCTGTAGACATTTGTTTTAAAATAGAATTGATTTAATGGGTGTTCTTTCTTCCTTTATTTGACCCAAACTAGGTCTCAAGGCAGTTTACATGACATTATAAACAGGTGTGTGTTAAAAACACAAAAGTTATATTAAAAATAATTTTAAAAATTGTAATATTTAAATGCTATTGAATTAAATGTCTGCCTTTAAAGAACCATGAAAACAAATCTGCTTATTATAGAATATGCCCATGAAAATGCACATGCATTTCCCAATGGGAAAGGGGGGGGGGGGACACAAGCTTCACAGCCTTTCATGATCAAAAGTTTGGATGCGAATGCAGGTGGAATGTGGAGATGTGTAATAAAAGCAAGCCTTGGAGTTTTTCAGATCCTCATCTTTCTACAGTGCCTAGGAAACCGTTTAGTCAGGCCTCTTCTACTCAGCTATATAAAATCCCAATTATCTGCTTTGATAATCTGAATTATTTGGCAAATGATAAATATGTTGACTAATGACTATGGCCCTTTCTACACTGCCAAATAATCCAGATTTTCAAAGCAGATAATCCACATTATCTGTCTTGAACTGGATTATATGAATCTACACTGCCATATAATCCAGTTCAAAGACAATAATCTGAATTTTATCTAGCAGTGTAGAAGGGGCCACTGGTGATATGTAATAACACTCTGGCCACTCCTACACCGTCCTTATATCCCAGGACATGATCCCAGATTATCTACTTATCTCAGATTACATAACATTGGAGATTCATACAACCCAGTTCAACACAGATAACCTGGGATTAGATCCTGGGATATAAGGACAGTGTACATGGGACCTCAGAGGGTTCATATGTACTATAAAATTAATGCAGTTTGACAGCACTTCATATGAAATGGCTAAATGCTATGGAATTCTGGGTCTGTAGTTTTACACTGTCTTTTGCTTTCTCTCCCAAAGAGTGCTGTGCCTCGCCAAACTACAAATCCCATGATTCCTTAGCATTACATCCTAACAGTTAAAGTGGTGTTAAACTTCATTAATTCTATAGTACAAATGCAGAGACATAACCACTTAAACCTCCACCATTTAAAAGTATTTAATTACACAATCAATACTTCCATATAACTGCCTTGAGGACCCCAAGGCTTATTTTAACTTTTAAACCCCCTGAGTCCCCTTGGATCATCCAATGACCTTATCACACACACACACACCCCAGGGCAGAAGTGTGCTGGCTCCATGTTGAGGAGGAAGTGTCCTAGGATGCTTGCCTGTTAGTTGCGGGTGAGGCCTCCACCGGAAACTCAAGGATGTCATATGATGGACTGTATGCCCATCCATCCCTCAACTGGGGCAGAAAATTCCTCATATGATGAGGTGCCTGCCTACACTAAAAAATAAACCCACAAGAACTGATGTTTCAATTTCTAGAAAGTTCCAAGAGTTTATGAGTAGGGTGCAACATTTTACTCTCTTGAAAGAAGTGGGATAAAACATTTTAAAAATCAACATTTTCATGCCTGGCATTGCTCACAGTAACTGAAAAAATGCTGAAAATGGGGTTCTAAAGCATTAAAATTTGTCCATTTCCATAAAAGCTGCTGTCTCTGTGGTCCCTCTCCTATGCAGTACATCATTAAACCGAGCTGTGAACATGCTACTGTCTCTTACCACCAATCATGTTAGGGTATTTATGTTCCCTGGAGATAGCATAGTAGTTATTTCACATACTTTTCATAGAATCATAGAAAAATAGAGTTGGAAGAGACCACATGAACCATCTAGTCTAACCCCTTGTCATGCAGAAAGAGCACAAAGTACTTCTGATTACTGTGGCTTCTGGTTAGATAAACTAAAGCTTGGCAAGTTATGTTTCAACCCTACTCTGCCCATATGAGACATTCTAATATACCAGAGTTGAATTCTGTAAAGAATTTCACATTTTACAACATTGGCACATAAAGAGGTATCAGTCTCTCTTCAACAATGTCCCTGATATTCAGCTTCATGCTATACAGCTTTGTTTTGCTGTTTGCTGGTGTTCTTTGGTGTCATGAAGTTGACCCCCAACTTAATGGTGATGCCCTCATTGGCTTTTCTTGGCAAGATTTATTGAGATAATGTTTGCCTTTGCCTCCTCTTTATGCTGACAGAATGTGATTCGCCCTAATGGGCTCTCAGCATCCTCTGATTCTGGCTCTCTCGGTTCACACCCAAAATTATCCCAACAATTCTGCAGCATTTTTGCTGGTTTACACTCTTTACAGAATTGGAACAGTTTCTCAAAACAAACATTCCATTTGATGTGAATCCATGTTTTCTGTATGTGGGGATATGGCTAACAAGATAATGAGCAAAACAATAATCCACTATTACAATAATAAAGTGATCACAAACATATACTTGTTCCCACAACTTATAAATGATGCAACAGTCATTGATATACAATGAAACATAAATTTGTTATATTCACAATGCTAATTGCTATTTCTTCCTTGTTGGAGAGAATTTCCAACAAAAGTGTCTTTAAACAGATTTCCTCTTTAAAGTAATAGTGTCTTTTTCTTTCTTGTAAAAGGAAATTTCCAAGAAAAGTTTGTATACACAGACTTTCCTCTATGCTTCCTTATGGAGAGCTTCCTCTTCCTTGTAGGGAACTTCCACAACCTGTTTTGACCTTAACAAAGTCTTCTTCAGGTGGAAAAGTTCTAATTTTACAAAATAAAGAGGGCCTAAAGGGAATGAACAAGAGTAGTTTCTTAATAGCACAAAACCCACATACCTCAGACCCACATATCTCAAACATGCAACTTGCAAAGACAAAATTACTCACACCAAGTTCTCCTACATGATACTTTGTTCAGTTTGATTCCATAGTAAACACAAAACTGTGAGACTGACTCTACTATTTAATATAGTAACACTTAAAGAGGCCAGGTGATGAAAAATGTAGTGTTGTAATTGTTGTTCTAAGATCACATTTAAAGACCATACTCTTTAAATGTAAATGTAACTCATTGCACCTATAAAGTAACTCGGTTCTCCTTTGCAACATAACTTTTGGTGAAATATAATTTAATTGAAACAGAATCCAGACAAAACAAGTGCTTGCCATATAGTGTGATGACTCATGGGCCTTGTAGTCCTGTTCCTAGTACTATTGTGGCAGACGAAGAGGAAAACATGGGGTTTTCGCCGGTTCAGCAAGAGCCGGAGTCTCTTCACCTGCAGGATGTTGATGTTTGTCCTCAAGAATTCAGCCAAACAGGCCTTGGGCAGAACTCCCCCCCGTTTCCCAGAAAAGAATCTTATTCCAGAGAAAGGGGAATCAGAGAAGCTCAACGGAGGAGTTTACGCATTGCTGCCAGAAATCAAGCTGATTAGGCTTGCTTCCCTTGGGAAATTCTAAGGAGTCACACATCTGGACAGAGTTGGGTTTCGCTTCTCGTTCTCTAGGGAAAGAGTTCTGTTGGCGGGAAAACGAGACCCAATATAGGTGGTTGGCGCGAGGAATTCTTTGCGGAGTCAATTGATCAGCTTCAGGAGAGAGATCGTGTGTGGACTTCGTATCCCAGTTCCTTGCTTCTCGGATCAAGTTTTCAAGCCTTGCCTAGCCTTGCAGTTTTACCACGGACCCTGCTCCACGCTCATGTTTTGCCTTTGTTTCCAGTTATGAATCTAGCCAAGAATCAAGTTTAATTCCAGCCTTGTTGTCAAGCTTCATTGAACTCTAGGACTCTGCTAATTCCCCACACTATTGCTTGGCAAAGTGTGTGTCTCAGTCAAGTGGATTAAAACTTTGAACTCTAATATCTTATATTGGACAATACATTTTTGGACTATATTTGACCTCCTTTGAAAGGTCTGCTTCTGAACTATATTCTTCACTTGTTTTTATTGCTTTTATATATTTCTTTAATAAAGATATTAGATAGAGATTGGCCTCTGCGTATGGTTATTGGTGCTCTGCTGCCAGGGTTCTGACAAATAGGGTCCTAATCTGGGGATGGAGGTGTGTCAATCAGTTTTGCACAGGGTTACACACCCCCTCAAAGACTGTGTTCACAGTTTGGGAGTGCTATTGGATCCGTCTCTCCAAATGTCAGCCCAGGTAGATGCAATAGTCAGTAGTGTTTACTATCAACTTTGGTTGACCCGTCAGCTGGGCCCCTTCCTAGATTTGAAGGACTTTAAGATAGTAGTGTGTAATAATAATAATAATAATAATAATAATAATTTTAGATGAATGTGTGTTTTAGCAATGTTGTAACTTGCCACGAGCCATGAGAAGAGGCGGGCAGGAAATTATTATTATTATTATTATTATTATTATTATTATTATTATTATTACTATATACAAAAAAAGTAGCTTGTTTCAGGTAAGTACACTGCTGATCATGCTAAGAAATAAATGCCCCTGAGAAATAAATTCCCATTCAGTGAGTTGGATCCAAAGCTAGGTCCATACAACTAGGTGGGAAACATCGTATATTTTCAGCAGCCTGAAGAGACTCCTCCCATTGACAGTCTTTCCAGCCTATTGTAAACAATTCATAGATGTTTGGGTGACTGAGATGAATGGATTGAGCAAGTTGGTTGTGATGACTCATGGGCCATGTAGTCCCGTTCCTAACGCTGTTGTGACAGAGGAAGAGGAAAACTTGGGTTTTCCACCATTTCAGCCAGAATTGGAACTTTCCCAGCCTGAATTGGAGCCCTTGCACCTGCAAGAGGTTTGCCTTCCAGAAATCTGCCAAACAAGCCCTGAGTCAGAATCTCCCCCATTTTCTCGCCGTAGTTATTATCAACAACAAAAAGGAGTTCAGCAGGCTAATCGCAGAAGCCTGAGAATCGCAGCCAGGCATTCAGCTGATTAAGACTGCTTCCATGAGAAATTCTAGGGAGTCATGCATCTGGACACAGAGATTGACTTTCGGTTCTGATTCCCCAGAGAAGTGTTCTTTGGTGGGAAAACGAGACCCTATTTAGGTTCCTTGCCCCGAAGGAATCTTGCGGAGTCAATTCGTCAGCTACTGGAGTAGGCTGTGTGTGGACAGCGCTATTCCCGTTTCCAAGCCTCGTTCCTGTTTCCAAGCCTTCGTTCACGTTTCCAGCCTTGTTTCTGCTTCACGGACCTTGCCTTGTTTCCTAGGACTCAGCCTTGCCTTCCAGGACCTTGCCTTGCTTCCCGGACCTTGCCAAGTAATTTACCACGGATCTTGTCCCTGTTCCTCGTTCCTTGTTGCCTTGAATCAAGTTATTTCCTTGCCTTGCCTAAGTTTCATGGACTAAAGGACCTTGTCATCTCCCCTCACTTTGCCTGGCAAAGTGAGTGTTTCGGTTACTGGATTACAACTTTGGACCTTACTATTTCATATTGGACATTGTTTTCCTGGACTATATTTGACCTTTCCTGAAAGGACATCTTCTGAACTATATTCTACACTTATTTTTATTGCCTTTACTTATTTCCTTAATAAAGATATTAGATAGATTCTGGCCTCTGTGTATGGTTATTGGTGCTCTGCAGCCTGGGTCGTGACATTGGTGTGCTTGAAAATCACAACGGAAAGACAATTTTTTTTAATTTTTTTTATTGTGAAACATATTTTCCAAAAGTGATACATTAAAAAGTGGGGGAACAATCTGTAGGGATAGAAAAGTAGGAATAGAAAAGTAACGGAAGGCCAATCTCGATCACAATCAGAAGACTTCATATGGCCAAGCAAAACTGTAGATAAGAGTGAAGGACTTCGGCCCAGAAATACCATAGTTTTGAGCCTGAGGTTCTAGAAAATGTCTACAGAGAACATAATTTGTTAAACATGGTTAAATGTAACCACCAATACTGGCCCTGTGGCTACGGGGATCATATTGCATATCTACTTATATGGGAATAAGCCAAATGAAGCTTAATGAGAATAAGCCTAATAAAGCTCAATATTTCTGAACAGAAGTTTACAGGACTGCTATGGTAAAATAATTTTCCCTTTAAAACAATGACCCAACTTTTCAGATATTCTGGGGTTTGTAGTTTAGTGAGGTACTGAAGCTCTTGTGTTGAGAAATAGAAATGTCCTTCTGTGAACTGCAAACCTAGAACTCCATATGTTGTTGCCATAACAGTTAAAGTGTTATAGGTTTGTAGATTTCCTAGGAATCATAGGGCTATAATTGTCTTTTCAAAAGATAGATTTACCAAAAAAAATCAGATACTTGGTTTGGACAGGAATGGAAAGCAGACAGAATAAAAGTTGAACCAAATGCACACCAGACATCAATTAAAAATGCAAACATTTCAGCCACTTCACATAGATAATGCTTTAACAAAAAGCTTTTATCTACTTGAAGTGACTGAAATATTTCCATTGCATTACTAATGACTCCAATCCACTTGTAAGCCTCTGATATAAGCTGCATTAATTCACTTGACTGTCAGTTCTGTTTCTGCTTTCAATTTCTGCCTAAAGCCCTCTGTGCCTATATGGTTCCATAGGCATACATGGGCCTAAGACGCCTCAGTCTGGGTTCCCATTTCGCTATATCCCACAGTTCTCTGCACTGAACTAGTTTGTGTGAAATAGGAATCCACAACTGTGTAGGGGATTTCCAGTGAAAACATTACAATTATATAACTGTAGTCAAAAAGACTCTCTCAGTAGTTGGTCATTAAGGTAATTCATGGTTACGTTTGTAATAAAATGATGTCTTTCCACATTAACAATGCTAGAACTGAAGTGTTCAAAGGATCTATCCAGAAATTTCCCATGAGGAGGTAATAAGTATGTTGCAATAATACCTAGTATTTACAGTGCTTTCCTGTGTTCAAAAATCCCCATGCACATTAGCTCAAAAATTCTTACCAAAGCTCTGTGGAGCAAGAACGGATTGTTTTGCCTATATTGCAAAATGGCAGATGAAGTATATTACTACCAATTGAGATTTAGACCAGATCTTCTTAAGTTCACTTCCCAGCCTGTTTCTTACATCGGTTTTCAATTCAACCTGGAGTTTCACTGGATGCTTGTTAGATCATCATCATCATCATCATCATCATCATCATCATCATCATCATCATTTAATTACTTATTAATTGTCCTCCATCCACGATGCTCTAGGCGATTTACAAGATAAAATTGTAAAGGATAACAATACATACATAAAAATATTAATAAAATTAACATAGATTAAAAGCTCTAGTAAAGAGCCAGGTCTTGAGTGCTAGGGTAAAAGGCCCTAACTCACACATGGCTCTCATATAGGGCGGCAAGGCATTCCAATAAGGCAGGGGCAGAAATAGAAAAAGCTCTGGGTCTGGTCCTTTCCAAATGCACTTCTCTAGGACCCGGTACATAAAGTAAGTCTTGTTGGGATGGTCGTTGCGACCTCCGATGATGGGAGAAGGAGAGACGGTCCCTAAGGTACGATGGGCCCTGGCCATAAAGAGTTTTCAAAACTAGCATCTTATATAGACCACGGTAATCCATTGGAAGCCAATGCAGATGCTGTAGCACTGGTGTTATGTGGCATTTCATGGGTGTTCTTGTGAGTAGCCTGGCTGCCGCATTCTGAACAATACGGAGCTTTTGGGTCGTGGATATCGGAAGGCCAACATACAGGGCGTTGCAATAGTCCAGCCTAGACGTGACCGTGGCATGGATGACTGTTGCCAGCGCCTCATCAGATAGATAGGGTGCCAGTTGCCTCGCTTGTCGTAGATGGAAAAAGGCCTGTTTGCTGGCAGCAGCGACCTGAGCTTCCATTGTCAGCTGCGAATCTAAAACGACACCCAGGCTCTTAACGGTAGGTGAAGGAGATAGGGCAGCACCATCGAAAGTGGGTAGCAAATGGGTCAGACCGGTTGAGCGGCCATGCCAGAGAATCTCGGTCTTCGCCGGGTTCACCTTCAGTCTGCTAGCACGTAGCCAGTTCGACAGAGCCTCCAGACATAAGGTGAAATTGTCTGGTATTGACGTTGCTCCAGGCTCCAGGCGCAGAAGGAGTTGGGTGTCGTCCGCATATTGATAGCAGTCTAGGCCGAAACTCCGAACCAAACTAGCAAGGGGTCTAACGTAGATGTTGAAGAGAAGAGGGGAGAGAATTGCACCTTGGGGTACCCCACATAGGAGGGGAGATCTGTCAGAGACTTGATCCATATACTCCACGCATTGGCTCCGGTTTCGCAGAAATGAGTTGAACCAATTGAGGGCCTGACCGCGAACTCCGGACATGGCGAGACGGTGAATCATTAGATCGTAGTCAACGGTGTCAAACGCTGTGGTAAGGTCGAGAAGTACCAGTAGCGCTGATCCGCCGCTATCAGACTGGCGACGAAGTTCATCTGTAATGGCAACCAGGACTGTCTCCGTCCCATGGCCAGGGCGGAAGCCTGACTGGAAAGGGTCCAGGCTGGCTGTATCCTCCAGAAATTGTTGCAATTGTCCCAGTACAGCCCGCTCTATCATCTTACCCAAGAATGGGAGGTTGGAGACAGGACAATAGTTGGCAAGGGTCATGGGATCCAAGCTAGGCTTTTTTAGCAAGAGACGAACCCTTGCCTCTTTTAGATTGTCCGGGAAGACCCCCTGTTCAAGAGAGCCATTGATGATATTACTCAACGGATCGAGTAGACCTTTCAGGCAGCTCTTCACCAGCCAGGAGGGACACGGATCAAGGGAACAGGTGGTTGGTTTTGCAACAGCCAGGATTCTAGCGACATCTTCCCTGTCAAGTGGAGTAAATCGGTCAAAGATAGGCCCACTAAGCGGCCACAAAGTCTCAAGCTCACTCAAGGTATCAACTGTAGGGGGCAGTTCCTGCCGAAGCACGGTGATTTTATCAGTGAAAAACTTCTGGAATGCCTCTGCTGTAAGAGCCGTGGTTGCTGGGTTTTGGACTAAGGGAGCCGCACTGGTCAAAGCACGAACGATTTTGAATACTTGAGCTGGGTGCGATCTAGCAGAGGCTATTAAAGAGGAATTGTAAGATTTTTTAGCATCCTTGACGGCTGATTCGTAGGACCTGCGAAAAGCCTTGAAAGCGGACAGTGACACCTCGTCGGGTTTCCGTCGCCACCGATGTTCCAGCCGCTTTCGTGCTTGCTTCATCATCCGCAGCTCATTAGTGTACCAGGGGGAGCAATTCCGGTGAGGGCGAAGGAGGCGTCTGGGGGCAATCTCATCCAAGGCAGCCAACAAACTGACATTCCAGGTGTTGACTAGCTCATTGAGAGTGACGCACACAGCTCCCAGGCCTTTAAGGGCATTCAAGAACCTAGCAGGTTCCATGAGTCTCCTGGGCCGAGCAAAGATTGGTGTGGCAGGATGGGGAGGAGGAGATGGAATCTCAATCCGGGCCTTCAGGACAGCGTGATCAGACCAGGGAACATCAATTACCGCGGATAGAGATGTTCGTACTCCGATATTAAAAATCAGGTCCAGAGTGTGGCCGGCCCAATGAGTAGGGCGAGTCTTGAGTAGTGAGAGCCCCAGAGCTTCAAAGGTTGGTACTATGTCCTTAGTCACAGATGAAGATGGCAGTGCTTCGACATGTACATTAAAGTCACCCAGAACAATAAGTCTGGGGAACTTCAGGACCCAGTCCGCCACAAGATCTAATAAATTCAGCAGACTCTCTCCCGGAGACCCAGGCGTGCGGTAAACTACAAGAATGGCTAGGGATTCCATGCTAGCCAGGACCACACCAACACACTCAATACCGGCTATCTTTGGAGTTGGAATAGCTTTGATGTTAAAATAATCACGGGAGAGTATTGCTACCCCTCCACCCCTCCTTTATACTAATGGCCTCCTGAAACAGTTTGTCCTTTTTGTGGAAAAAAACATGTTAGGTCACACCAAAGACTGATGTACATCTACATTCTTTGTTTATGCAGTTTATGCACCTGCTTTTCTTCTCCTGCACCTGCTTTTATCTCTAAGCTGCTGGGAAAAGCGAGTCTGTCTCAATTATTGTATGCTCTGCTTCCAATGTTCCAAGCACCTTAATCTGGACAAACATTCATCTCCCACATTTCTCTCAGGAGATTCTGACAGATTCTCATGGGAACTGAGACCACTTCTATCTTCAACTGGGCCCTCTGAACCTATCCCAGCATCCCCTTCCCCATCTTCTGAGCACATAGAATCTGACCAGGCTACAACAATTCCCCTGTATCAAGGGCCTCAATGTGACGAGGTCCTAAGCCCAATTATCTGTTTTCCTCTGCATCCCTTCTGACAATTCAATTTTGGTAGGCACTATAGATAAATGATTTCATTGGTATTTGGCAGTAGGATGTTCAGGGGTTCTTCTCAGAGGTGAGTGGGATGATATCACATATTTCCATGTGTTTGGGGGGCTTCTTGTATGGACTGGGGCAAAATGTGCCTGAAAATCAAATAGCGTGGTTTTTTTTTAAGTAGTAAGTTGGCAGGGATTTGGGTGACTTCTTAAAAGCTTCAGAGGGCACAAAAGTGGGATTCAGAGGCCACTTTTTGCCCACTCCTGCTCTAAAGTTGTTACCCATGTGGATGTGATTTGGACAAAACACTCATAGTTAGAGATGTATTAGTCCTTCCTGTTACAGTGGAGATTATCCCTCTCATCCCTGTCTTCCCTTCTACAAAATGATTTCCTTCTGCATGACAAGACTTATATAACAAGGCCCCATTTGTATCACTGAAAACCTCATCCATTCAAGACTGTAATTTCTATATAAAGGGAAGGACCACTGAAAGGAGGCTGTGGGTCAGCTCAAAAGTTGCCATGAGCTGGTGAGTTCATCTTTCTTCTTACAGAATCCTCAAAAGTTATAATGATTTTAGTAACCAGACGTTACTTACAGCTGCGTGTAGAGAATAAAAGACCATTAAAATGTTGCAAATTAGATTTCTGTTAGCAGTTAATGAGTACGAAAACAATAAATGTACTCTTGGCTTTTTTATAATTATAACTGCTCATTTTAATAAATTACTTTCAGAAGCAATATGCCAAAATCATATCATGGGGGTCATTTTTCACATTTACCAGAAATATGTTGGCTCCTAGAATTTTATGTGTATTAAATTACATCTTTTGTTCCTCTGCCATGGATTCCTCTTAGCCTGTCAGCTCTATCACTGAGTGTACATGAATGCTCTATGGATATGAAATAAATCCTTGACAAGAACTGTCCAAAACAGAAGCCGGAATTCACATTTTAACTTGGGAAAGTTCTACATTGGCGTCATCTTCCAAAGGGCAAATATAAATATTAAAGGATGCATTTGAAATGAGGAGAGGATGATGTAAGCCAAGGAGTTGTTCTTTAGCTAATCATCATATGTGTTGTTATTTGCACCCTCTGGTGTGTCAGAGAGCTAGTATGTCCATGTGTTTTTTTCTGGGAAGTGACACAATCCAGCACAAGCTTCCTGGTTTTAAAAAAGTTCTTTCCATAAGTGGTCCAATTGTGCATCCATTCCGATGAACATCAGTCACTTTGGACCCTTTCATGTTAGCATTGTAAAGCATTGACTACTGCTTTCAATCATGTGGCTACCTCCTACAGAATTCTCAAGCTTGTAGTTTAGGGAAGCCAATGTCCTCTCTGGCTGAAAATTCCAAAGACCCCACCCTAAACTACAAGTCCCAGAATTATGCAGAAGGAAGTCACATGATTGAAAGCGGGAGGCTCCACTTTAAAACACTTAATGTGATAAGGCACCTTACCAACTCTCCTACGTACGCATAATTACACATAAACACAGCCCTTTACTGTATACAGATGTCACAGAACTGCCCAAGTTTGCTCCCCACAGATATAAATGCACTTATAAAGGTGCAAGTCCATAACAGAATTCCAGCCTACATTCCTAATCCATTTTATTCTGTTTTTGCGGAAGAACTGTCTTGCAGGATTTAGATCTGAAGAAAATGCAAGATCAGTGCAGTGGCTGTATCCAGGAATGGCCGGCACCATATTTTCATGATTCTGAACATATGAGAAGCTTGGGATCTGAAATTTTGGGCTCATTTACACTGACCATTTAATGTAATTCAAAGCTAGCATCAAATTGTGGTGAGAAGACAACAAACCCACATGAAAGCACAAGAGAGAAAATCTTTAATGTGCATCAGTGCTCTGTGGTTTTTATAGTCACTGTTCTGGTCTCAAACTGATTCTATGTAATTATTTGCACTCAAAACCACTTTCTTCAATATCAGTTAAATGGGGACTTAGTTTGCCTTTAGATGTCTTTTTCAGTAATGTCATGATGATGCCATTCTCATGGAAGAACTATTGAAGCAACTGCATTGGCTGCTGATAAGTCTCCAGTCCAAATTCAAAGTGCAGGTTATTACCTACAAAGCCCTACATGGCTCAGGTCCAACCTATCTTCATGACCGCATCTCTCCCAATGAACTGTCACAGGCTCTAAGATCTGCTGAGGAGGCCCTCCATTTGGTCCTGCCTCCATCTCAAATGTGGCTGGTGGGGATGAGAGAAAGATCCTTTTCAGTGGTGGCCCCCCAGCTTTGGAACACCCTCCCCAGAGATATTATGTTTGCCCCTATGTTACAATGTTTTCTCAAGGAGCTAAAGTCATGGCTCTTTAGGCAGGTCTTTAGAAATGATTAAGACATCTGCTAATCTAAGAATCAAACAATTTAATATTGCTACTGGTATTTTAATGGTTGGGCCATGGCTAGGATACTGTATTATTTATTATTTATTTCATTTATTTATTATTATTTATTATTTATTATTTATTCCAAGCATTTATATCCTGTCCTTCTCATCCCTGAGGGAGGACTCAGGGTGGCCTTACGTTCGGACAAGTAAGCTGGGCCAGAACCATTTAGAGCTTTATAGGCCAAACCATCACCTTGAATTGTGCTCAGTAGCAAATTGGCAGCCAGTGGAGCTGACGCAACAGGGGAGTGGTATGCTCCCTGTACGCAGCTCCAATTAGCAACCTGGCTGCTGCCTGTTGGAGTAATTGGAGCATCTGAACAGTCTTCAAAGGCAGCCCCACATAGAGTGTGTTGCAGTATTCTATTTGGGATGTAACAAGAGCAAGGACCACCATGGCCAGCTTCCCAAGGTACGGGCGCAACTGGCGCACAAGTTTTAACTGAGCAAAGGCTCCCCTAGCCACCGCTGAGACCTGGGGCTCCAGGCTCAACGATGAATCTAGGATCAACCCCAAGCTGTGAACCTGCGCCTTCAGGGGGAGTGTAACCCCATCCAGCACAGGCTGTAACCCCATGAGGCTTACTTAGGAGTAAACATCCAAATATTTGTGTTGTTAAGACTGCAATTCTATATACACTTTGGATGAGCCATCTCCATTTGGACAAATTAGAGAGGGTGAAGGCAACACATGTGAGGGCTGAGGTAAATGCTCAGATATGCACCTAATCCAATGGAAGTGCAGGTGGGTCAGTTCAAAATCACAGAAAAACAGACAGGCTATTTGATTATTCAAATATAGGCATGTCTTAAAAGAAGTAAAAACCCATTCACCCTGCACAGCTGTTGCAGTTAAATTGATATGGTAAACACAAGCACTCAGTAAATACATCCGTTGTACCATAAGTATGTAGCGTTCAAAACTCTTTGGAATTAAACAGGTGCATGTGGTACTCAAGGGATCAAACTAGGGCAGGATACTCCACTGCAAAGATAGGATAAGACCTCGTATAGTTTTAGCCAGAGAGAGAAAGAGAGAAGCCACCCTTCACCCCCCCCCCAAAAAAAAAAACACTTCAAAGATATCTGAGCACCCTCAGGCAGCATAGAATGTGATGTAAAGATGGAAAGGGAATGGAATGCTATACAAGCACAATAAACTGCAACACTTTGCTTCAAATCCCACTTGTATAGCTCTAGTAGCAATACCTATAAATTTCCTTGTTTGGATTTCCTTGATTTTCTCTCGCTAACTCCATAGTAGAACAGGCTTCCTGCACTGATTATTCAAATTAAATAATAAAAAAGCCCACTGGAGTCTGATTAATTTGGTTTGAGAATGCTGGCAGCTTTGCAACCAAGGATTATGGACTGTTATCCACAGAATTGGCTGCTAGTAAGACAAGGCCAATATGTGCAATGTGTTTTCTCAAGTACACCACTCCTGAGCCTTGTTTGATGCTGGATTTCCTATGGAGCTGGCTAATCTAATCACTGCTGCTCCAGGCATTTCTGTGTTCACTAAGTTGCCCTTGAGCTCAATAAACAGACCCATGCAAATACCTAGTGCTGGAGATACACACAACCAGCCATGGGACAAGAATGATCAGCCAGCAAAACACTTAGAGAACTCCTCACAAAGTGCTTGGTTATGAACGCTTGAACAGGAAGAGAAAAGCCATTCTACAGAAAGTAATCCAAACTTAATTCATCTTTTATTAAAAGAAAAATCTAACAAGGTACCATTGACATCCAAAGTGGCCTTTCTCCCGCTTGCAAGCCCCGGTGGGCCCCTTGCTTCTTGCTTGCCATGTCTATATGTATTGTTTTGCTTTTATGATTGTATTCTTTGGGCATTAAATTTTGTCAATTTTTGTAAGCTGCCCTGAGTCCCCTCGGGTGAGAAGGGCAGGGTATAAATGTTGTAAATAAATGAATAAATAAATAAATGTTGCCCTGGCTGCCTCTTCTCCTCCAGCCAGGGAAGAAGAGTGAGGGTCGGCAGAAATAGAGGAGGTTGGAAGAGGTGGCCAGGCTTCTTTTTCTGCCGGCTCTCCAACTGGCCATGCCAGGAAACGTGGAGTCCCACCCCAGTTGGGTGCCCTATGGTAGCCATGGCATTGGCAGAGGGCTTCTTCTTCCCAGAAGCCCCCTGTATGGCGGGGATTTTTCCCACCACTTGGCCAGCTGGCCAATCAGCAGCAGGCCGGTCCTGCCTCCTGGTTGGACAGGCCAGGCCAGGGGCCAGCCCAGGGGGCCCATTTAAGGCTGCGGAATGGCCTGGCAGGCATTGGGCCAGCTTTTTTGATTGGAGCTCCCAGCAGCGGTGAGATCGATGGCTGTGAGTGTGGCAGAGCAGTGGCGGCAAGAGCAGTAGCAAGGGGTGCAACAGTGCCCCTACCACCGCTGAGAGGCTGCACCAGGAAGTCCTCACCACCGCAGGGGTTGCCGCTGCCAAATTCACTGCCGCTGAAATCGGCGCCTCCAATCCTACAGCTACTGGACTTGCCGCTGCCGCGCTCCTTGCTGCTGCTCTTGCTGCCACTGCTCTGCCACACTTGCAGCCATCGATCTCGCCGCCACCAGGAGCTCCAAGCAAAAAAGCAGGCCCAATGCCTGCCAGGCCCACTCCATGGCCTTAAATGGACCACCTGAGCCAGCCCCTGGCCTGGCCTGGCCAACCAGGAGGTGTGGTCGGCCTGCTGCTGATTGGCCAGCTGGCCAAGCAGCGGGAAAAATTCCCACCACACAGGGGAGAAGGAGTATAGTGGTCATGGGGGCAGTTTTGGATGGAACACAAGAGCCAAATGAATAGCTCCTGTACCTTGTCCATAGAAGAGAATTTGGAGTCACTCACCAACTCAGGGGTCCCTAATCTAAGACCAGTGGGCCAGATGTGGCCCTCCAAGATCATTTAGCTGTTCCCTGGCCTAAATTTTAGACTTAGGGTCACCCTAAACCCGACACACAACAACTGTCCTAATTAACTTGAATATTTCATCAGCCAAAAGCAGGCCCATACTTCCCATTGATAGTAAGTTTATATTGACTAAAATTGTTCTTTATTTTTAATATTGTGGTATTCTTTCATGTTTCTTGAACTACAAATAAGATATGTGCAATGTGCATAGGAATTAGTTCATTTTTTACCACCACCACCCCTCCCAATAATCTGAGCACTCAGCTTAAAAGGTTTGAAGACCCCTGCACTTACTGATGTGAAGGAGTTATGTCATTAACAGGATTTTGGTGAATATTTGAAATACAGTGTTCCCCCACTTATCACTGGGGTTAGGTCCCAGGACCACCCGCAATAAGTGAAAATCCGCAAAGTAGGGACACTATGTTTATTTTAATATTTATATTAAAGTTCCAAGACAAGAGATTTTTTCAAATTATAGACAATTGAGTGGTCTAAACTGTCCTGGTACATATTTGATTCTTGATGACCAAAGAAGTGTTATACATTCTCATGGTAGTCTCAATACATGGAGATGATTTGAAATGTGTCATACATTTTTCTGACCAAGAGACCTACTAACCATGGAGACAGTGGAATCTTCGAGGAGGCATTTTCCTTCTCCATTCTATTCATGAGCCCAAACCTCTGCAAAGTCATTGAGTTTTTTCTGACAGCTTTCTTTTGAATGTGTTCTTTTGCATGCTGTGTGAGCCCACCCCACAGTGACCCGCAATCTAATCCAAAAAAAATTTAAGCAAAAGGCTACTGGCTGTGCCTTTCTTAATGATTTCATATACGGCTTTGAATGAAAGAATCTGTTTTGCTGAGTTAATGCATGTCAGATGTTCACAGCCTGATTTTTTGTGCCTAATTAGTCAAATTAATATATAGGAATCCCTGGACAATGTACACACCTGCATCTTTTGATTGGTTTTTAAATATTTACTTCCCACTGAAATTAATCTCGACTAGATGTGAGACCAATCTTCTTACTTGAAGTGCAATTTAAGAGCTTGCATTTAATTTTTAGGTATGGGAGGTCACTCTGGGTTACCTATACTGATTAAAGGAAGGAAGGAAACATATCCAGTATTTATTTATTTCATGGTATAATATCTATCCTGTATCTTTAGCACAGATGCATATTTTCAGGTAAAATAATCTATATATATAAAAATGTAATGTTCATTTTACTATGGAGTAAACAACAAAACCACTGAACCAAATCACACCAAATTTGGCCACAAAAGACATAGTCATCCAAAATATGTCTTTTAATTTAAAAAAAAAACCTAGAAAAAATAAAGACCAAGCAACAAAATGAAGATGAAATAAAACCCCCATTGCTTACCATTCAAGCGCAGAGCCCCCCTGAACTGAAACAACTACATTACCCAGAGGACCTTGCACCTGTGGGCTTAGCCTAACCCCACTTCCTCAAAACATTGGCATGGTGGGTGGGGCTTGTGGTTGGCAACCGTTGGCAGCTGTTCCTTCCCTTTCCTCGGCCCCTTTCCCCCTCAGAAGAGAGAACATGTCCTGAGAGAAATACAGCTGTACTATTACTGTAAGGGACTGTTCTCAGGAGGGAGAGCAGCCGCTATTTACATAGCTGTCATGTCTCCTTTCAACTTTCTCTTCTACAGGTAAACAAACCCAGCACTTCAAGATGCCCCTCAGAGGGATTATTTATTCCTTTAAGATGCCCTCTTTCTCTGGACACCTCCCGCCTCAGTCATTATTATTACTATTATTATTATTCTCATTATTATTCAGGGAGGAAACAGCCAGGCTTTGAAACTACAAAGCCATTCAATGCTAATTGCCCTCTTTCTCTGCACACCCTTCACTTCTGAGTCATCATTATTACATTATTATTATTATTATTATTATTATTATTATTATTATCATTATTATTATTATTATTAAGTTGCTGTGAACCATGAAAATGAGTTCACACCCAGCATTACAAAACTCTACAACCAGGACAGTAAATAAAGAACACTCTGAAAACAGGAGCATTCCAGACAGGAAACAATCAGGGCCAGCTAACACCTCCCAACAAAAGATTCCCCCAGGAAGGAATCAACCAGGCTTTCAAACTACAAGGCCATTCAATGATAATTGCCCTCTTTCTCTACATACCCCCTACCTCATAATCATTATTATTATTATTATTATTATTATTATTATTATTATTATTATTAAGTTGATGTAAACAATGAAAATGAGTAAAACCAGGCACCCAGCATTACAAAACACCACAACCAGGACAGTAAATAGAGAACACTCTGAAAACAGGAGAATTCCAGACAGGAAACAATCAGAGCCAGCTAACACCTTCCAACAAAAGATTCCCCCAGGAAGGAAACAGCTTTCAAACTACAAGGCCATTGAATACTAAATGCCCTTTTTCTCTGCACACCCTCCACTTCAGAGTCATCATTATTATTATTATTATTATTATTATTATTATTATTATTATTATTATTATTATCATCATTATTATTAGGGTGCTGTGAACCATGAAACTGTACAAAACCAGCCACCCAGCATTACAAAACTCTACAACCAGGACAGTAAATAAAGAACAACACTCTGAAAACAGGAGAATTCCAGACAGGAAACAATCAAGGCCATCTTTGAAGCAGCAATACTGCTCTGTACTACAGAAGCTGACTAACCAAAGATTCCCCTAGGTAGCAAGCAGCCAGGCTTTGACGCAGCGAGGCTATTCATTGCAATTCTAGCAGCCCAAAAAACTATTCTCCTAGAACGCAAGTTCCCAGGCTTCCTAGCAGCAATCCTATTCCATTGCATTCCAGCTCACCAAACAAGGATTCCCATAAGAAGAAAACCATCAGGCTTTGAGGCTGCAAGGCTATTCACTGCTATTCCACCTGGCCAACAAATGATTCCCATAAGCCACGGTGTTGGGTTATCTAAGCAATCATGCATGCATTTTCAATGTGAGATGGTTTATGTAGTTAGTTATGTTTGTTGCTTAGTAACCTGAGCCAAGCTGCATTCCTAAACACCATTTAGGGGGTTTTGCATATGAAATGGGAAATGGGAGTATCCTTTTCTGGGGACACACAGGAAGTGATGTACAGATGCCTCTTCCTGCCTCTTCCTCTTCGCTCCTGACCATGCCATGCTGATGTTCCTGTCTGTTAAGAGATATGTAGTTTCCTGAACTGTTTTTCTTTGGAACTAAGATGTTTTTGCCTGTATGACCATCATCATACAAGATTGTGAGTAAACATATTTTTGCTATTTTATTTGATGTCTCTGATGCTTATTTTATGCGCATGACCTTTTAAAGGGAAAGGGAGGCTGGATATTTTGTCTTATTGTTTATTTCCTTTTTACCTCTGCTCACATAAACCCCTAGTCTTCTGAGTTTTTACTACTCTGCACCAATATTTAACCATATTGGGATCATAATCTTAACAGGTTATGAATGAAAATATATTCCTATTACACTGCAACATGTGGCTGGGCACAGCTAATTATATATAAACTACCTAACAGTCAATATCAGATCCTGTCTGATCTTGGAAGCTAAACAGGGTCAGCCCCGGTTAGCACTTGAATGGGTGACTGTAGTGGATACCAGGTGCTGTAAGGCTGCATTTCTGAGGAAGGGACTGGCAAAACTATCTTTGAGTATTCCTTGCCCCCCAAAAACCACCCTCTATTACATTTATTGGGTCATCCTAAATCAACAGGCCATTTGAAGAAACATATAGAATGGGTATATAAATTCTATTAATATCTAATCTGCTAAGTACAAAAGTATAGTCAAAGTACAAAAGCATGAAAGCAATACAAAGAAGGTAAGAAGAGTGTGGGGAATAATGGACCATGCCAAAAAAGTGTTTTAAAAAACACAAGAGTACAAAGGACTAAAACAACAAATTTTAAAATAGCAATAGTCAGTTCAGAGACCAAAGTCTTTTTTAAAAAAAACAATTAAAATTAGTTCTTCTTAAACACCCAAGAAAGCAAAAATACTTCTGCTGGAACCTAAAATAAGATAATAGATAGTCTATTTTATACTTTAAATAAAGCATTAATCTTCTGAAAAATATTTAATAAATAGAACAGATTCTAGCTGAATAAATGGAATGTCCATCTACCTTTGCCATTGAATCTACCAGATATCAGGGGCAAACAACAGGCTAGTGTCTTCCCTCTTTTATCTGTTATTGTTTTAAAGTAGCTTATGTTTTTAACCAGTTTTAATTTTATGATGTTTTAATTGCTCTTTGGGCCCCTAGTGGTGGCGCAGTGTGTTAAAGCGCTGAGCTGCTGAACTTGCAGACAGAAAGGTCCCAGATTCAAATCCCGGGAGTGGCGTGAGCGCCCGCTGTTGCTCCAGCTTCTGCCAACCTAGCAGTTCGAAAACATGCAAATGTGAGTAGATCAATAGATATCACTCTGGCCGGAAGGTAAGGGCGCTCCATGCAGTCATGCTGGCCACATGACCTTGGAGGTGTCTGCGGACAACGCCGGCTCTTCGGCTTGGAAATGGAGATGAGCACCAACCCCCAGAGTCAGTCACAACTGGACTTAACATCAGGGGAAAACCTTTTTAATTGTTCTTTAACATTTATACCCTATTAGTATTAACTGGTGTAAGCTGTCCCATACTGGGAAAAGGTAGATTACAAATAGATATAAAAACATCTGAGTGAATGGAACTGACCCATTTATATAAATAAAAAGGTAATGTCCATTTGTGGGACCTCATATCTTCCAAACTATTTCACCAATTGCTACGAAATTTGGGCACAACGTAGCATTTAAACTGTTGAGTGTTTCAAGGTATTCACATACTTACTATCACAAGCCTATCACACCTCAGACAGGTAAAACCATGCCCCTTAGCAATGGCCAATCTGTTGCACCCCTAGGCTACAGAGGCACTTCAAAATCACACTGGAGCCCCAGAATATGAGCAAAGCAAGCTGTTTATTGAAGATTATATGCAAGCAGTAGCAAATCAAGGTTCAAAGTAAATGAAATAAGGTTTAAATCCACAAGGTAGAAAATACTCGGGAATCTTGAAGCAAGACACAGAAGACACAGAAGATCTGAGTCCAAACAGGATATCAAAATTAGTCCAAACAAGGTATCGAAATTAATCCAAGGCACAGGATCAAACTGGAATGCAGGAGACAAACCTCAAAGTTTAGTCCAAGGGACAGGATCAATGCTAGAACACAAGGCAGGATCTTGACTGGAACAGGAATCCAAACTGCAAACTGCTGGAATACTAACTGGATATCCAAAAATCTCCAAAGACAAGGACAAGTCTGGAACAAGACTCAAGGCACAAGGCTGCATGAATTGACATGGAAGTTCACAGAAACATGGAGCATGAAGCAGGGATCTCTCTCTCAATGAGCAATGTTACTACCTCTGAATCTCTCACAGAAAACAGTGTCTCTTAAAAGTAAACTCAAGGCCTTTTTCCGTGGGAGGTCTGCTCATTCTTCTTTCTCAATAACAATCTCTGGCAGCGCCGAAAACCCTGTCATGCTCAAGGCAGCGGAGCACCAAGAACCATACACGGAGGCCAATAAACTATCTAATATCTTTATTAAGGAAATATATAAGAATGATAAAAACAAGCAGAAAATATAGTCCAGAAGCAGACCTTTCAAATGAGGTCAAATATAGTCCAGAAATAGTTTGTCCAATAAATGATATTAGAGTCCAAAGATAAAATCCAATAAACCGAAACACACACTATTGCCAAGCAATAGTGTGGGGAATTGTCCAGGGTCTTTCAAGGTCCAAGGTAAAATCCACAACAAGGCTGGAAACAAAACTTGATTCTAGGAACAAGGTCCGTGACTATGAACAAGGCAAGGCAATTCTTGAATACTTGAATAAGCAAGGCAAGGAAACTGGATTTGCGAACTTTGCGAAGTCCACACAAGGCTGGAACATGATTTCACTCCTGAAGCTGCTCTGTTGTCTCCACACGGAATCAACCGTGCCAGGCACCTTTAACTGGGTCTTGTTTTCCCGCCAAACAGGTGTCCAGCGATCTCTTTCCCTAGAGAACGGGAAGCAAAACCCAACTTTCCAGATGTGAGACTCCCTGGATTTTCCCAGGGGAAACATGGCTAATCAGTGTCTTGTTTGGCTGCAATTCTTAAACTCCTGCGAACCCGCTCTTTCACTCCCCTGTCTGCAGCAAAGGACTGTCTCCTAGCGAAGGGAGGTGAGAGCTGTTCAAGGTCTGTTTTAATGGGCTCTTGGGCAAGAACATCAACATCAAGCATCTGGAAGGATTCCGGCTGTTGTTGTTCCGGAGAAAACCCCATGTTTTCATCTTCGTCAGCCACAGTGACACTAGGAGCGGGACTACAAGGCCCATGAGGCATCACAAACCCTCCCTTTCTCTTCTGTGCTGATAAATCACTTTCTTTTGGTCAAGCTCATTAGCCTTATCACAACTAGAATCCCCATCTGGCAAAAGAAAGTCTGACCTTGACTCCTTCAAGGAATGTAGTTCAAGCTGCTGGCTTGAAACCATTGTTTGCCTGTTCCCAGAATCCTCCAAACCAAGCTCTGGCTGCATAGGAATCTCAGGCTCAAACTCAGAGTCCTTTGACAAGTCAGGTGCAGTAGCAATCTCAGGTGTAGGAGCAAACACAGAGTCAGGAGCAGGAGCAATCACAAGTTGAACAGGCCCAACCTCAGGTCAGGCTACAACACAATCAGTCTCCTCCTCCCTAAGCAACTGTCGAGGCATATGGCTTCTCCCCTTAGCAATGGTGCTAGCAATGGCCAATCATTCTCCTCCCTTTAGCAACCGGCATGGGTGGGGCTGCAAGGGATGGCTAGGCCCACCTCCTTGCCACTCAGTTCAGCTTGGCGATTTATGCAAAGCTGAAGCTCTGTGGCCTAGCCACGGAGAGGAGGGATACTGAGAGTTAAAATCCTTTTTTTGAGCTCCAGCAAGATGAATGAGAAAAACCACTACTGTACTTATTATATTCTTATAAGTTTATTACATTATTATTATATTTTATTATTATAGTTATTATATTATTATATTATAGGTAAAGGTAAAGGTTTCCCCTGACGTTAAGTCCAGTCATGTCTGACTCTGGGGGTTGGTGCTCATCTCCATTTCTAACCCAAAGAACCGGCGTTGTCTGTAGACACCTCCAAGGTCATGTGGCCTGCATGACTGCACATGGAGTGCCGTTACCTTCCCGCCGGAGTGGTACCTATTGATCTACTCACATTGGCATGTTTTCAAACTGCTAAGTTGGCAGGAGCTATTATATTATAATATTATATTATAACTGTATCACAGTATAATTATATTATTATAATTGTATTACATTATTATTATATATTATTTTAATATTATAATATATTACACTACGTAACACTATGATTTTTGCTCCTAGGTTTATCAATATAATTATTTCCTAGGGTTCTATCATAAAAACATGGAAAAAGGTTTATTAAGCTGTAAAAAAATGTTGCTGCGGGACATCCTGAAGCACATTACATTATTATATTATAATTATATTTTTGTTGTATTTTTTTTACCCGTGTCAGGAGCAACTTGAAAAACTGCAAGTTGTTTCTGGTGTGAGAAAATTGGCTGTCTGGAAGGGTGTTGCCCAGGGGATGCCCAGATATTTTACCATCCTGTGGGAGGCTTCTCTTTATATATCTTTGGAATGCCCAGGGCGGGAAAAAGAACTCTTTTCTGTTTGAGCCAAGTGGGAATGTTGCAATTGCTCAATTTGATTAGCATTGAATAGCCTTGCAGCTTCAAAGCCTGGCTTCTTCCTGCCTGGGGGAATCCTTTGTTGGGAGGTGTTAGCTGGCCATGATTGTTTCAAGTCTGGAATTCCTCTGTTTTCTGAATGGTGTTCTTCATTTACTGTCCTTCATTTACTGTCCTAATACTGGTAGCCAGATTTTCAATATTAGGGAGGAGGAGGAGGCACTGGGATTGCTCCCTGGGAAGAGCCTATGGCTTCTCCCAGCAAAAAACCCCCCCAAAAAAACAAACAAAAAAAACATGGAGGCATGGCCAACAAGGAAACCACACTCTCTGTCATTCTCCCCAAGGCGAGGGCAGAGAAAGAAAGAAATCTATATCAATCCATCCATCTATCTATCTATGTTTACAATCAGAAGCAATCTTTACAATTCTACGGTTTACATCAGGAGACGGATTCCTTATCACATGGACAGTAATATGTTCGGTGTTCCAGAGTCGCCAAACCAAACAATCTCCATATCTTCATAGACTATGGAGCCACCACAAATATTGCTTACCCACAAGCATTCTGAAATCACATATATCTGAAACCTAATCTTTCTCTTTCCTTTCTTTCCCATTGAACCAGACTGGGCCACAGCGATGTGTGGCCAGGTACAGCTAGTACCTAATTTCTTATTGTGTGGATTAGAATCTAGAGTAGTTATTCCCTATACTTCTCACTTCAGTACTCAATAATACTGAGCTTGAAATTAAATGTTTTAAAGTGCCTCTTTTGTGAGAAAATATATTTAGAAATATATATTTTTACATCAAACATGTATATAAATCAGTATTCCAGTATGTTTTTAATTTAAATTCCAGATTTGGGTAAAAGACACAATGGAACTACAAGGGAATAGATAAAAGTCTGGTCAGACTCACAAACCTCATCAGGCGCACTTTAAACCAGATCCACTATATTACCCACAACCATAGGGTACTGCCAAAAGGCTAAACGGAGGGCTGCACAAACACAGCAAGGACCAAGTACAGAGAGCACAATAATCTCAAATAAACAGCCCGGGGGGAGGTCACAGGGGCTTACATGTCTTTACACTAAGGCACAGAGCATGGGAAATAAGCAAGACAAACTCCAATTCTTAGCACAGCACCACACATACGATGTCATAGGCATCACTGAAACCTGGTGGGATGACTCCCATCACTGGAATTTAGCCATTGAGGGCTATAACCTCTTTCACAGAAATAGAACAAAGGGGAGAGGAGGGGGAGTAGCTTTATATGTCAAAAACAGTTAAGTTGCAGAAGAAATGCAAGACTATAATCCGGGAAACCAGCTTGAAAGCATCTGGATAAGAATCAAGGGAACCGGGACTCAAAAAGATCTTGTTGTGGGTGTCTCTACTACAGACCTCCGAGTCAGGATGAAGGACTTGATGAAGCCTTCTGTCAACAGCTGACCAAACAGGCACAAAGAAGAGATATAGTAGTCATGGGTGATTTCAACTATCCCGATATCTACTGGAAAACAAACTCGGCCAAGAGTACAAAGTCCAACAAATTCCTCACTTGCCTTGCAGACAATTTTATGGTCCAGAAGGTAAAAGAGGCAACAAGGGGATCGGCTACTCTTGATCTAATCTTAACAAATGTGGAAGACCTGATCAATAAAGTCGAAGTGGTCGGATCCTTAGGGGCAAGTGACCATGTGCTCCTGCAGTTTGCCATACAAAGGGAGGCTGAAACTAAGACAAGTCAAACACGCATTCTGGACTTTAAGAGAGCTGACTTCCAAAAAATGAAGGAATTACTGAGTGGCATTCCATGGACACCAATATTAAAAAACAAGGGAGTTAAGGATGGATGGGAGTTTTTCAAAAGTGAAATACTCAAGGCGCAAATGCAAACAGTGCCAACAAAGAAGAAAAATAAGACAAGTGCAAAGAAGCCAGAATGGATGTCCAAAGAACTTCTAACTGAGCTAAGAGTCAAAAGAGACATGCACAAGAAGTGGAAAAGGGGAGAAATCATCAAAGAAGAATTCAAACGTATAGCCAACTCCTGTAGGGAAAAGGTTCGCAAGGCTAAAGAGCAAAATGAGCTCAGGCTTGCCAGGGACATAAAAAACAACAAAAAAGGCTTTTTTGCTTACGTTGGTAGAAAAAGGAAGAACAAGGAGGTGATAGGGCCACTGCGAGGAGAAGATGGGGTGATGGTGACAGGGGACAAGGAAAAGGCAGAACTACTTAACGCCTTCTTTGGCTCGGTCTTCTCACAAAAAGAAAGCCATCTTCAATCTCAGCAACATGGAATGGACGTAGGATTGGGGGAAATCCAACCCCAAATAGGGAAACAAGTTGTCCAGGAACACCTGGCCTCTCTAAACGAATTCAAGTCCCCAGGGCCAGATCAGCTACATCCAAGAGTATTGAAGGAGCTAGCAGAAGTTATTTCAGAACCACTGGCAATTATCTTCGAGAGTTCTTGGAGAACAGGAGAAGTCCCAGCAGATTGGAGGAGGGCGAATGCGCTCCCTATCTTCAAGAAGGGAAAAAAGAACGACCCAAACAATAACCGTCCGGTCAGCCTCACGTCGATACCAGGCAAGATTCTGAAAAAGATCATTAAGGAAGTGGTCTGCGAACACTTAGAAACAAATGCGGTCATTGCTAATAGTCAACACGGATTTACCAAAAACAAGTCATGCCAGACTAATCTGATCTCTTTTTTCGATAGAGTTACAAATTGGGTTGATATAGGGAATGTTGTGGATATAGTGTACCTGGATTTCAGTAAGGCCTTCGTCAAAGTCCCCCACGACCTTCTGGCAAACAAACTAGTAAAATGTGGGCTAGACAAAACTAGGTGGATCTGTAATTGGCTAGGCGAACGAACCCAAAGGGTGCTCACCAATGCGTCGTCTTCATCTTGGAAAGAAGTGACAAGTGGAGTGCCACAGGGCTCCGTCCTGGGCCCGGTTCTGTTCAACATCTTTCTTAATGACTTAGACGAAGGGTTAGAAAGGACGATCATCAAATTTGCAGACATCAACAAACTGGGAGGGATAGCTAACACTCCAGAAGACAGGAGCAGAATTCAAAACGATCTTGACAGACTAAAGAGATGGGTTGAAACTAACAAAATGAAGTTCAACAGGGACAAATGCAAGATACTTCACTTCGGCAGAAAAAATGGAATGCAAAGATACAGAATGGGGGACGATGCCTGGCTCGACAGCAGTACATATGAAAAAGATCTTGGAGTCCTCGTGGACAACAAGTTAAACATGAGCCAACAATGTGATGCGGCAGCTAAAAAAGCCAATGGGATTCTGGCCTGGATAAATAGGGGTATAGCATCTAGATCCAGGGAAGTCATGCTCCCCTCTATTCTGCCTTGGTCAGACCACACCTGGAATACTGTGTCCAATTCTGGGCACCGCAGTTGAAGGGAGATGTTGACAAGCTGGAAAGTGTCCAGAGGAGGGCAACTAAAATGATTAATGGTCTGGAGAACAAGCCCTATGAGGAGCGGCTTAAAGAGCTGGGCATGTTTAGCCTGCAGAAGAGAAGGCTGAGAGGAGACATGATAGCCATGTATAAATACGTGAGGGGAAGTCATAGAGAGGAGGGAGCAAGATTGTTTTCTGCTGCCCTGCAGACTAGGACACGGAACAATGGCTTCAAACTACAGGAAAGGAGATTCCACCTGAACATCAGGAAGAACTTCCTCACTGTGAGGGCTGTTCGGCAGTGGAACTCTCTGTCCCCGACTGTGGTGGAGGCTCCTTCTTTGGAGGCTTTTAAGCAGAGGCTGGATGGCCATACATCGGGGGTGCTTTGAATGAGATTTCCTGTTTCTTGGCAGGGGGTTGGACTAGATAGCCCATGAGGTCTCTTCCAACTCTACTATTCTATGATTCTATGATTCTATTGTAAAGAAATTGATTGTATTACACACCTTGATATAAAAACAAGTTGTAGTTTTACATAGTCTTTAGCCTTCTCTGTCAAAGAGTACTGGTGCCTCACTAAATTACAAATCCCAGGATTCAAAAGAAGTGAACAACAGCAGTTAAAATTAATTCTACAGTGTAGATGCACCTCAGGAGAACATGAAACTGTTGACAGTTTGGCATTTGCCATACAAAACACTAGTTTTAGCCAAAAGAGTTTGAAGCCTTATTGTGCCACTCAAGCTCCTACTTCTAATTAGATCTCTTCTGTCCGTCTTTTCTAGAGAGGGTCTGGGAATTATTGAGAGTCAAGCCAGCAAGGCATAAGCACAGTGCGTGCTCACTGACCATAGCCTTATTAGATTAATGCAGAACTGCTGGATGTCACTGTGCACAAAATAGTGCATCTGGGATGGCAACAATTTCTCTAGCTGCTGTGACATGACTATACATCAGCCACACACCTCTACCATCTAGGATAGCTAACTATTTGTACACAGGTCTTTCTACCTCTCTCCATTCCCAGATCTGGAAGATCATGTTTTCAAAATGCGAAGATATCACCAGAGATAGATTTAGCTTCAGTATGTTCTTCACTGTGCACACTGAATTGAAGAAGCCATTTGCTATGAGCAGAACTCAGAGAGCACAGTCTGTAGTAGAGCAGATGTTTTCCCACCGATAAAATTCTCAGTCCAATCTTCTTCTAAAAGACTTAAGATAATAAGGGAGAACTTCTGCCTGACACTCTGAAAAGTTTCTACAAGTCTGAATAAATGATAGAGACCAGGTGTAGTTACATGACTACAATTCTTAGGGAACTGACTGATATGCAGAGAAATGTGGTGCTTCTCCAGGTCACAGAACTGGAAGAAAAATCTTAATAAACATCAGTGGAGCAGGAAAGGTTGGATTCTTGTACATGAAGCACCTTTAAAGGGGTGCCTTGGCACCTGTTTCCATCCATTTTCAGTTGGTACATGGGATCGCTGATCAGTTTAAAAGTAGTTGAATATCAAGGCACCAAAAAGTTAAGAGCAAAAGGAAGAGATTGGAGAGAGGCACTATGATTGCAGCCATTTAGGTCCATTATCCTATTTCAAATATGGCAGGAACCAGAACACCATAACTGATCCTCTATTGTAAATGGCCTAATAGTAATAGTACTGAGCTGGAGGGCAGGGAGAAGGAATTCCTTAAAGGATGACAGTAAACCTTCTAGAAGGCCCACAAGTACACATTCAGTATGACATAGGCTAGGTGGACCAAACAGGATGGAAATCCTAGTAGGAATTGTGGCAGTTCATGTAGCTGCTGGATACATTTTGCTGTGTATGTGTGTAGCTGTCCCTGGAACATATTATTACTGACTTAATAGCAACCCTAACACAAAGTCAAATTCAGTACAGAGGCAGCTTTGTACATTAATGTGAATTCATAATATGAATTTGTAAACAAATTATGGAGGGTTTTTTAAATTGCAAAAATAATTAATTTACTTGTTAGTACAGTTGGTCCTTCACACGTTGAGGTTTAGCTTTTGTAGATTTGATTAAAATGTTATCTCTAGGAGTCTCTGGGCCCTCCAGTATAGTTTTATGGACAGCCTCTAGCAGAAGTTAACCAGTCATGCTGGAGGATTTAGCAATTCCTAGAGAGTTGTACTCTTAGGTTAAAAAAATCATGTTACAAACCCCAGTGAATATATATTAGAATTAATATAGACTCATACACAATTTGGGATAGGAAATCCATATGCTTTTGAGTTTTCACTGCACTCTATGGAGGGGAAAAAGTCTGTTTGATAGCATGAGCATATTTGTGCCAAAACGGCAAACATTTCTGAAAGACTCAATAGAAATAATTTGGAGGATTTGCTCACAGCCATTTTAGGCAGTGAGCCATGTGGCTGTTACCTTGAGGGCATTATTGATCACTGGCTGGAAATAGAGGAGCGGGGCAGAGTCAAAAAGGAATTTAACTATATAAGGTATAGGTCATAGGGAAAATTTAACACTTAAGATCAGCAGTTTCTCAGAACTGCATCTTTTCATGGGTTTAAAAAAACTACATATTCTAATTTCTGTGCAGAAACTTTCTAATAAATCCTTGTTTCACCTTCCTCACCTTTCTGTTTTGGGCTTATAGAAGGGTAATTGCTGAGGCACCCATGAAAGGTGTCATTTCTAAATGTGAGAAACAGTCCTCATGCTGTGTTTAGAGACCTAGAATCATTCAAAATAATAACTGAATAGGATTAGATTCTAAAAGAGTATTACTTTTATTATTCTTTGATTGCTTCCCTGTCTAAAGTGACAGGCCATCTGCTCTCACTTTCTTAGGCCCCTAAGAGAATGCCTGGAATGGATTTTCTACGCATAGACTGGGACATGTTTGCAAACCTGGCTTGGTTCCAAGTGAAGGTTCAAATGTGGAAGTTACTTTATCTTTGGATGCTTTTGGCTGTTTGGAACACATCAACAAAGATATAGTGATAGGAATTTTCCCTCCCAATCTCCAGTAGATTTCTGCACCTCGCGATAGTTAACATGGATGTATGTACCAACAGGGAGTTACAATTCTGTTAATGTACATATCTATTTGAAAATTTAAAAAAATGTATATACATATTTCTGTTTCAATGTATTTAGATAGATAGATAGATAGATAGATAGATAGATAGATAGATAGATAGATAGGATAGATAGATAGATTACATGGACTTAGAGAAAGCAGAAAGTTTGGAAAATATACTTGTTATCTCTAGTTACCTCCTGGTTGTGTTATCAGAGAGAATAGCCTAAAGGTATCTGTGAATGATTTGTGTGATCCATGGAACAATTCCAGTAATATTTTTTCAAAGAACACATGTTTAAGTAACACTTAAAAGGGTTTCCCTAAAGATATAATGAATGAATACAACAAACATATATGTGAACACTTCTTTAAAAAATCAGAATTTGGCTTTGGCTCTGCATAAATTTTACACTCAGTGACAAATCAGGATTTTCTGCCACCAATGTGTGAAATGGTTGATAGATGCAGAAGCTAGAAGAAGAGAGGTGTACTTCCTCAGCTAGAGAAGTTTGGGAGCTGTAAGAATGCTATTTTTCCAAATTAGAACTAAGAGTACAGAGACAAAAGTCTATTACAATAGGGCATTCACCAGAGCAACAATCTAGTATTTCAAAAACTAACGCAAAAGCAGATGTGATCTTTTTGGGAGAGTGCAGGAGAAGAATCGGAAAACAGGTCTATATTGATAAAAAATTATTTTATTGTCAGATTTATTTCCTTGTTAACTTAAAGCAGAAGTTTATGTTCAGTAGCAAAAGTAGCAGATTTCAGATGTACAATTTCTTCTGAAGAAACAAACAAGAGTGTTCTTCCCATTTATTCCTGCAGAAGATATGTATTTTAACTCTTCTTCTTTCAGCACAGCACAACATTCAGAGGCATCTCTCGCTCTTCTTAACCTATCCTGTGTTCCTTTGGTAAAAGGTCAAACTCTGATCTGAAATCCTATTACTGACATTTTGAAAGGGTTCATATTTCAAAAACCATACATGTTGAATTAGGCAGGACAAAGGAAAGCTAGGCCCTTTCTTGTGTTGTATTTCTTGGTCTTGAGTAAACTGCCATAAGCAATTCGTGTGCCCACAAATAACTTCACATGTCTTGTCTGATTCAATAATATATGAAACTGAACTTCTAACAGACCCATGAAATATGAAGATGTTTGGGGGCATTTTAAAGCTTGCAGCTATGTGGAGGAGGCAAGCGTGAACATCTGTTGTTAAAACAAGAGGTTGCTTTGTTTTTGTGGAAGTAGAAATGAATTGTGCCTGTGGCTGCAACCCTTGCATTCAGTCTGACTGAACCCATCCAGCTGACTATAGGTAAAAGACTGTAGCTGATGGCTTTATAATGACTACTACATTTTTGATCATGTTAATGTACAACACATAGTATTTTTCAATCAGAGGTAGATTCAAACTTTAGACTTATTATAAAAAGGAAACCAATTCTCCACACAAATAGCAAAATAATAGGTGCATACCATTGAGAAGATAAAGGAGCTAATCAATTAAAAGAAAGAGTTGTTAATACTAAATAATTACTCTCCAAGAAACAATACATTTGCAATTTTGATTTCTGCAGATGTGATTATTCAAAGATTTTAACAATCACCTCTGCAAATAAATAGGCATTTTCTCTATATGAATCTCTATGTCCTCCAGAGAGTCGCTGTGGTCAATTTCCTCCAATTTTGCTGGAAGACCTAGAGATTCCTAGAGAGAACACCTCTCTAGAAGTCTCTAGGTTCTTAAATGTTATTGTAGAGTCAGTTTGCAGCAAAAGCTGACCATGATGGAAGATACAGACATGTCTAAAGATAAGTTCTTTCAGGTCAAAAAGAACACAGTAATAATGTCTTCATTCATGGATTTTCACTTTCACAGGAGTCCTGTGAACCTAACTCCAGTGAATGTGGAAGGCTGACTGTAGTCTCCAGTATCACTGAAATGTTTAGGCAAGATGTTAGGAGTATAGCCTTCCTAGAAACATGCAACTGTCCACAGATAGAAACAACATCTAACAACCTCATCAGATGGATGAATTTCTCTGCTTCCTGTTTCTGGCAGCACACTGCCAGCACAAAGTCCACTGGAACCCATCAAATGATGTAGGACTACTTCCGGCAGGGCTCCACTGGTCTCCATGCCAGCAGTGTGCTCACACAACTGAGAAGTGGAGCCTAGAAGAGTCAAGTGTACACCCAATTCCTCATACAAGAAGCCAGGGGGAATGCAGGAAGAAGCCGGGGACAGCACAGAAATCTTGTGGGATACTATCCCACAACCACCAGCGGTAAGGGGACAAAGCCTTAAATTGTTCGACAGTTTCCCACACTGTCCATTGGCTTCTTGAACTTCATATCATATGATGAGCTCCCTGGACTGATGGCCCTTTGGTCTAATCCTGCTAGGCTGTTTTGGTGTTTTTGAAAAAGATTTGAATACTGGTTTCTTGCTGCATTTTATGAAGACAGTGTCTTAATGAGATCAGGTGAGATATGTGACTAAGCAATAGAATGAGAGAATATTTGCTGGTATTTGGTTGTATGGTCTGTTTTTAACAATACTCTATTGTTGGGTTTTATTACTTACCGTCACTTTAATTGAGTTGCTTTTGTTAATCTTGTTAGTTGGTATTTTATGTTAATTGGTGCTGTTTATTGATTTTATGCAAATGTTATTGTATTTTATGTATTTTATGTTGCACTTTTTTGTGCTATTTTGTAATCCACCCTGAGTCCCACTTGGGAGATGGTAGCAGGATATAAATAAAGTTATTAGATTAATATTATTTTGGCAAAAGAGGCAAACAAGATGAAACAGATATGTCACTGTGTTAAAAATGACAACATAATAAAAAGAAAGAGGAAGTGTCATGAAATCACTCACCCAAATGCTTCCCAGAGCACCTATTGTGATTAAGGGTTTGCAAGATTTGTTGTTGTTTATTCATTCAGTCACTACTGACTCTTTGTGACCTCATGGAACAAACAGCCCATGCCAGAGCTCCCTGTTGGCCATCGCCACCTCCAGCTCCTTCAAGGTCAAGCCAGTCACTTCAAGGATATCATCCATCCATCTTGTCCTTGGTCGGCCCCTCTTTCCTTTTTCCTTCCATTATCTTCTCCTGTCTTCTCATTATGTGACCAACGTACTTCATCTTTGCCTCTAATATCCTTCCCTCCAGTGAGCAAGATTTATTGAGTTTTAAATTACAGACACTTTAATAAAATAGTATAATGCTCTTATCCAATTGCATCCATATTGATTATGTTAAAAAAAGGCGTTCCTCAGATCAAAAGCAATCGTTTTACATAAATTTTAAAGGAATGGATTGGATCTGTGATCTTCCACTGACGAAAGGGCTTCACTCACAGAAGGTGACTCCACTTGTTCTCCTGTGCTACATCCCTGCATTCATTAGTGTTCTACAACCCTATGTGCAATATTTTGAGGGGGCTGCAGAAAAATAGCTGTGGGTAGGTAACAGTGGTGAAGTCCTCATCCAGTGTCCCTGTTCATAGACATAAACATCTTTTTTCATTTGATTATTATCTAGTAGTTCTGCACCCTGGTCTTACTAATTACATTGAAAGACTGACAGGTATCCTGTTGGTGAATTAGTTTGGTGTTAGTATGATTCATCTCCCAGTACAGAATCTCAACTATTATTCAGAGCAGTGGTTCTCAAACTGTGCTCTGCGAAGTCCTTAGGGCTCCTCAAAGCATGGTCAGGGGCTCCACAGAGGTTCCACAGTTCCGCCCCACCCCGTCTAGGAATCACGAGACCTCCCCAGCAGCACTGGCAGTGCAGCATACAAGGCCTACCCGGGAGCCTAGCCGCAGACAAGGAGGACAATGTCACTGCCACCCTTGCTGCCTCCGCCGCTCCTATCCGTGCAGCCAAGCCTGGTTTTGTCAGGGGAGGAACGCTTGTCTGGTGCAGACACCATGCTCGACCCGTCCTCCAGCAAGTAGGATTCTGATGCACTGCCCAAGGAAGAGCAGCAGGAGGTGCTGGCTGCAAACAGCACCCAAAGAGCCCGCCCACCCACTGCTGCCTGGAAGCCTGTTCATGTGGAGAGGAGCAGTGGAGGAGAAGGAGGCAAAGGAGGTAGTGGCATTGGGAGTGGTGTAACCGACCACTCCCAACCCCTCGGTTCTCCTTGTCCATGGTGCCACCAGCCAGCCCCAGCCACTCGGTATGGAGCAACGGCTAGAAGAAGCAGGCATGGCTCCAGAAGGAAGAGAGGGAGAGAAGCAGTTCTGGCTCCAGCTCTATGCTTTCATTGCCTGCTGCATTGCCAAGCAGCCCACGGACATGGCCCCGGCAGCAGCAGGGGTGAGCCTAGGCTGTGACCCAGTTGGGCAGCATGGCTGAAACCCAGGAATTTTGACACTGACTGAAGCCACTTGGATCACAACTCAGAGCTCCTGTCTGCTTTCCCTCCCTTCTCTTTCCTTCCCTTTTTCTTTCTTTCCCTCCTCTTCTTCTCCCCTTTCTTTCCTGTTTCTTTTCTTCCTTCCTTCCTCTTTCTTTCTTGCCTTCCCTCCTGCCTAACTTCCTTGCTTCCTTCTTACTTGCACTCATTTCCTTTCTTCTTCCCTTTTCTTTCTTTCTGTTGCACTACAAACAAGATATGTACAGTGTGCATATAAATTTGTTCATGTTTTTTTCCACTTTTTTCAATTAGTTCATGCAAACATTCTCCATCCATGTGCCACTGGCCTGGCCCATCTGTCAAATTTAAAAATGCAATGTGGCTCCTGTGTCAAAAAGTTTATTGGGGCTCCACAAACAACTTTTACTTCAAAAGGGTTCAGCAACTTTATACGTTTGAGATCAACTGATTCAGAGTTTTAAAATCTTGACCTGAATCTACTTTGGTCATTTCAGCCAAAGTACAGGGATTGAATCTGGAATTTACATCAATGTTAAGGTACTGCTTAACAGTTGTCTCAATGATTTTATTATGGTTGGAGCTTCTTATAGGCTTCATACAGTCATAAACTGTGTGTAATTCTATCACTACTTAAATTGTTTCCCCATTCTATATTTTGCTTTATGATGTGTCAGATTAGTATATATGCTGTGATCAAGAACTTCACACATTCTCCAATGAGTAAAGAAAATTCACTCATTAATATCAGCATTCCATTTATTTCAGCAGGAAAATAACCTTTGAAATCAAAGGAACATGCATATGAGGGGAGACAACTCTTAGTTACAAAACTTGGCCAATTTTTCATATGGACCATGAAGTTTGAGGAATATAGGATGTGTGATGTGGTATGTTGTAATAATAAGTATAATAATAGCTGCTGAGATCTAATTATCAGTATTTTTACCAGAATTCAATAGTAAATACTATTTTAGAATTTTAGTTATACAGTCATTACTGACCTACCTCCTATCAGAGTCTTAATAAAAAAAACCAGCATGCAAAACCAACCGTACAACTGAGATAAAATGCAGATAAAATTTACCATCCAGAAGAGATTAACAACAAACAGCATGTGTAGCAGAATCATGGGAATTTTTCTCAAGCATGACTACTTTTCTGGTTCTGATACTTTTGAATTCTGTAGGAGCATCTGCCAAACCAACACACCATGTGAATATTCCAAAAGGGAAAGTTCTAATTTGTACATAATTTATTGGAAGCATATTGAGGAATAAGAAAGCTTACTCACAGGAAATATGTATTGGTTACCAAATGCATCTCACTTCTAGATACAGGAAATGCTTGCTTGGGGAAATAGCACAGTGACAGAAAATGGAAGGATACGAATTGGTAAATATCACATATGAAGATGTAAAAACTATGTTTCTTTTGCAGGGAAAATTATTTTTAAAGTATGTGTGTGCTATATCTGTTTTAATGTCCCCTTCCCAGTTTGTACCAGATCTTACTATGTTAGGTCTGCCAGAACTTGCTCATCTATATAGTATCTTCCAGGATTGGATGGCAAGAAGAGATAAATCACTATGATTAGTGAATTGTTGCAATTGAAAAAAAACAGTGAATGGATTTTCTGATTTAAAAGCTTTGTGAAGCTAGAAAACAGTTTGAATATTAGGCTATTGGTATAGAACTCCATTGGGGAATTAAATGCAATGACCTTATGTATTTGGTATTCATAATCCCTATGTATTCCCAAGTGTATGGGTCTCATAGTTCCCCAGTCCTCATTTGCTGGACAGCAGCTGTTGCAATTGACAGAAATCTATTTTGAAGTCTCTTGGAAGCAGCTAATCATTGGTCCCACCCACATAACCCTTATGCAAGCAAGCAATAGTGTGAGGCGTATATGTATAACAATGACTGCTGCCCTGCAAGTGGGAATTGAGTGAGGTGGACCAAAGAGTCACTGCATGTAAAAAAGATAGTTATGCATTTATAATTCACCATCTTTGGCCTAGGATTTAGGTACAGTTGTTACATAGATTGGTCTATTTGTCAGCTTGTTGGTTTCCATACTAATTCTCTTCATCACAAGTCTTTCTTGTTGTCTTGGTCTCAGTTTTAATTCCTCTCTTGCCTCCATGATATCATATGTAAAGAAAGCCTCTCACTGTGAGATGCTCCAAATTGTTCCTGATACCATGCAGCAGCTTTTTTTCTTTCTGTTTCATTCAAGAAGAAAAATTTATTTTAATTATACACAAATATTCATGAGTAAAGCTACTTTTATGTACCTTAAAAACAATACAAAGGCTGGAATCTTGTACTGCAGTCAGAGCCGGTCCAACAATGAGGCAAATTAAGCGGTCGCTTGGGGTGCATACGGGGGCGCAGTCGAGACTGCTTTTTCTGTTGATTTGTAGTAAAACATGATGTTTTGCTGCTTAATTTGTAAAATCTTAATGTCATTTGATGTTTAATAGGCTTTTCCTTAATCCCTCCTTATTATCCAACATTTTCGCTTATCCAACGCTTTTATTTTTTAGTGATTGTTTTTTTGGGGGGCACCAAAATCCTGTTCGCCTACACTTGAAAAATACCTAGGGCCGGTTCTGACTTCAGTCATGGATTCATAACTTAGAGTTACAGGTCTGTAACTGTTCCATGTTCAGTATTATTAGGTATTCATGATTGTGATGGTATTACTATGATTGTAAATGTCCCCCAAATCCACCTTAACATCCAGGAGATACATGAAGTGATAAAGGTCTGTTCAGCTTGTAAACTGAACTGAACAGGGGAACATTTCTGGTTCCCTCCCACCAGCAAGTAAGGCTGCAACAAGGAATTGCAACATGAGTCTTACAGTTTCCAGTTGAACAGTCTGCCCAATGTGGATGATGGGAGGAGGGGGGGAGGGGGAGGCATGCCAGGCCAAGAGAAGTTACTTAATTAGGATTCCATAGTACCATCTTGGTAAATGATGTGGAATCTTGGAATTTTCATTTTCTGTTAGACCTTGTGAAAATTTAAGACTGATCAACATCTGTCCTGGAAATTTGCTAGAGAGACCCACCACTACTTCTCCAGAAGAACTTCCATGTACAATGAGAAATAAGTTAAACAGTTTCTATCCTTCTTTTAAAACCCAATTTATCGTAAGTTCAATGTTATGAAGTTTCTTATATCCTGTACCAAAGGGTGGGAATGTCTTTGAAAATATATGTCTACAAGAATCCTTAGCTCTTCAAATGTCACTTCCATGATTCATTGCTCCTCCAACCAGTTAATCAGTCCCTCATTTCTGATATTCTGGGCCACTTTGAGATTTTGAATCCCACATAGATTATTTATAATAATCATGTCATGTGGGAAATCCTATAATGTTCTATGCTGCTTCTGGAACTTGTGGGACAATCACGACCATGCCTTTATGCTAAGCAGAGATCTTTGGCCACCTGAAAATGGGCAGAGATGCGTGTCTACTTCTCATACTAAAATTTGTAGATTAAAATTCAACTTCTCCTCTAGAACTACCAATACTGAGAACAGTCTCCTCACATAGCAACCTGAAAAAGTGTAACAATTCCCTAGGACTGAAACCTGAAACCTGACCATCCTTTTTGGCATGATCTTAAAAATCTCAGGTATTATTATTATTATTATTATTATTATTATTATTATTATTAAGATGGGTGATTAACTCCAACATGCTTTGTAGAGAATTTTATTTTTACTACCATTTCAAGCAAAATGTCAAAATTCCAAGCATTTGGGAAGCTTGTCCCAAGGCTTTTCTGACATTTACCTCAATTTCCTAAGCAATTATTCCTGTGCAATGTGTATTTTTGATTGCTTGAACATTACCTCAGTTGCTCAACACCTTCTTTTACAATAGAATAGCAAGATAAAAGAAAGGTGGCTAGTGACAAAACCTTTTTATGTCTTATGGTTAATATGTATGAAGAGACACAGTAACACATCACAGGAGTGCAAGTGATGTAATTTCCTGCTTTTCCCAGATTGAAATTGCTTTAGAAAAAAATTGAGAGTTTACTTGAAACGCTGGAGGATCCTGTGGCTTTTGGGCAGTGTGAAAAGCTGTATTGGGTCTGATTTAGACTGATCAGATGTCCATACAAGACACTGTAACCATTATGATTTCCCTGTGTTCATCAGAGCTTGGCCCCCTCCGTCATGTGGACACCTCTACTGATATCAGATCAGGGTGCCCACAACAGCCAGGAGCTCACATAAAGTTCTGAAGCCAGTTGGGCATGAACAACTGTATGGGCAACACTTAGTCTACATTTCTGGAGATAGAGGAATTGTTAAAAAAAACTTTGGCCTTAATTCTATTAGTTAAACCTAACTAGAGTGTACTCTTTAACTAGAACATGCTGTACAGTATAACTTGTTGACTGACTGATTCAGTGAATCTACACTTGTTAGGACTAACACTAGGATTCAGTTGGAAACAACTGTTATTGTTGCTTACTTATTTTTAGTACATTACCTATGATAAACAAATTAGAATTCCCTCATTTTAAGGCAAGAGTAGCTCCAATTTGCAGTAATAAGCTTTGATGCAGTGTTTCAAATATGTTTGAAATTCATTGCAATATTTTTCCTCACTGCACGCATCTTCGAAAAATGCAGTTTTCCAATTCTATTTCAAGCTCAAAACTTATTGTTCAAAAAATTTCAGATGGTATTTCTGTCCTGAAAACAGCATTTTCTGTGGAAGAAGCAATGTATCTGCACAGAATAATATTTTTTGCACAATCAGTTAGAAACTGCAAATAGAATTAGAGAACTGTGAATTTTATATAGAATAAGTCCAAAATTTAAAAGATTGCTTGTCAGGGTTATTCAGCATTCAAGAAACACAATTTTTCAAATATTTTTAAATAGTCTCCCCATCTCTTGTTTTAAAGCATGCAAATATCCACCTTGCTCAGGCTGCTATTTTTGATCTTGACTGATCTGGCATAGTTATTTGGGGAGCTGTCAAAATTCCCCATATCTATGGGTGGTAGGAGAGGTTGCTATTGCTGTCTATAAGGGACTTGGCTGTCATATTTCAGAAAATGCTTCTTCTTCCTAGTATTTACTTATAGAGCAACCCAGTGTTTCTCATGCAGAGTATTTTCCCAGAGATATTATTTGAACTTCCAGTTGTTGGCATAGTTTGCTTGTGAAAAGGGACTGAAACAGCTGTATAAATACACATTTCTGAAATTAGAAACAGAGATGTTTTCACTAGTGTTAATTGGCACAATGTCATCAAAGGCTGTGGTTTTGCTCCATGGAGATAGAGCAGCCTTTGGTGATTCCCGTAACCCAGTTTGACACTGATATCAAAAAGCAACTAGAAAGTATGTGTCTGTTATACATACAAATACAACATAAAAGCTAAGTTGGGATTGTGCAGGTGCTGGATGAGGGGCCATAGAATAAACCCAAATCTATTAAAGACAGAGGCTGTGTGGATTGGATGTTTCTAAAACCAGGAATTCAGTAAATCTCCTGAATTCAATGAAGCAGAGGTATAGATTGTTGGTGCTCCTTAAACCGAATAGTAGCTAGTAGTCCAAGTGGACTTCATGGTTCAGAAGACCTAAAGCCAGCTTTGCCTGCCCACCACAAGACATAAAAACTATAATCAAAATTGTCTATGGGAGACATAGCTATGATGATGTAGCAATGATCTATCTCCCATCTGACTGCCAAAACTCAGAGCTGTACCAGTTATGTGAAGCTGGCAACCAGAACAGAGAGGATGATGTTTCTAGCCCATGCATAGGTAAACTTCGACCTTCTATGTTTTTTGGACTTCAACTCCCAGAAATCCCACAAAGCTTACTGGCTATTATGAATTGTGGAAGTTGAAGTCCAAAACATTTGGAGGGCTGAAGTCTGCCTATGCCTGTTCCAGCCAATGGGTCATTTTGTAATAATTGGTGTCTTTTCACAACTACTTGTGACTGGTGGGAAGGAGCAGGATGCACCATTTTCCAACGCCCTACTTACCAGTGCTACCTAATTTCAAGGTGTGTTCGGGCAATTCCAGCAATGTATCACAACTATAAATGTGAGAAGCAAATTGTATGAGCTATAGTTCTGTCTTATGATATAATAAGATGAAATAATTTGTCAACAAATATTTAAAAATCACACCCCATCAAAACAGCCAAAGCAGCCATGCAAAATAATAGACTTGGTCCCCTACTGAAAGCTTAGGAGGAATGGATCCAGCCTGATACACCTCAAAAGTTCTACAGCCTATCTAAAATTTGAGATCCTCAATGAGATTTTTTTATATTTATCTCACTACCCTGAGAAATCAGATTGGTAAGGGCATGTGCCAAGGCATTTTTTGAAACTGCATCTTGGCTGTAGAATTCTCTCTTAACATGAACCAGGTTGAATCCATTCCTCCTGAACTTCCAGTAGGCAGTCACAATTATAGATTTATGATTCCATATTCATTTTCATGAATTTAATGATAACATCCAATAGAATTGAGATATATGAAGTTTAAGGAACAGTAATATTACTTACCTAAGAAAGTCCTGTGTAATTCACAATGTTGCTGTGTAATTCACAATGTTCACAAAGTCAAGAAGCAAATTGAAGGTAAACAGAAAGAGAATTTTGAGCCAGAAAGGTCTGACTCAGAGAATTCTAGTGCATCTGCTGCTGCTCAATCGCATAGTCGTTTCCGACTCTTCGTGACCTCCTGGACCAGTCCACGCCAGAGCTCCCTGTCAGCCGTCGCCGCCCCCAGTTCCTTCAAGGTCAAGCCAGTCACTTCAAAAATACCGTCCATCCATCTCGCCCTTGGTCGGCCTCTCTTCCTTTTTCCTTTCATTTTCCCCAGCATCGTGATCTTTTCCAAGCTTTCCTGTCTTCTCATGATGTGGCCAAAATACTTCAACTTTGACTCTAATATGCTTCCCTCCAGTGAGCAGCCGGGCATTATTTCCTGGAGGATGGACTGGTTGGATCTTCTTGCGGTCCAAGGCACTCTCAGGATTTTCCTCCAGCACCAAATTTAAAAAGTGTCTATCTTCCTTCATTCAGCCTTCCTTATGATCCAGCTCTCACAACCATAAGTTACTAAGGGGAATACCATTGCTTGGACTATGCAGACCTTCGTTTATCAAGATTGGCCATTGCTCTCCTCCCAAGAAGTAAACGTCTTCTGATTTCCTGGCTGCAGTCTGCATATGCAGTGATCTTCGTGCCTAGAAATAGAAAGTCTGTCACTGCCTCCATGTTTTCTCCTTCTATTTGCCAGTTATCAATAGGTGTAGTTGCCATGATCTTGGTTTTCTTGACGTTTAACTGCAACCCAGCTTTTGCACTTTCTTTTTTTCACCTTGGTGATAAGGCTCCTCAGCTCTTCCTCACTTTCAGCCATCAGAGTGGTATCATCTGCATATCTAAGGTTGTTAATGTTTCTTCCAGCAATTTTAACTCCAGCCTTGGAATCGCCAAGCCCCGCACATCACATGATATGTTCTGCATACAAGTTGAATAGTAGGGTGAAAGAATGCAGCCCTGCCATACTCCTTTCCCAATCTTTGAACCAGTCTGTTGTTCTGTGATCTGTTCTTACTGTGGCTACTTGGTCTTTATACAGATTTCTCAGGAGACAGATAAGGTGACTTGGTATCCCCATACCACCAAGAACATGCCATAGTTTATTATGATCCACACAGTCTAAGGCTTTAGAATAGTCAATAAAGCAGAAGTAGATGTTTTTCTGAAACTTCCTGGCTTCCTCCATTATCCAGCGGATAATGGCAATTTGGTCTCTCATTCTTCTGCCTTTTCTGAACCCAGCTTGGACATCTGGCAATTCTCGCTCCATGTATTGCTGGAGTCTTCCATGCAGAATCTTGAGCATTACCTTACTGGCATGGGAAATAAGGGCCACTGTACGGAAGTTTGAGCATTCTTTAGCATTTCCCTTTCAACTGTAAATCTCAGAAATGCACAGTGTACAGCCATGATATTTAATATGAAATTATAGTCCTATAATTCTGCAATGTGAAAGGGCCTTCTGGATTGCAGACCAAATAACTTGGTTTAAACATTGAAACATCCACTGACTGTTGCAATATATGATCACAGCAGCCAGATTGCTCTACATGTAGAAATGGAAGAATTCAGCAATACCAACAGCAAATGATTGGATGATAAAAAAAAAATGATGGACTTGGCCAAGATTGACAAATGCATTTTTTTCCTAAAAGAAGGGACATTTGAATGTTTTTTGAAATAATGAGTTTTGAAGAATAATTTTGGGGGGTGGGGGTTGTTTGAGAAAGGAGTCAATACTGAGAAGCCTAGAGGATGAAGCTTAGATTGTTTTGGTTTTTTTTTAATAGGTAAGGAAAGATTGAAAATAATCTACTTCTTTTTTTTTTGCTTCTTTTTGTTTTCTTTCTTTTTTTCTTGGCAATTGTTGTGTTTTTACTCTATATTTCTTTTCTTGATTCACTTTTTCGACCTATAGTTCTTCAATGAATATCTCATCGACACTCAATCAATTCAACATAGTTTGTGGCAGCCAAAAATATGAGGCTTCTGTAGTATAGCAACTACTTTCAATGGAAGTACTTCACAATTAAATAGGAATAACACTTTCAATCCAGGAACAGAATTTTTTTTTCAAATTTTGTTACATAGTGTAATCTGAGAAAAACAATCTGGGATCAGATCCTGGGATATAGGGCAGTATAGATCCAGCCATAGTTTCTCAAAAACAGAGAATAAGTTTATCAGGAAAAGGGATTATATTTCATGGAATTCTCAAAATACTGGCAACAGTGAAAAAATGATTTCTGAAATGCAGGCTACAGATGCAGATTCATTTGCCAGCCTCAGTTCTTTTGAGGCATTCAAGATAGTCTCTTGTTTGTGTTTAATTTTATTAAGGCTTGAAAAAGACGTTACGAGAAAATGGAATGATGAAAATGATTCCTAAAATTAGTTTTATTGTTTACAACCAATTTACAGATCAGATACTATAATGCATACCCTGTTTCCAAATAACTCAATAATTCCAGAGATTCTGCACTGCCCGAGCATGAGTAGAAGTATCAAGTAAAAAGAAAATCACAGCTGTGGATTATTCTTGGACTCTTGATTTAAAAGCAGCTTTGGCAATTCAGGCTTAAATTTCACCCCTAAGAAAGAAAGAAAGAAAAAAGAAATAAAGAGAGGGGGGGGGGAGAGAACTAAAGCTCAATGATCCTTCTGGACATTGAAAAGTTAGAGCCAACCACAATCAGTGCTTTACGAATGAGAGCAAAATAATACAGTAGCAACTTGAAAAGATGTCATCTTGGCCATTTTAATTTCCTTGTTACAGGCACTTTCTTGGAGCCTGACCTTCTTAGAGCTTGACGTATCCAGCTGTCTGCACAACGGGCTTATTCATGCCTTTGCAGAGAAGGGGGAGAAATCACCCAGCAAAATTGCAAACACAGGAACTGGGAAGCTACAACATGTTCCCAAGGAAGTTTTGTACACCCACAAATTCTTGACAGAGGGGAACTGCAGCTTGGAGTGCATAATAGAATGCAAATGAGAGGCTGAGTAGAACCAGAGCAGAAATGCTTGGTTAAAAAGTAGAGGTATTATTCCATCTGTGCTTTAGCAAAGGGGCGGAAATAGTCCCCTGATCTTCCAGAACTGAACAAAAAAGAACATAAAGCCACTTCCTCTCTCCTAGTTTCTTGTTGTTGTTTGAAAAAGAAGAGTGATCTTAACATTTGCTAAAGAATTTCAATGTCTTGCTGAAATTGGTCCCAGCAGGAAGTATGAGTCACCACACAACAGATGAGGATTTGCTTTTTGTTTCAATTTGTTTGTTTGGAAAGGAAAGCTGAATGAACTGGACTCAGATTCAAAGTAGAATTTTTCTAAAATAATGGGCATCCATGAGAACTGGCCACTCTGAATGAACCAGGAATACTGTAGTTTAGTGTCCAAGCCCATTCCGAACAGGCAAAAGAGATGAATGGGAAGAGGAGACATATTGGAAAAGAGGTGGAGGGATTCAATCAGGGTTTAGAAATAATGTAGACCTCCCAATGTTCATGGAATAAAATCCCATCAGTCCTAACCAACACAATGAAAAGTGAGGAACTCTGGAAGTAGTGATTCAACAACAACTGGAAGATCATAATGCCTCCCACTCCTTATTTAAGAGTAGACTTAAATTAGTTGTCAAATGGCCAATCAACATTTATGTAGATGCATACCCCCTGCCACTATCCATACCCCTGTCCTCTCATTTTAGAGGTAATAATCACCATAGCTGCCAAGAGAGAACGGATAAATCAGTTGCTCCTTTTCTTTGCTCCTGTTGCTTTCTTCAACAGCCATATAGGGGTTGGATGAACACTAAATGACAGTGCTGGATTTAGGACAAATGAGGCCCTGTGCTAGTTAAGTTATGAGGCTTCCTATGTGGGTCCTGAAGGAGGTAGCCCTAGAAGGCCTACTTTGTGGTACATTCCCATAGACTAGCAACTATATCATTATGTCTGGATTCCCTCCAAAACAGAACCCCTTCAAATTTAGAATTGCACCACATAAGCAAAATCCATTGTAAAAAATCTTTTTGATAGAAAGATAGCCCACCCCCTGGCCAATGGGGCCCTGTACACCTAAGCACAATGATAAATCTGGCACTGCTCGATGACAATAAGAAATGGAGCATTAAAAGGATGCTCCATGAGCCATCAGTATGCCCTTTTGGATGTGAACCTTGTCAAGTACCCAATGATGCTAAGCACAAGCTCCAGCAGGTAATATTTATGTGTCTCTTCCATTAAGTCTCTCTCATTTTCACCATGATCTTAATGTGACAGAGGCTTTAATAATGTTTAGCTTGTACAGTATGACCCTGCATCTATATGATCAGATTTACAGTTTCGTTTATCCAAATATGTCTTCTCAAGTCATTTTGACTAACAGGAATCCCAAGATTTCATAGCATTGAGTCATGGCAGTGGTGTCAAACTGCAATAATTATGCCGTGTAGATGAACCCTGAGGCTCTTACTGGCATTTGCATTTTACAAGTAGCAGCCCAAACGGCTTCTTACACACGCATTGGGGAAAAAACTAATCTAAATCAATTCAAATACAGAGCAGACCCCAGTGGAAAAAAGAATCTGGGCCTGGAGCCTAATTCAGCACTTTCAAGTAACCTTCTTAACAGACGTACTAAAACCACATTACAGTCCCACAAAGGTCAGAAGACCCCATTATTGTAATCTAAATGTGATTCAGTTTGTAGTCTGTCTCTGAAATGTGCTTGGCAGTTGTATTTCAATCCCTAGTGACTAAATACCTGTTCAAACTTACTGGACCATGTAGCTTTATCATGATTTCAATGAATTTAGAAAACCTGAGTTGCTGAAATGGTAAAAATCTCAGTATCCTTATGAAAATATATTGAGTCCTCAGCAAAATTAAGCAAAAGAAACCCCGTATCTCCCTTTCTTTTCTCGTTCCCAACACCGGAAACAAGATAACTATGTGCATTACATGCATTTTTTTTCTAGCATGTCAGTTCATCACCAACAAGGACAAAGTGGGGTCATTTAATGAGAACTGATGACCCCCATTTCTCAATAACGGGAATGTATGGCTCTCCAGATGCTGTTGGGTTACTATTCCAATAATTTTCATCATAGGATATGCTAGTTGGGGTTGGTAGTCTACCAACTTCTAGAGGGCTACATGATATGCAAGCATGAGCTATTAGTAAGTGGGAAGAGGCTTTTCCAAGCCATGGGGGAGGGAGTGGTTATAATAAATTTCCTATTTTATTGCTCATTTGAAACAAGTTGCTTGATGCTAAAAACAATAGCCCTGTGTCTAAAAGCATGGGTTGTGCACTAGAGACTCTAGCCAGTCTAGCTTTACAGTCTAAAAACTTTTTCTTTGATCTAGTACTTCTGTAGGATAAACCAAGAATGGAATTCACAGTGTTGTATCAAAGGGAAAATACAATTTCCCTCAGAACCAGATAATGATTCTGTCTGCAAAACGTGATTTGCAGAATATAACATTTTTTGGAGATGTCTCATGACAACTTAGAAAAATGTCTTTCCTATCTTATATACTTTTAAGGAAAAATAAATGTTTTGAAAATTAATAAGTTGAGCCCAAGCACATTTTGATAAGGACTTGTAAACTATGTATATAATGTGCAAAATTCAGCACGTTCAGAATGGAAAGATGAAATTAAAACAATATAGGAGAAATCACAATTGACAATAGGCACTTTGAAGTTTAGCTTTTAAAAGTCTTAACTCAGATTGCAACTTAGACATATTTCAGAATTCAGATGGTTGCCATATTTTTTCTTGAGACAATCCTTGTCTTCATTACTTATATGATAAGCAGGTAAGTATGGTATAGCCTTCACCATGTCTAGGAACAGCTGTATCTATTGAACTTATAAGTGGGTGAAAAAATCATTTCTATATATTTTAAAAAAGAATTTGTCCAAATTCACATTCCCTAATATCCATTATATTCAAAACAGGAAGAATTTGAAGTTTGAAAACCCCTAATATTAGAGGAAGAGGGCTGGCCAAATTTCTCTTAACTGAAGCATCAAGATTCATGTGTGTTTTAAGTAGATGCCACCAAACTCTTCAAAAACAGGGGTGGAGGGATAAGAACAGTATAGAATGGAGCTGAAAGAGTTTCTAAATTGTTAGTAATTTATTTTACTAGTAGAAAATGCCTTGTTGGATTTTCTTCTTCATGTGCCAGAATAAATTGATTAAGGTACATAATATGTACCTTAATTTGGTTGGGAGGAATGTCATTTGCTTACCTAGCTGAGATAACAAAATATTTTAGCAATACCTCAGAAGTTCGTAACTTTTTATCTGAAAACGCAGCACTTTTTCTCTCCTCAAGTTTTCTCTTGAATTCTTCCCAGGTTTCAATAAAAAGTACACCTGAAGTAGCCTTAAACAAAAATGTTTTCATTTCAGACATCTGACTTAATTTAAAAAAAAAAAAGTGTTCAAGGGTTTTTTGGGGTACCAATGGTTTTGCTTAGCCCGTATTAATGAACATGTTCAGCATGTTTCCCCAGATAAGATTGTTATGATTCATGTTGCCCATGTACTGTAGAAGCTCAAAAGGGCAAGAAGTTGGCAACAAAAGATTTCCCATGTTTTGTTTTCTAGAAAGGGAGCCAACCTAAAACCCATGCTGTTCCTGTGGCTATTTCCATATCAGCAAATAACTCTATAGCTTTTCTGACCTAAGCAGTTCTGTTTGAGATGTTTGCCAAGCTAGACGTTTTCTAAAATGTTACTAAATGATTAAACGCAAAATCCTTAAATGAAGAGACCAGGTTTTATTAAATATCCCAGAGCAATGCTGTTTGCCTGCTCTCATGCCTATGTCTGGCTGCTAGCTGATAAAATGCCTTCGCTTTAAGATATTACTTATTAGCATGCCTGTATATTTCTACCTCACACAGTCACCCAAGGGTGATTGCTATCTGTTAATTGAATTCTGTGCCAGCAACTATGTCTTTGTGTGCTTGCCATTATAATTTCTGAGGATTGTAACTTCATTTCCTATTTACAAGTTGCTGAGACATGTGCCTATATGCATGTAATGTGTGCTAATGTGTATAAAGTATGGGGAAGCAATGGGTACATGTAAGCTGTGAATTGTGTGACTGTCAGTGTACATTTGTTGCTTTGTAGCATAATTAAAAATGACAACTACAAAAGTTTACTCTAAATAGATACTGAGCCAATGCCATTCCTAACATGCTGCCATGGCCTCCTTTGGATTTTTAAATTACCCTTCAGGAAAGATTATCCTCTCAACACAGCTGACAATAGTCAGTAAAATAGCATAATAAGATCATACAAAAACAATGTTAAAACAAGAAAGGTCTGTACTAAAAACAGCAGCAACACATAACTCACCCAATGCACTGAATTAAATTCATGTGAATTAATAATGAAAGGCAGGGTCTCTGATTATGGATAGAACTTCCTCTTAGTATTAAACAATCATAATTTCACCACAAACATGGATGTAGTAGATGCAGCTTTTAGGTCAGAATTTGCAACTTAGAAATAGCTCAAACTATTGTGCTGCACATTTATGGTTTCAAGGGAGAGGAGAGGCACCTTTGCAAATGCCCATCCCAGCCTTGGAAAAAGGAGCAAGCTCTTAACACAGTGGTTCTCGACCTGGGGTCCCCAAATGTTTTTGGCCTACAACTCCCAGAAATCCCAGCCAGTTTACCACCTGTTAAGATTTCTTGGAGTTGATGGCCAAAAACATCTGGGGACCCCAGGTTGAGAACTACTGCTTAACATATCGCTTACAGATAGGGGTCTACCAGGGAGTAGGGACTGTGTTGACTACATGCTAATCTATTTGCTCCCCCTCCATCCCCTATTATAAGTGATTCTTCAACATAACTGACTGTAGTTTGGTTAGAAACAGATTTTAAATCTGACAAATCAGGGACAGAAAGCCATTGAAATTGGAGATATATGAAACAAAAAAATTACAACAGGTTAAAATCTAAATATTCAGCCACAATTTGAAAGACTGAGAAAATGAATAAACCTTTGCTCTGCACCCAAAGGCAGGGAACATGACTGAAAACCACTTTTTTCTATTGGTCAAATTCCTTGCCTCCTAGAGCAAAGATATTTCTAGAAGGGTCTCGAATTTCAGTCTTTTAAAAAATACACTATAAAATGTTAACATTGTAGCAGTTCATTGAAGGAGCTTGTATTGCATCATTCCTTAATTTATTCTTTCTTTTCCCAACCTACCCTGCCCTTTCCCAAGGCCCTGTCAGCATGCACTTTTCAGTACTCAAATTGTGTAAGATGCAGCTAATAAAAAAAGAAATCAGAGTGGCATGACAAAAAGATAACAAAGAAGAGCCAAGAGTGAAAATAAAAAAAGAAAACAGTGAATGAAATTAAAAATGGGGGAGATACTGACATTTTCCATCAATAACCAGGGTCCCACCCCCAGGCACTCATACCTGGCTTCTCATATACTGTAAGACGGTGCAAGAATCTAACAGGTATAAAGCATTCTTAACATACAGGTATGTTCATGGGGCATTACAGAGCTTCCAGTGAACTCATGAATTGTTTTTATATTTGTTTGTGTTGCCAAATCCAGTCACTTTTTTCAGCACTCTAGTTTGCAGCAGCCATTTCCTTTACATTTCTCATCCATCCTAAGCTTGACTAATTTTGTGTACTTTAAAAAGTAGACTAAAATCATATTTTTCTCTGCTCAGCCCTGTGTTTGCAATGGGGAAGGGGATCATGGAATTTCTTGTTGTTCAGCTTGTGCCATGCTGAGCTGATTCTTTGCTTGAGAAATCCATAACTCTTATTTCACATTTAATAATGATATACTGGAAAACAGCTGTGTGTGCCACAAATATGCTGCATCACTTAAACTAGCCTGAATAGCCTTGCTTTTCATAAATAACCCTCTGAAATGCAGAGAAGTTGGATTGTGAAGAGATTCTGTGAAGAGATTCTGGCTCCAGATGACCCCCTTACCACATCTGAAAAGTTGGTGACCAAAGCAGCTGAGGGGCTCGCTGCTTGGCAGAGTTTAGCAGATGCTGAAGACTGATCTCTCCACCTTTTGAAGTCTACTGAAGACAAAATGTCTATAAAGTGGTAAATGTGGTTTAATCAAGCACCTATTATTCAGAAGGAACAGCAGTTGGGAATCACCATTATTTGCAGTTGCAGCCTTTGTGATTCACCGTCCTCTTGATATTCCAGAAATTCATGATTCCTAGGATAGCTGTATATATGTAATTATTCTAATTCATATTTGACTTTGATTATCTCAATTATGGCTTTGTGAAATGTCTTATGGATTGACTGAGACATTGTCCCTGTGCCTCTCTTATATTACTTGTATGGCACAGGACTGACTTCTCTAGAGCTGATTCTTTCCCTCCACACACTTGCATAGGGCACTGAAATAGGTGAAGATACTGTCACAATCCCAGTACTTAACATTCAGCTATCACTTCAATTAGCTTCAGTACAGGGTATGGGGAGGACAACTATCAAATTGGTATTTGCCTCATGTGACAAAAGAACTCATGCCAACTGTGGAGCTCTCCTTCCACAAGTAGAGGCATCTTTCTACTCTCAGAAAGCATGATTGGAGCCAATGAATTCTGGTTTTATGCAGTGGTTTCATCACAAATGCTTTCTAAGCCATATAAACTGATTTAAATATAATGTAATATAAGATAATACACAAAGGCTAAAATCTAGTTAGTGCACAGATTTCCTGAAGACACCAACTGGATATTTTTGTTTGTGTTTATTGTCTAAATACAGTTCAAGGTAGTTGAAGTAAGTTGCAAATAAGTGACTTGCAGTATGTAGACACATGTTTACTTGAGTATCACTTATTTGGTTGTATATCCAGTTGTGCATTTGATTGTATGAAGTTGACATTCAGCAAAAGAGTACAACCAGAGCAAAACTTTATGTGGGTATATTGTTTGTTTTGCTAAAATAATATACAGGTTTTGCTAAAATAATATACAGGTTTTGCTAATATAATATAATACAATTATAACTGTTCAGTTTTTCTCTTTGTGGGTAAAACAGTGCAATATACCCCCCTCCAGTCCATAAATATAGAAACACTGTCTTGAAACACAACACACTACCATTAGGCTGAGGAATGACCATTCTCTGGCACTTGAAAATGTGGAATGGGGGGATTCCATAATGGCAAGGTGATTTGAAAACAACAGCTGAGACATCAATAAAAACAGGGTTTAGGAAATGTCTTATGGGACATATGTCGGGAGATGTCAAATGTAGTTCTCAACACATATTGCTTTGAAGGACAGGTGGCTGGGCTAAAAATGTCTAATGAGAACTGACAGATGCATTTTTTCTAAATTCAGAAAGAAAGGTAATACTGCAGACCAGAATCTTCAGGCTATACTTTTCAACGATTTCAAGGGAATGCAAATGGCGTTCTTCAGGCATGATTAATCTGGGGATGTTTTGTGTGTGGTGGTGAGGGCACTACCATAGTCATCTGACTCAACTCTCACTATATTGTCACCTTGGGACTTGTGAAAAATTCATGCATAGTTCATTTGTTCAGAAAATATCATTTTCTATGTATAAAATAACTATATATAAGGAGAAGTATTTCTTTTACATATATGATTTTCTGAGCAAAAATGTTTTATCTACACAAATCACATGGAAATTTTATATAGAACATGACCTGAATGATAAATAGTATTCAAAAAACATGTTATGTTGGACTACGTACTTACTTACAGTAGACAAAAACTGCTAAATTTATTTTATGTTTCCTTGAAGAACAAAATTAGTCAAGAATAACCACTGGAATCCTAGTTATAATGCTATATATAGAGAATCCCAACCTGACATCTCATACTACAGCTCTACTTACTGGGAACCAGTTGCTGCAATGGATGGAGTTCTGTTCTCTCGTTGATCAAAAAGCAGATAACTGTTGGTCCCATCACTTCCCATAAGTGTTCTCCAGTGTGATAAGCAAAAACATGACCTCTCCTACAATTCCCCATCATGTGCGGGATGGACAGATCCATCACCAGCTCCTTTTTGAACATCTAGGACAGATCCCCACGTCACAGTGGCTGACACCCAGTAAATGGGGGGTTGAGAGACTTTCACAGTCCCCATCTCTTCCCTAAACTTGGTGACCTAGGGATTGTGAATATAAAACAGTAACATAACTCTAGGTCACACAGTTATAACTGCCCAAAAGGATTCTAGCTGATATCCCTATTTTAACTGACCAAGAACATTTCATGTGAATATCTTGCAAGTTTAAATGTAATCAAAGTTCAGTGCTTTGTTCCCACAAAGTGAAATTAGCGTCATACTCCCTGACTGAGCATTAAAAATGCATAATTGCTAATTTGATAATAGCCTTCTAGACAATTTAGAGCAGACATCTTTGACATAGGTTTAAACAAAACAGGGGTTTTTGGGGCAAGGGTGATGAACTACCTTCAATTCAAGAGCCAAATTCAGTTTTAGAAAAATTATAAATGAGGACAATCCAATGGTGAGTGGAACCAAAGCCAAAAGTATAAAATCAAGAATATATATATATATATATATATATATATATATATATATATATATTGCTGCAAGCTATTATGCACCCCTTAAGAAAGTTACTTCAGTCCTACAGAACTTAGGAAAGCTTGTGCAAACAGTAGCATCCTGAAGAGCAGATATAGCTATCTGAGGAAGTCCAAAGAATCAAATTGAAATACTATGCAGAGGTATATTTGATCCAGGTGATGCCGAAATTTGTAGTTCTTCTAAGCCCTGAGGGATGCCTGGCGAGCTAGCTAGTATGGATAGCAAATCAGAAACTGAAGACTCTACCAGGATGAAGTCAAACAACTTTTTGCACAAAAGAAACACTTGTACAGCACAGGTACTCAAAGGGTTCAAGTGTAAAAGTACATTCACAAGCATGCATCATTATACACAAAAGTTCCCATTCACCGACATTGCCTTGTTTTGAAATTTCCCTCCTTCTTCCTTGATTGGCATGCCGGCCCTGCCGACTGGCATTTTTCCTCACCTCTGATTGGCTGGGAGGTGGGTCCAAGTTTTTGCGCTTTACCCTGATTTGCGGAGGCACCAGTGACATAGCTGGGGAGCTCCTCCCAGCTGGGCAGGGAAGCCTCCAATCAGCTGGTGGATATGATCTTAGGGAGGGTGGGAGCTTGGGGGGTCATACCAGTAGTTTAGGAATGCAATGAACAAAGAAAAAGTCCAAAGCTGATCTGAGAGGATTATGTCAATATGTGGCCCTGCCAGATGGTACAATGGTGTTGTTGTCCCACATTGGTTTCCAAGTCCAGAGACAAAGGGAGAGTCCTGAGATGCAGATTTGCCAATGGGATTGCCATCATAGATTCGGCCTGGATCTTTGTCCTCTGACTGTTCAAAATCTTCAAAAAGACATATCTTGGCTGTGAACAGATGACCTCCTGTTGGTACCCAGACCATTCCTTTGTCTTAAACAGTGGTTCTCAACCTGTGGGTCCCCAGGTGTTTTCCCCTACAACTCCCAGAAATCCCAGGCAGTTTACCAGCTGTTGGGATTTCTGGGAGTTGAAGGCCAAAACAGCTGGAAACCCACAGGTTGAGAACCACTGGTCTAAGGATTATGATCCATCTCTGGTTAGCATCCGGGTGTGGATGTGGTCTCTGGAAAATTGCTCAAGGGGAGAGATTGCTGGAGTTCACAGTTTCTTTTATTGAATTTAAAAATAAAATGACAATAAAGGTAATGAAAATAATAAAAATAGAAGAGAAACATTCTTTGGGTAATTTTTAGTAAGAGAGGGGAAAAGGGATGGGGAGATACGAGAGAAGGGGAAAGAGTGGAGGCCTTGCCATGACTGAGCAGAAGCTGAGGAGGTTATTTGTAGTATTTGTAAGCTCATTCGATTATGCATACATTTGCAGAAGAAGGACAATAAATAAATAAATAATCTGGAGAGGTGAAGAGGAATACCTTGTTGCCTGGGAAGGGAGAAAGGAGATATATGGTAGCTGGGGCCGGGAAAGGGAGGTCCTTTGGCTACAATGTGGCCATCCAGCCAGCTTCCCTTTGAAGAGAGGGAAAATGATCAGCTGGTGAATCTCCTCTGCAACTGCAGAGGGTTACTGGTGCCGACTAGCCTGAGCCATGCTGCCATGCTGTGGGTGCTGAGATGGGTGTGTGGGTGAGTGGGGGTCTGGGGGTCATGACGGGTGGGTTGCTGCTGGTCTGGGGGACCCGAGGGATCACTGGAGCCAGAGGCCATTCTCAATTTATTATGGCCTCCGTCCTTAGAAGAACTACAGATTATAGAGTCCATATTATGCATATCTTTTATTTGGGGGGGGGGGGAGTCTGGGGTCCTTGATAACACAGGGCCTGAAATTCCTTAGCCTTCTTTTGAAACTATACAGCACAATTATACATTAAACTAAATTTGTTCCTAATACTAAAATCTGTCTATTAATATCATACATGAAAAAGGAGATCTAGGTAGATAATGTAGATCTATATAATGTTTTTAAAACTGAACAAGACCTGATGATGTGCTGTTTGGCTCATAAGTATCTGTTAATGTTTTGAAGAAAAGAATGTCAGTGGTTCTGTTAATCCCACAAAAATAACAAATAATTTAATTGAAAAATCTAGCAATGTATTTTTTTATTTTTCCCCATCACATTTCTAGGGTAGATGTACCTCAGCAAAGGAATACATACTTTGCATAAGAGTCAATGATTAGTAACAGCTTTAATTACAGGAGCCTGGGAAAGGCCTTGGCCTGAAATTTTGGAAATTCACCACCAGGTAGGGTTGTTTCACATATTTTATAAAAGATAAAATGTTTGATACACTCAATGTATTACTCAGCATGGCACTGCAACAGTCTCAGCTCTCTGATAAGTGTATATGGAAGATATACCATTTCAAACAATATTTAGACAATAAAATCTTGTCACTGACTGATGGAGCTGCCAGGTGAAATAAGAGAAAAGATTCAAGCCATTTCAATGATTATGAAGAAGTTGGATTTCTACAGGTGAACTATGTATCATGAAAGCATTACTTTCTGAAAGTATCTTTCAACATAACCATTAAATAGACAGTGGCTTTGTGATAGTGGACTCATCCATTATCTGGTCAATATAGCTAAGGGGTACAGCATCTCATCCAAGTGAGCAAAGAATTAACAATATGTTGGTTTTAAGTTGCATTTATTGGGGTCAGCATCCCAAAGGAGAAATAGAGAGACATGAGAGACAACTGCCCAATGAGGATGAGCAGTAGGGGAAAAGTTCAAAAGCTTCAAAATGTTTCCAAAAAAAGAAGCTATAAAGTTACAAGGCCCCATGAGGCACAGACAACAAAAAGGGAGACAAAGGGAATTTGGTCTTAGGCTGTGAGTCCGTTTCCCATGAAAATCCAAGACCCATCAGCATCATGAGTAAAATAGGAAGGCATAACTGGTTTCCTAAGGGATGATATTCTTTTAGCTTTTGCTGAATTTGACATAGGCTGTTTGTAAATTTGAACCTACTTCTTGATTCTATGATACCTGAAGGAAAATGCTTTCATATACAATATACTAATGTATATTATATATTAAAGCATTTTCCTTAATGTATTTATTTTATTTATATTTATTTCCATCATTTCTATCCCGCCCTTCTCACCCGAAGGGACTCAGGGCGGCTCACAATCTGGCAAAATTCAATGTCAATATACAATACAAAAAGATAAAACATAAGCAATTAAAACAATTAGATAATTTAACAAAATACAATAAATTGATTTAAAACCATATGTTATAAAATACTTGAGCCATTAGTCCACAAGACCTTGTACATAAACCTTAATCCGGACCGAGTTGAGCCAACAGAATTCACTCATCAAACACCTGCTCACAAAGCCAAGTCTTTACTTTTTTCCTAAAACTCAGAAGGGATGGAGCCTGCCGGATATCACTGGGGAGGGAGTTCCACAGCCGAGGAACCACCACTGAGATGGCCCTGTCTCTCGCCCCACCAGCCGCATTTGTGAGAGGGCCTCTCCAGATGATCTTAAAGTTCTCACAGGAGGAGATACATTCAGACAGGTAAGTTGGACTGGAACCGTTTAGGACTTTGTAGGCCAAGACCAGCCCTTTGAATTGGGCCTGGTAGCATATTGGCAGCCAGTGGAGCTGGCTTAACAGCCGCTATATGCCGCTCCAGTTATTAATCTGGCTGCCGCCCATTGTACTAATTGGAGCTTCTGGGCCGTCTTCAAAGGCAGCCCCACGTAGAGCGTGTTGCAGTAATCTAAACGGGATGTAACCAGAGCATGGACCACCGTGGCCAAGTCAGACCTCTCAAGTTATGGGCACAACTGGCGCACAAGTTTTAGTTGTGCGAAAGCTCCCCTGGCCACCACTGAAACCTGGGGCTCCAGGCTCAGCAATGAGTACAAGAGGACCCCCAGAATGCGAACCTGTGTCTTCAGGGGGAGTGCGACCCCGTCCAACATAGGCTGTAACCCTATACCCTGTTCGGCCCTACGACTGACCAGGAGTACCTCTGTCTTGTCTGGATTGAGTTTCAATTTGTTCACCCTCATCCTGTCTGACACAGCGGCCAGACACCAGTTCAGGACCTGGACAGCCTCCTTAATGACAGGTGGGAAGGAGTGACAGAGCTGGACATCATCTGCGTACAGATGACACCTCACCCCGAAACTCCGGATGATCTTTCCCAACGGCTTCATGTATATGTTGAACAACATGGGGGACAGTACTGACCCCTGCAGGACCCCACTGCAGAACAGTACCCCCGAGACCCATCCCAGCAAGGCATCCCAGAAGGATACCGTGATCAACGGTATCGAAGGCCGCTGAGTGGTCCAGCAGAACCAGCAGGGACACACTCCCCCTGTCCAGTTCCCGGTGTAGATCATCGACTAAGGCAACCAAGGCTGTCTCGGTACCATGCCCCGGCCTGAAGCCAGACTGTGCCGGATCTAGAAAATTAGTATCATTCAAGAATGCCTGGAGTTGTGCGGTCACCACACGTTCCACGACCTTGACCAAAAAGGGGAGATTGGAAATTGGCCGAAAGTTGTCCAATTGAGTGGGGTCCAGTGATGGCTTCTTAAACAGCGGTTTAATTACAGCCAGTTTGAGGCTCGCTTGAAAAATGCCTTCCTGAAGGGAGGCATTCACACACCACCTTCACACACACTCGGCCAAATCCCCTCTGGCTTCCTTTATCGGCCAGGATGGGCAGGGGTCTAGGATGCATGTGGTAGCCCTCACCTCTCCAAGCACCTTGTCCACATCCTCAGGCTGAACCAATTGAAACGAATCCATCAAAATAGGACAAGCAGGTGCTCGTGTTACATCCTCAGAGACTGCCGTTAATATGGTGTCAAAGCCAGAGCAATCAGAGCAACTTTGTCCGCAAAGAACCGAACAAATGCTTCACAGTGGGCTGCCGAGTTGTCAGGGATCCCGCCTTGAGCGATGGGATTTAACAGCCCTCTGACAACTCGAAACAGCTCCGCTGAACGGTTCTTTGCGGACACAATATTAGCTGCAATGAAAACATTCTTTGCAGCATCTATTGCCGTAGCATATGCCCTTAGATAGGCACATAGCCGTGTTCGGTCTGATTCGTTCTGCTTCAAATGCCACACGCCCTCTAGTTCCCTCTTTCGCTTCATCGCTGCCAGCTCCTCGGTGAACCAAGGAGTCAGTTTAGCTCAGGTACTCGAGAGGGGACATTCCAGAGCGACTGTGTCTATTGCCCTGGCCACCTCCGCATTCCAGAGAGAAACCAGAGCATCGACAGGATTACCAACCGAGGTGGCGGGAAACTCCCCAAGAGCCATCAGGAATCCATCTGGATCCATAAGCCTCCTGGGGTGGACCATTTTAATGGGTCCTCCACCCCTGTGGAGGTTAGGTGGCGCAGTCAGCCTAAACCTGATCAGGTGGTGGTCGGTCCATGGCAAAGGAGCGATGGTAAGCTCCTCCACACCGCCACCTTCCTCCCATCCCTGGCAGAAAACCAAGTCAAGTGTGTGCCTCGCTCTGTGGGTGGGACCAGATACCAGTTGGGACAGCCCCATGGTTGCCATGGTGGCCATGAAGTCCTGAACTGTGCCAGTCAGGATGGTCTCAGCATGGACATTGAAGTCCCCCAGCACTAAAAGCCGCTGGGACTCCAACGCCAGGCTCGAGACCACCCCCGCTAGCTCAGGTAGGGAGGCTGTAGTGCTGTGGGGTGGTCGGTACACTAACATAATCCCTAATCTGTCCCGGTCACCCACCCTCAGATGGACACATTCGAACAAGGTTGACTGCGGGATGGGGCACCTGGTCAGGGGGATAGACTCCTTATAGACCAATGTGACACAACCTCCCCATCCTCCTGATCTTGGTTGGTGCTGCATGGAGTACCCAGGAGGACAGAGTTGGGTGAGATTGACCCTACCCGCCTCATCCAACCAGGTCTCCGTTATGCACGCCAGGTCTGCCTGTTCTTCCAAGATGAGGTCTTGGATGGTTGCTGTTTTTCCATTTACAGACCTGGCGTTCAACAGCACCACCTTTAATCCAAAGGAACCGCCAACCTGAATATCCAAGTTTACCATGTCAGGAGGCCGTTTTAAATCTACAAGAAATCTCTTCCTCTCCCTAGGCCGAATCAGTTTTGGCCTCCCTTTCTCATATCTCCCCCTCCCCTGGATTACCTCTATGGGGGTGCCTCGGCTAGTGGACACCCTCCCTCCCTTGTAGGCTTGTGTATATTTTCATTTTTAATTTGTATTTCGGAGCAAATTCATTAAATTTGTGCATTCGTGCAATATGAATTGATATTAGAAATATGCAGAAAAGGTGAGGGGGAATTTAGAAATTGATACACTCACCAATCGTTTTTGTTAAGATTCTGTAACATTCGGATGCCTCCCAAGGTCAGTTTAATTTTCAGTATGAGCATTAATCAACTTTGGTAAAGGCAAGAAAACATGTTGTTTATTAAAAAAGAAAAAGAAAATTCCCCAAAAATCCATGGATGAGTGAAACGTTCTGAAATTTGGTGGGCTAACAGGGGTAAATGTAAATGTAGTAAATTTCATTCCAATAATTTTAAGAATGAGGGAGAAAAGAGCCCCTGAAGTTTCCCCATTGCACAATTACTATAACGAAATAGCAATGACAAAATAGCATTACTATACTCTCATAATAATAATAATTTTTTCACAAACTATCTTTAGAAACACATTACAAAGTGCCAGCAATCTCCCCAGTTTAGTAATGAGTTTTGAACCATTTTTAATGGATCGCGCATCCCTACTATATAACTTGTTTAAAATAAAAATATTCCTCTAAAAAGATCTCTTTTCCACACTCTCTTCATATTTATTTATTTATTTATTTATTTATTTCAATTATTTATACCCCGCCCTTCTCACCCGAGGGGACTCAGGGCGGCTTACAAGTGGCAATTGATGCCGTTACACGGATATACAATAAACTAAAATGCTTAAAACAGTTAAAACAGTCATAAAATAGTCATAAAATACAATATACAAAGTTTAAAACAATGCAAAGTGCTTATGCCATTCATCCACCAGACCTTATACAAGAGCCGTAATTCAGACCGCGTCGAAGCCAACACATGCTTATTCTTCAAATGCCTGCGTACATAGCCAGGTCTTCAGTTTTTTTCTGAACCCCAAAAGGGATGGGGCCTGCCGAATGTCACTGGGGAGGGAGTTCCACAGCCAGGGAGCCACCACCGAGAAGACCCTGTCTCTCGTCCCCACCAGCCGTGCCTGTGAGGCGGGTGGGACTGAGAGCAGGGCCTCTCCAGAAGATCTTAAGGTTCTTGTGGGCTCATAGGGGAAGATACGTTCGGACAGGTAAATTGGACCAGAACCGTTTAGGGCTTTGTAGGCCAAGACCAGCACTTTGAATTGGGCACGGTAGCATATCAGCAACCAGTGGAGCTGGCTTAACAAGGGAGTAGTATGCTCCCTGTAAGCCGCCCCAGTTAACAATCTGGCTGCTGCCCGTTGTACTAATTGGAGCTTCCGGGCCATCTTCAAAGGCAGCCCCACGTAGAGCGCGTTGCAGTAATCCAACCGGGATGTGACCAGAGCATGGACCACCATGGCCAAGTCAGACTTCCCAAGGTACGGGCACAGCTGGCGCACAAGTCTGAGTTGTGCGAAGGCTCTCCTGGCCACCGCCGAGACCTGGGGTTCCAGGCTCAGCAATGAGTCCAGGAGAACCCCCAGACTGCAAACCTGTGTCTTCATATGCCTTTGCTTGGTGTGTGCGCTCATGAACGTATGGGATTTTTTTCTCCCAAGGAGTAAAAAGTGGAACAAGACAAATTAAATTCCTCAGCAAATTCCTACTGAGTCTGTAAGTTCCCACTGGATGATGGCAGCTAGATAATCTCAAGAAGCCCCCTCTCCTTTCCAGAACAGTAGCAAAAACATCACAACTCTTATCCCTTATATCACTTGGAAATCCCGTTGACTAACTAAAGGGTACATTTATTTTTTAAATCCACAGTTTTTAGATAATTGTGTATTGATGAGCTATTAAAATGTACAAGTTTCTAACATACCTAAAAATTGGAAATAAACTTGTTTTTTCTGCAAGAAGATAATATGTAACACTATACCCACGATCCCATGTAAAATGGTGTGATTCGGGGGACAGGTACTGGGTGCTTTATAAAAGTAAGCTGAGTTGAAGATGTAAAGATTCTAAATAGGTGTTGTACTTCAAATGTGGCATCAGACACTATCTAGAGAAAGTAGCAATAAACTGGATGGGTTGAAACAAAAAGTGCAGTTGTAATAAAGGTGCATTAATTACAGTTCAATGATAAATGAAATTCCTATTGAGTCCTCACTCCAAAATGTACTTGAAAAGAATTCAATAAGATCAATGTCATTATATATTGCACCAAACCACCAATGGGATTTCTCATTCATTGCTGCAAGAACAAATGATATAGTCCACAGCAGCAGTAGACCACTTTACCTAGGATTACAAAGGCCAAGACTCATTCTCACAGTTGCCTCTAAGAATTTCTCTCAGGTACCTCAAGAGTTCTTCTCGTGTTTTCTAAGATTAGAAAGCTGAGAATTTTGAAGCTATTTCTCCTCAGAATATTGCTGGTTACATAAACTTTTGTAACCATAATTTACATGCCTGCGAATTATAGCTGACCATACCACGTGTGTCTGAGGTAAAACATCCTAATGCCTTGGATGTCAGACAATGCTTGCAACACCAGTGCCTTGGCTTTCAGAAGGCCAAGATCGTTTCCACCCATGTAAATAAATAAAACATTCAAAGGGGGCACTCCCTCATTTAAGCAGCAATGGGTATAACCCATTCAACTGAAGGTCCCACTGCCCTCGCCATTCAACATTGGCCATTCAACACCCTCACCATTCAGCCAACCCTAGATACTGGTCAAAAAGTCTTATTTGAGTATGATGTTCAGCCCATTAAATGTAGCTGATACCTACATATACCACCTGTATATGATATTCAATTGGTGAACTCCCATCTAAATATCAACCTAATCTAACCCTGCTTAGCTTCCAAGATCAATTGTGATCCAGTGACTAAAGGGCCCAAATCCTGTTTCATTTGTTTCTTTCATGGTTTTGTACAACCCCCTCCAGAATTAAAGAAGCAGTGAAACGGAAAAAGGGGAGAATGGTAGCCATTTGGTCAGCTGATTTTTGGCACTTGGCTGTAGGCATTGGTTGGCAAAGCCTACAGCCGAGCGCTGGGCACTTGACACTCATAGGCCCAGCAGGCAGCTCCTAAGTCAAGCATTGAGCACTCGACTGTAGGCACTGCGAGCCGGGCCTACGAGTGCTCGGCTGTAGGCCCTGCCTGCCAGGCCTACGAGCCATCAATGCTTGTAGACCCAGCAGGCAGGGCCAACAGCTGAGCACTCGACACTCATAGGTCAGGCAGGCAAGGCCTACAGTCGAGTGCCAGGCCCGCTCGGATGTAGTCCCTAGTTGGCAAGCCTGGTGCTTTGTCGCCCAAGGCCCGAAAAATCTTTGTGTTTTTTGGGGGGGGGTTTGGACCTTGGATGCAAAAGCTCATCCATATAGGAGCCTGTTTCCATAAGCGGCAGACCAGAATTAAAACGGTGCTGTACGAATAGTACAAATAGAAACTGATAGTGATTCCATACAAATTCATAAGACTACTAAAGGGCATTGAAGATCTTATCCTAAATATCCCTTGCCCGGTATTACCTTTGATTGGGCCATCATCATCATCGTCATCATCATCATCTTTTAACCAATGAGAAGACATGCAAAAGCCCAAAATCCAAAGCAGCCTTTTGCAGAAAAATGTCATAGTTGGCTATGTAAGACACTTAAAACACCTGGAGTCTTGAGCTATTTATGTCCACAAAATGGCCGAGATTTACTGGTGAAGCATTCTTTTAAAATGGCCACCCCTGATCAGAGCACATGGCCATTCAAAATGGGGCCTGGAAAGTAGGTCTCTCCCCAGACAGCCAAAATGGCCATTCCTGCTCATGTGGTGGCCCCGGCTCCTGCCCCTTACCCACTACTTACAATACACATGGAATTAAATGAGGAAAAGGCAGCTCCTGCCTATGTCAGCCAGTGTTCACAGCTCCAATGCTGGAGCTAAAGGGAGGCGGCAGCCTAAATACAGTGCTCAGACCCTTTACAATTAGTCCTGACAGGAACTATTTCTTAACATTTGGCCTCACTTCATTGGGGTGGCAAATAGTCCTCTCCCAGAATGGAAGAAGGGGAAACCAAAATGTCAATGAAGGAGGAATCAATAGTTTTTAGCAGCGATGGCTGGGGATTACAGTGAGGTGGTGACAATCCGGACTAAAATCCAGAGCAGATCCTCCACTGACATCAGAGCCATCACCGATGCCACAGCTCTTAGCTCCAAAATACAATATCATGTTTCAAATAATTTTATTTTGTGTAGTGTTCAATGAACAGCCTCATACATTGGGTACATCTACACTATCAAATCAATGCAGTTTACCACCACCTTAATGCCCATGGCTCAGTTCTGTGGAATTATGGGACTTGTACTTTTACATGGTTTTTAATACGTTCTGCCAAAGACAGCAAATGCTCTTACCTGGCAGCTGAAAAACATGTATACCTAACTTCTGTACATAGATCTCATCAGTGATGTCACTAAGGGAATATAGGAGGTACAGACTACACTGGACAAAACCATCAGAACTGACATCAAAATGACTGTAAATATAATGTGGTGCAGAAATTATTTTCTATATTAAAATATCCCTGCAATTAAATATAATGATAATAACATTTTTGTAAACCTAGCTCACGTGTATATATCAACACGCCTATATGCTGATTTCCTTTTTGAACCTTATAACGTATATCTTATCAGAGCTATTATTTTTACTCAATTGCAATCTCTCTTTGAATCACATGGGTTTGTTTGCATGTGCTGCTGGTGTTTTATAGTTGCTGATTTTGCCATTACTTTCAATGATATACGGGAATTATGATTCACCAGTAACATTAATACAAAAAAACATTAAGAAGGATTACGATGGTTTGGTGTAGGAGAAAGTCCTTGGAGGTGACATCATCAGCTACTACACTTGGTGATACTAACCCTAGTGATGCCACTGAGTATATCCACTGGAGAGGGGGCTCTCACTGGCCCAGGATGAACCCCCATATGGAGGGATACTATGGTCATATCATTTGTAGGGCCTTTTCTAACGCTTGTTGAGTTGGCAGTGGTTGTAAGAATCCATGAGGTCTATGTGACTTCATTAGGCCCTCAAATATGTTTGGAAGACATTTGCATGCATACCCCAAATATAGCACTTGAGAGCTTTCTCTTCCTGGCACAACACTACAGCTCTCAACCTGGACAAAGGAGTCAGTTTTATGCTCCCTTTCTCTCTCTTTGATTTTTTTAGAAGAATAGAAAAGGAAAATATGGGAGCTATTAGCTCTATGGGTCTTCTAGTATTCTTCCACGTTTAGGAAACATGGGAGAGTATGTGAATATCTCTTTCTTTTCTGTCCCTCTCTGAGTTTCTGGCAAAGCAACAGGGAGGGAGATTCAAATGTTAGCAGCTGTCAAAGTACACTACCATGTGCCCTGCTGTCATTCTTCTACCCTGTCAAGAAATAATGAAGGGGGAAAGACAGCTGCAGAACATAAGAGCAGCTGCTAGACCGTGAGTAGTATCCCCTAATTTTAATCAAAGATTAAGAGTAGTACTTCTAATCTTAATCAAAAACTAGAGAGAGCCAGATAGGACCACTAGTTTTGTTGTCAAGCTAACTGTCACTTTAAATGTACTGTTCTGTTCTCTTTCATTGTTTTTGGTCTACATTTATAGCAAAAGCTGAGCTTTGGAGCAACCAGTAGAGCACAAAGTTAAATGACGTGTGCCTGGACTGTCATATTGCTTCACTGAAGAACTGGGGCTCCATACTTTTCCCCAACTTTGTCTTCAGACCTCATTTCCTCTAGGCCCCACTCCCATCAAGATGCATGGAGGAAGCAGTGGGTGGTTGTCATGAATACTTTTATATATTAAAAAGGTTCTTTATTCAATTTTCAGTGAGACAGAGTTTATCGCAGGCACTTTACAGAGAAAGAAAGTAGGCACACAGACTAGAGCTACATTGGTTATGCAAACAAAAAAGATATATTTTACTCAGCATTCACATGCATACATTCAGTTGCCATGCATACATTACCAACCCTTCTTCCTCTCCTGGAGAAAAGAACCGAACATGGGCCAGATCACGTTTCCTGCAAATCTGCCATTCTGCAATACACTATCTTCCTCCATCCCTTAGAGAAAGCTGCAGGTGACCAGACTCTGCTGTCTGCCACACTTTTTGATAGTAAAAAGGTCTCTTATATAGCAAATTTCTTGCTATTGATGTTTCAAATTGTTCAAGAAGATATAAATGATTGTTAGGTAGTTTTGCAGCTAAAACATTCTGGCTCTATGAGTTCTGAACAGATGTTAGCTTTTCTTCCTTCTTTAACGGATGTTGGTTTTCCTTCTTAATGTAAGGAACCATTGTGTTGACTTTACTGAAAGAGTCTTTGACTATGTAAACATTTTGTTTTCAACTCAAGAGTTAATCATTGGCACTGATCATGTCAGCAGCTCAGTAGTTTAGTAGTTTTTCCTTCATCATCCTTTTGCTTCTCCATAATGCCGTTTTCCTAGGTTCTAATTTTTAGGATGATGTCTTCAGTCTTTATCAGACCCCAGTCATATACTTTTCATACAATTGCATTCAATCCACACATCATATTTATCAAATAGTGTCAGAAGATAGGAGTAAGTAAGCAGTTGAGGAGCAGGACTCAGGCAGTTGGATTAATGCAGCTACTTTCCACAGTCTTATATGCTTCACTGATATCATCCCAATTTGGGCTGTCAGTTGACTAGAAAACAATGAAATAAAATACTCTGCATCTGAAAAGCAATAATGAGGAAGTAAAATTCTATATACTACAAATAGACATTAATTGTTGAGGCTAAAAAAGAAATAATTTTCCAAACAAAACAAATTCAAAGCTAGAAGAGTTGTCCAAATGCCTCAAGAATTCCAAACACGATTTGTCATAAACCTTATTCTGAAGTCAAGAGGAAACCTAACAAAGACAGTCCTGCTCTTGGGATATGACCCAAAGGCATACCTCATCCTCCATAACACAGCTTTGTGCTCATAGACAACATGCTTTGAATCCAGAATATCCCAGGACGAATCCCTCAAGTCTTACTTAGAAAGAGCTTAGGTAACAAGGATAAGAATTACCATTACCCATGACACCGAAATAATTTGGATGTAAATCACATCTAAATTGTGGCTCACATGTTCTCTCGGTTGCATTTTCTGATGTGGTTGGAAAGAAATGGGAAAGCTTGTACGCCTTGTACGCCACTTTGAGTCCTACTCTAGGAGAAAGGTGGGATAGAAATAAATAAAAAGGTAAAGTTTAAATAAATAAGAATAAATAATAAAGGTTCTGGGTTGTTGTATGTCTTTCGGGCTGTGTCTTTCGGGCTGTGTGGCCATGTTCCAGAAGTATTCTCTCCTGATGTTTTGCCCACATCTATGGCAGGCATCCTCAGGCCCTAGAAACAGCACCAAAAAAGCCAACTGTTTGGTTCAGATACGTAGATGACACCTTCACAATTTGGAGCCATGGAGAGGAAGAACTCAGCAAGTTCCTGGACCACCTTAACAGCATCCACCCAAACATCTAATTCACCATGGAAAAAGAAAAGGAAGGAAAACTGCCATTTCTAGATGTTCTGGTCATCCGCAAACCCAATCAACAATAGGGCCACACAGTTTACAGAAAACCTATGCACACAGATAGATACCTTCATAAAAACTCCAACCATCACCCAAGTCAAAAAAGGAGCACAATCAAAGCCCTGACAGACCGTGCACAAAGAATCTGTGAACCTCACCTCCTCCAAGGTGAACTAAACCATCTAAACTGGGCTCTACAGGCCAATGGATACTCCACCACAGACATCAGAAGAGCTGCAAGGCCAAGAACAAGCCATGAGAGTCAAGACAAAGATCCACCCAGAGGAAAGGTGTTCTTACCATACATCAAGGGAACCACTGACTGCATAGGCAAACTGATGAAGAAGCACAACCTACAAACTATCTACAGACCCACAAAGAAAATCCAACAAATGCTACGGTCAGCGAAGGACAAGAGGGATCCTCTCTCCTCTGCAGGAATCTACCGGATACCATGCAGCTGTAGACAAGTATACATAGGGACCACCAAACGCAGCACCCAAACAAGAGTCAAAGAACATGAAAGGCACTGCAGACTAATTCAACCAGAGAAATCAGCCATAGCAGAGCACTTGATGAACCAGCCTGGACACAGGATATTATTTGAGAACACAGAAATGCTGGACCATTCCAACAACTATCATGTCAGACTACACAGAGAAGCCATTGAAATCCACAAGCATGTGGACAACTTCAACAGAAAGGAAGAAACCATGAAAATGAACAAAATCTGGCTACCAGTATTACAAAACTCTAAAATCAAAACAGTAAATAAGATGCAACACTCTGAGGGCAGAGGACAGAGGATGCCCCCAGGCAAGAGACAAAAAACCTTTCCAATGCTAATTAGGGTGATTAACTGAAACATTAATGCTGGCTTCCCAGTGACAAAGGACTCTTGTCACACCCTGGACTCTACCCAGATATATATTCTTTCCTTTCCTTACGTAGTTTATCCATACCTCATAACCACTGAGAATGCCTGCCATAGATGTGGGCGAAACATCAGGAGAGAATACTTCTGGAACATGGCCACACAGCCCGAAAGACATACAACAACCCTGTGATCCCAGCCATGAAAGCCTTCGACAACACAATAAAGGTTCTGCTTAAATTCATTGTTTGTCATCACATCACCCACATTTTTCCTAATCATAACTTATCTAATTTTACACAGGCCAAACTCTTTGTTATTTAGGAGCTTCCCATGGCATTGCAATTTCATCAGAAGAGTGAAGAACAAGAGTGAATACATGAGCCTTAGGACTTTATCACATTAATATCAGGATTTGCCATGTACCATGGCGAATCCATGGGGTCCTAGTGTGGAATGTGGAGATCCCCAAGCTTTGCATCACCTGACTTAACTTTGGTCCCATCCCACATCCACTGACCAGCTTCTCCCCATTGTTGCAAATGCAACACACTTGAGAGCTTTCTCTTCCTGGCACAACACTACAGCTCTCAACCTGGACAAAGAAGTCCGTTTTATGCTCCCTTTCTCGCTCTTTGATTTTTTTAGAAGAATAGAAAAGGAAAATATGGGAGCTATTAGCTCTATGGGTCTTCTAGTATTCTTCCACGTTTAGGAAACATGGGAGAGTATGTGAATCCACTAACCAGCTTCTCCCCATTGTTGCAAATGCAACACACTTGAGAGCTTTCTCTTCCTGGCACAACACTACAGCTCTCAACATGGACAAAGAAGTCAGTTTTATGCTCCCTTTATTTATTTATTTATTTATTTATTTATTTACAGTATTTATATTCCGCCCTTCTCACCCCAAGGGGACTCAGGGCGGATCACATTATACACACATAGGGCAAACATTCAATGCCCATAAACACATCAAACAGAGACCGAGACAGACAGACGCAGAGGCAAGTTAACCTTCTCCTGAGGGGATGTTCGATTCTGGCCACGGGGGGAGCAGCTGCTTCATCATCCACTCTGACGGCACTTCATCATTCCAAGTTGTAAATTAGTTAACTTTGCCTCCCCACTTTTTTATAAGTGGTACCTTATTTCCTACTTGATAGATGCAACTATCTTTCGGGTTGCTAGGTCAGCAATGAGCAGGGGCTATTTTTTTTTTTAATTGATGGGTGCTCACCCCGCCACGGGCTGGCCTCGAACTCATGACCTCATAGTCAGAGTGATTTATTGCAGCTACTCAACAGCCTGCGCCACAGCCCGGCCCCTTTCTTTCTCTTTGATTTTTTTTAGAAGAATAGAAAAGGATAATATGGGAGCTATTAGCTCTATGGGTCTTCTAGTATTCTTCCACATTTAGGAAACATGGGAGAGTTTGTGAATATCTCTTTCTTTTCTGTCCCTCTCTGAGTTTCTGGCAAAGCAACAGGGAGGGAGCTTCTCCCCATTGTTGCAAATGCAACACAGAAAGTTTCCCATGTTGCTACAGCAGCAGCATACGCCGGTTCCTCTCCCCTTTTGCCATGGAGCCCCACCAAAAGTAAATGTATGTCATGTAATGGGCTCCATGGTAAAATGGCTTCTAGAACAAATCAAACCTGAATTCTTCCTAGAAGCCAGGATGACTAAACTAAGACTGTCATATTTTGCACATATAATGAGAAGACATAACTCACTAGAAAAGCCAGTATAGTAAGGTAGAAGGCAGTACGAAAATACATGCCAGGAGAACTGAAGGATCAGCTTAATGGCAGCCCCATAAGTTTTTAAAAAATTAAGGGTGTTTTGGGGGGCTCGGGGGGGGGGGAGAGATTGGGCGCCATCCTGCAGCTTTGGGGTCCAGGAACCCAAATAGTGTAAGATAGCTGTGGGTACTCACCCCCGGGTAGTTTCAGGACCAACCAGGGTGATTCCCCATAGGCTCAATACCGTATTAGGCCTGAGCCTTTCAGGAAGGCCCAGATCTAATGGGGTATCTAATTAATTCGGATCAAACCACAGCAACCCTGGCTTGATCGTAATTAATTCGGTTTTACCAGAGGCATCGTTTGGAGCATTTTATCTTAGTATTTTATCTATAAGACATATCTTTTGTTAAAAACTCCCTGCAAAAATGGAAATAAATAATCATCCTCACCAGGCATCAATCAACTGAAGAGACATTCTAACTTAAGCAGTGTTGAGCAAGTCTTGCTGTAGCATTCTTCAAAGATTTGTTTTTTAGTTCTAATACTGTCTTGAAATAATTTAAGGAAAAACAAGCAGAAGACAGAAGCAGGAATGTAATTGTGACTGTGATGTTTTTGAAGAAACAGGGTTTGCTTATTTTGCAACCTGTGTCTGAGTCTGAATCTGGTGACAGATATGAGGTTATTGGAAGGATCATACCATCAATGCAGCCTTCAGAAAGATTAGGTCTTTTAATGGATAAGTGTACAATACCCCTGTGAAAATTAAAGTCAAAGGGAAGACTTGTGCAGTTATAAACTGTATGATACAGTTCTGCACTACTAACTGTTTATAGTTCAGTGATTGAGGGTCTAATTGGGGCTGTATAATTATCTCCTCACTATATAAAGCAAAGTGCAAATTCACTTGGCAGATACTGTTGATGAAAAGCCTTGTGAAGAAAAGCTGAAATGTGCAGCAAGATCAAATTTATTTTTAATCACTTTAAACATTACTACCATATAGTTTAATGGTTGGAGCAGGTGGAGACATATGCATTGCCAGTTGCCATATTATAGGCATGGATGATGGTTGGGGGATATTTTAATTTAAGAAGTCTGCACCCCAATATTTCAACAGCCACAAAACTCATTGGATGACCTTGGGTAAGTCTCACATTCAGCCTCAGAAATCCCTGTCATAGGAAACAACTTAAATGCACACGATGACAACAAAGTGTGGGTCTTCTAGTTGCATGCAAGTTATGGTAGCCCTAAGGTGAACCTATCACAGGGGTTTCTGAGGTTAAAAATGTATGACTTGCCCAAGGTTACCCAATAGATTGTTATTGCTGAGTGGAGATTTTAACCCTGGTCTCCAGAGTCACTATATATACACTGTGGAATTAATGCAGTTTGGTACCACTTCAACTGGCATGGCTCAATGCTATGGAATCATGGGCAGCTATAGTTTTACATGGCTTTTAGCTTACTCTGCCAAAGAGTGCTGGTGCCTCACCAAACTACACCCATAGTGCCCAAACCACTATGTCACACCAGTGTGCTTTCTCTCTGTCTTTCTGTATATACATTTCATTAAGTGAATGCAAACCCTATCTCAAGATATATTTGGCATATAAAAGCAATTGATCCAACATATTCTATATATATAAAAGAGTGATGGCATCACGGCAATTCACAAAACAACAAAAGTACAGGCCCCCCAACCTCAAAATTTGACAACACAACCCATCATCCATGCCTCAAGGTTGATACAACAAAAAGAAAAGAAAAATAAAGTCCTAATTAGAGGGAGAGCAATAATTTTTTTTATCCAATTGCTGCCAGTTTAGAGGGCTAATCTCTGCCCACTTGGTTGCCTAGCAACCAAGGGACAGCCAGGTTTCAGTTAGGGGACAGGCAGATTTAGGCCTCACTTAGACTTCTTCCACAGATTATCTAATTTGCACTGGATTATATGGCAGTGTAGACTCAAGGCCCTTCAACACAGCTATATAACCCATTTATAATCTTATATTATCTGCTTTGCACTGGATTATCTTGACTCCACACTGCCATATAATCCACTTCAGTGTGCATTTTATACAGCTGTGAAGAAGGGGCCTCATATAATCCAGTTCTAAGCAGATAATTTATCAATATACAGTAGAGTCTCACTTATCCAACATAAACAGGCCGGCAGGATAAGTGAATATGTTGGATAATAAGAAGGGATTCAGGAAAAGCCAATTAAACATCAAATTAGGTAATCGTTATACAAATTAAGCACCAAAACATCATATTATACAACAAATTTGACAGAAAAAGTAGTTCCATGCGCAGTAATGCTATGTAGTATTTACAGTAGAGTCTCACTTATCCAACACTCGCTTATCTAACGTTCTGGATTATCCAACGCATTTTTGTAGTCAATGCTTTCAATATATCGTGATATTTTGGTGCTAAATTCATAAATACAGTAATTAACATATAGCATTACTGTGTACTGAACTACTTTTTCTGACAAATTTGTTGTCTAACATGATGTTTTGGTGCTTCATTTGTAAAATCATAACTTAATTTGATGTTTAATAGGGTTATCCTTAATTCCTCATTATCCAACATATTCGCTTATCCAACGTTCTGCCGGCCCGTTTATGTTGGATAAGTGAGACTCTACTGTACTGTATTTACAAATTTACCAGTAAAATATCACAATGAATTTAAAACACTGACTACAAAAACATTGATTATGAAAAGGCAGACTGCGTTGGATAATCCAGAACATTGTATAAGCGAATGTTGGATAAGTGAGATTCTTCTTTAATATGAAATAATTACTGGGATAGAATAATGCAGAACAATATAATCTCTAAAACCAGGACAGTAAATAAACAGGGGAATTCCACACAGGAAACAATCAGGGCCAGCTAACACCTCCTAACAAAGTATTCCCATCATCAAAGTCTGGCAAATCCTGTTTTCTCAGGGCCACAGACAGTAGAAGCACATAAAATATCGCAAACAACACCACTCTGAAAACAAGGGAATTCCAGACAGGAAACAATCAGGGCCAGCTAACACCTCCCAACAAAAAATTCACTCAGGGAGGAAACAGCCAGGCTTTAAAGCTGCAAGGCCATTACATCCTAATCATTTTTCCTAATTGCAGCATTCATACTTGCCTCCAACAAACAAACAAAAAACCAATCAGACATATTGTATATTCACAACCTTTAGGAAATAATATCCCCTGATGGCGCAGCGTGTTAAAGTGCTGAGCTGCTGAACTTCTGGACCGAAAGGCCGCAGGTTTGAATTGGGGGAGCGGAGAGAGCCCCCACCGTTAGCCCCAGCTTCTGCCAACCCAGAAGTTCGAAAACATGCAAATGTGAGTGCATCAATAGGTACTGCTCCGGCGGGAAGGTAACGCCGCTCCATGTAGTCATCCCACATGACCTTGGAGGAGTCTATGGACAACGCCGGCTCTTCGGCTTAGAAATGGAGATGAGCACCAACCTCGAGTCAGACACGACTGGACTTAATGTCTGGGGAAAACCTTTACCCTTGACCTTAACTACCACCAATTCCTCAATACTTTATTTCCCATACCACCATTCCACGCCACAGCAACGCGTGGCCGGGCACAGCTAGTGTTTTATAAAAATGCATATATTGGGTGCTAAAATATTTCTATTTTTGGATTTTTCACTATCCTAATACCAATGTAACTCTAAATGCATTTTCCAATTTTTTTTAGTGATGTGCTACATAAGGTTAAACCGCTGAGCTGCTGAACTTGCTGACTGAAAGGTCAGCAGTTCAAATCCAGTGAGTGGGGTGAGCAACCACTGTTAGTCCCAGCTTCTGCCAACCTAGCAATTCGAAAACATGCAAATGTGAATAGATCAATAGGCACCCTTACAGCAGGAAGGCAACGGCACTCCATGAAGTCATGCTGGCCACATCACCCTGGAGGTGTCTATGGAGATGAGCACCAACCCCCAGAGTCGGACAAGACTAGACTTAATGTCAGGGGAAAATCTTTACCTTTACCTTACATAAGGTCTTTGCAGTGGTAAAACATCCCAAGGATTTCCCAACATTGGTCTAATCATTAGTTTCCCCATTCTAAGCACTCAGCAGTTTGTTAGTGCAGGAAGACTCATTGTGAGATTTGACAGCCTAATAATTCCCATTTTTCTAGAGAGCGCAATGCTTGGTGTGCTGACTCTGCTCCCAACATCTCTAGAAGGAATGCAATTCTTTGTTAATTTCATTCTTGAAGGAAACAATAAGTAATTTTATTTATTTTCTTCCCACTACAAGAAAATCTTCAAAAGTTACGAAGCATTAAAAACTATTTGCATTTCAGGACTTACTGTGCATAAAATTCACACATTTTATGTAGTAATTGGTATTTTCTACATAAAAGGAAGATGTGCAAATCCAAATATACTCCAAAATTAAAAAAATTATCCACATTGGTGGTTGCAATAGTAACACACTTGCCTTCTGATGCACAAATTTTGTATCATGTACAAAAAAGTGTTTAAAATTATACATAAAATTACATTCCAGCTAAGTGTATAAGGTGCATGTGAAACATAAATTAATTCCATGTTTAGATTGGGGCCCAAGATATCTCCAAAATATCTCATGATGTGCATATACACCAATATAAGTATTCCAAAATCTTTGGGGAGATCTTAATTCAAAATACTTCTTTTTCCAAATGTTTTGGATAAAAAAATCATCTGGCAGAAAATGCATTCTGGAAAAACACCATGTTTTAATAACAATTTTAATCTGGCTTCCTGACAGTCAAGTACTCTCCATTTTCAATTTATGCACTCTGTGGCTGATGGGAGCAAGATACAGAAATTCCCTGTGCAAACCTGTGGTTTCTACTTGTTGAATTTATTTAGCGTGGGAGAGTGAAGCAGTAAAACTAATATTCGTAAGCTTTCCAACAAACCCTTTTTACTTCACTTTAGGTTTTGCAGCACAATTACTTATTGTCCAAGAGATAAATGGTATTTTGTTCTTGCCAATTTCAAATCTCCAAGGTTCTCAACACAAAAAGGTTGCCTGCTATTAAAACATCAGTGTTGTTTCAGAGCGCTGAAGAAAAATAATTAACCTGAGAGTTCTTGGGTTATCTCCGTCCACCCCCAACTGCAAAGGGTAATTATTACTGATCAGTGCACAGGAATAGCGAGTGGGGATTAGAGCGCTTTGTGTCTGTTCTCCTAATTTGATGTGCAATGCAGAGTCAGGTAGCTTTGTGTCAACATGACAACCCTCTCCTGGAGAGTCAGTTGGGAGTGCATGCTTCCCACCTAATCAGGCTCATTTTTCAGTCATGACTGGAGAGGATACTGGATTATCTGCCATCAACCAAAGTATCCAAACACTTTTCCTCTATTGAAAATGCAGCGAGGGAAGACAGGTATCTGTGGCAATGACCACTCTTGCCAATGATGACCTGCTTATTCTTCTTTGTCTTGGCATCATGGATGCAGAGAAAGCATGATATTCATGGGTGGCCTCTCCTCCAAGTACTAACCAGGGCTGACCCTGGTTGTCTTGCAAGATCAGTCAGGATCTGATACCTTTAGACCCCTTTGATATAATCTCACGATTCCATATGATGAAGCCATGGAAATTACAGTGGAATAATATAATAATAACTGTGTAGTGTAAAAAGACCCAGAATAGTGTTGGGTGGCATGCAAAGTACATGTTGGCCTGAAGTGACTGCAAATAATAGAAAGAAAGTTTATATAGATCATGGGCAATAGGGGCTTGTTTGTAGATAAAATTGAGTTAAAATCTGTGTGTGTGTGTGTGTGTGTGTGTGTGTAAAAAGTATGTGCCAGTGTGTGAGAGAGAAGAAGGTGATTTCTTTTAGGAGAAAAGCTTGGGGTGATTTGTAGTTTCTTGCTCTCATCAGCAACAAAATCTTTTCTGCCAGAACTATCTTCATTCAAAATACAACTTTTACATGGGGTGGCTGTGAAGACTTGCCTGAGTTTTGAAATATGTGATATAGCTTTTAGTTGATGCAGTCAAATTAAAATTTTCTACCAAATAGACTCATGTCTAAGGTATCTTCCTACCTACAAATTCTGCAGATGCTAGTCAGCAAAACTGCTGAATTCACATCATGACATATTCCAGTCCAGTTGTGATCAATGACCTTTCAGCTAATTTGAAAAGAGTTCCCATACTCCAAGATGAACTAAACCACCTAAACTGGGTTCTACAGGCCAATGGATACTTCACCACAGATATCAGAAAAGCTGCAAGGCCAAGAACAAGCAATGAGAGAAAAGAAAAAGATCCACCAGAGGGAAAGTATTCTTACCATACATCAAAGGAACCACTGACCACATAGGAAAGTTGATGAAGAAACACAACTTACAAGCTATCTATAGACCCACTAAGAAAATCCAACAAATTCTACATTTAGCGAAGGACAAGAGGGATCCTCTCACCTCTGCACAGTCTACCGTATACCATGCAGCTGTGGACAAGTCTACATACCCTGTTCCCCCTAAAATAAGACATCCCCAGAAAATAAGACCTAGTAGAAGCTTTGCTGGATTACTAAATATAAGGCCTCCCCCAAAAGTAAGACCTAGCAAAGTTTGTGTTTGGAAGCATGCCCGCTGAATAGAACACCAGCGCATGCAGGATTGGTAAATGTATGTACAATAGAGTGTTGTACATGGAAATAATGGTAGTAACAAGAAATTATTAATAGGATTTACAGTTTGTCTGGTTATGCTGGTTTGTGATGACAACTATTGTACAGAATATAATAAATTTTCATTTTTTTGTTCAACAATAAATGTGAATTCTTCTTCATTGAAAAATAAGACATCTCCTGAAAATAAGACCTAGAACATCTTTGGGAGTAAAAATTAAGATTAGACACTGTCTTATTTTCAGGGAAACACGGTAGGGACCACCAAACACAGCGTCCAAACACGAATCAAGGAACATGAAAGACACTGCAGACTAACTCAGCCAAAGAAGTCAGCCATAGCAGAGCACCTGATGAACCAACCTGGACACAGTATATTATTTGAGAACACTGAAATGCTGGACCTCTCTAGCAACTATCATGTCAGACTACACAGAGAAGCCATTGAAATCCACAAACATGTGGACAATTTCAACAGGAAGGAGGGAACCATGAAAATGAACAAAATCTGGCTACCAGTATTAAAAAAAACTCTAAAATCAGAACAGAGAATAAAGAACAACACTCTGAAAACAGAGAAATTACACACATGAATCAATCAGGGTTAGCTAACACCTCCAAACAAAGGATTCCCCCAGGCAGGAGTGAAGCTTGCAAAGCCATTTATGCTAATCAAAGTGATTAAATACAACATTCACACTGGCCTCCAACAGACAAGAGTTCTTTCTCCAACCCTGGACCTTTCACAGATATATAAACCTCCCTTGCTTAATTTTCCAGTATACCTCACAAACTTTGGGGATGCCTGCCATAGATGTGGGCGAAACGCCAGGAGAGAATGCTTCTGGAATATGGCCATACAGCCTGGAAAATGCACAACTCATTTCCCATACTTACCTTTTTATCCTCACAGAGGCTCAGTGTGTTTAACTATGGTACATCAAGGAATGTTTCAACATACATGGTTTTCCCCAATGCTACAAGCATAGAAACACTACATTCACAAAATGTCTTGCTGATGGGAGGGGATCAGCCTCCTCCCCAACCCCATGACTTGAAAAGTATTATAAAAATAGAAAGTGGAACAAAGCAAAGTTCTGAGCTCTCCCTTCCTCTGTACCATTCCTGTGCATTTCTCCCCATTCATTAGCAGATAGGTCAAACTGGTAGGCATAGTTTAGAATTATAAGAAAGACCGATGATATGCATTGCAGAATCCTAGGGATAATGTGTAATATAGTCTGTGTTATGGAATGGATGTGGAGGTGGTTGTCAAAGAAGGATTTCATTCAGAACAAATTACATCTTAAAAAGCATACCCTTGTACTGAAAAGGCCTTTAAATAAATAGCCTGGCACACAAGCCTTCCTTCAAGGCAGGCATTAGTAAACTCACAGGCAAGATTTGCTATGTCAATAAAGCTTGGATCAGCACAGGATTCTGACTGTATAAATGAGGGTAGAGTTTCCTGTTAGCACTGACAGGCTGAGCCATGTAAAGTGTGTGGAATGTAGAGAGCAACATCCCCTTTCCTGTTCTCAGAGAGGTTAATTACTTTCTAAAGTAAGGAATGTGTCTTCAATAATAATAACTTTATTCTTATATCCCGCCCCATTTCCCCGAAGGGACTCGAGGCAGCTCACATGGGGACCAAGCCCAGAATATAACATAAAATATAACAGCAAAATGCATTTAAAACATTTATATATATAAAATCAAAAGGCATATAAAATATAATAAAAACATACTCACAACTGACCAATAGCCAGGTGCAGAGCCTGTCAACTTATAGTGACCCCATGATTGTAATAGGATTTTCTTAGGCAAGGAATATTCAAAGGTGATTTTGCTATGATCTTCCAAATATAGCCTCAATACCTAGTATTCATTGGTGGCCTCTCATGCAAGTACTAACTAGAGCTGATCCTGCTTAGCTTGCAAGATTAGACAGAATTGGTCATTTTAAGCATAGCTAAGGAATCATTCCCATTTACAAAGCAAGCCCCATCCAGAATCCTGTGGCCATTTCTGAATGATGCATTAAAAAAAAAAGAAATAGATAAATTTGGAAGGAACACAGAAAGTGGCAGGGAAAACAGGGCAGGAAAACAGGGGAAAAATGCATGAAGACATTACACAGTAGTACTATTACATAGTAGTTTCACCAGATAACAGAAGATTCAAAGGAGGGATCAACATGAGGAAAGCACTCTTAAAACATGGGAAGTGCTGTTGAGAACTTATTCTCAGCTCCCCCAGATGGAGTGGTGCTGTCAGCATTGAGGGGTCCTGTACCAACCTACATATGCTCATATCTTCCCTTATTGCATAACCCACCAGGGGCCCTTTCACTCTATACAACTTTTAGCACAAGGATTTCACTTTAGCAGCCATGTTTCCATCCTAGGGGATCTTGAGATTTGCCATTTAGGGAGGGATGTTTAGAATTTTCCAGCATAATAGCTTTAGTGTTTCACCAAATTACACATTCCATATGGTGTTGCCAAGCTGGTTAAAGTGGAATAATAGCCCTTGTGAAGTCTAACAAGAACTCAGAGGTCCATGTCCTCTGTCCTGCTGTTGAAAGATTTTCCTGCACCCCCATTGTCTGGAACCTGTTTTTTTTTTTCTTAATTTTTAAAAATAAGAGCTGAAATAAAAAAAAGCTCCAGTATGATTAATCGACCTAGAAACCATCTCAATAGCTTCTGGCAAAATATGATTCCCCATCTCCACCACCTGATCTATTCAGAGTCCTTTCTTTCCTTCTATAAGTCCTCAGTTAACAAATCCAGTCTTGAAATAATTCCTGTCCCCCCCCCCCAACCTCAGTGCACTGGATGATTAATGAGAATATGACCCTCCCACGCTCTCAATGCATCACCCACATTCCTGCTGAATAATATATTTCTGGGCCTGAAAAAGTTCAAAGCCAGTTTAATTTAGCATCACCTCTTTCCCCTCCCCTCCCTCCCTCACCACCACCACTTAAACTATGCCTTTGCTACCAAACCGGCATGTGTTATTATGATATGATCGCCAGAAGTCCCTGCTCATGTTACCATCCCTGCAAGCTGTCCATGACTTTCAGAGGTCAGGATCATGTTATCCGTCATCTTGTCCTGTCGGAGCAAAAGAAAATTGTGTTCTGCTTGGTGCCCAGTTTCACCTCTGCTTGCAGAGCTGGTGGCTGACAAGCACATGTATAATAGGGACATGAGCTACTAACTGAAATGGCAGTGAGGAAAAAAATAAAAGAAAAACAAAACAAAACCTCTGCAGCCATATGGGCATCTCTTCACTTCTTTTTACACAATTGGTTTGGAAAGAAGAAATGGCCTTTGTTTTTAAATAAGGGAGAGAGAAAATAAACACAGACAATAGGGAATACTATAGAGATGCTATAGAAGTTTCGAGAGTACATGCTCTCAGAAACATATTTTAATTTACTTTAACTGAAATGTATATATCAGAAGCCAACCGTGCCCAGACACCTGGTCAAATGACATGAAATATCTGTTTAATAAAAGGCCACCTTGAGCAGAGAAAAAGGCAAGGCAACTCTTCAAAGTTGCACAGTTATAGAGGCCTCCCAGAAAGTTTGAAACACGGGCTTTTGGGAGACAGACTGCTTTTGAAGGGCAGTTGACAAACATTCAAAATGACCTTGGAAGCCCTATACTGCTTGGGATCAAATTATTTGAAAGACTGTATCTCCCTTTATGAGCCTGCCCAGGTTTTAAGATTTTTGAGGGAAGGGTGGTTCTTATTCCCACCACCATCATGGAGATGTTTGGTGGGGACCCAGGAGAGAGCCTTCTCAGTAACTACTCCCACAGAAATCTGCTCCCACAGAAAGTTTGGTTAGCTATATCTTTTATTTGGACAGACCTTTGGTTGAAAATCTATGTAACATCAAGGGTTTGTGGGGGGGGGGGGGAGGGGTTCATGATCTGTGTTTTATATTGATTTTATTTTTAATGGTACTGTTATTATATTCTTGTTAAACTTTAATATACATAAGATTTTAGCTGTGCCTCATTTTTAAATGCTGAAGAGCCAGCATGGTTTAATGGTCAAGTATTCGACTATGACTCTGGAAAATAAAGTTCAATTCCCTGCTTGGTCATAACAACCCAACTGCCAAGTGAATCATCATCATCATCATCATCATCATCATCATCATCATCTGCCTCTCAGGGTGACGTACAACATGGCTAAAAAGCAAAATAAAACAAAACATTATTAAAATCCATATACCAAATATAACAAAGTAAAATGCAGACTAAAATTCACCGATAAAGTTAAGGTCAAAATTCATAAGTTAAAATTGACTGGATAGGCCTGCCAGAAGAGATAGATCTTCAGTTATGTCTTAGATTCTAATACAGTAAAGTCTGCTTATCCAACCTTCGCTTATCCAACGTGCTGTATTATCCAACACAGTTTTCCTTTTAGTAATCAATGTTTTTGTAGTCAATGCTTTCAATACATTGTGATGTTTTGGTGCTAAATTCGTAAATACAGTCATTACTACATAACGTTACTACGTATTGAACTGCTTTTTTGTCGATTTGTTGTAAAACATAATGTTTTGATGTTTAATTTGTAAAATCATAATGTAATTTGACATTTAATAGGCTTTTCCTTAATCCCTCCTTATTATCCAACATTTCGCTTATCCAACGTTCTGCCGGCCCGTTTATGTTGGATAAGTGAGACTCTACTGTAGCTGGTTTAGATGTTGAAGGCAAGAGCCAGCTTCCTCTATAAAAATCTTGCAAAGAAAACCCTATGATAGTTTTGACTTATGACTTCATCACACACAATTAAATAAGCATTTCTACACACTTAAGAAACTGCCACCAATGGTTCCCTTCAAGCGACATAGGTTTCAAATGTGGGGCGGAGGTATCTTGTTGTTCCCATGATTCCTGAGTTGATTGGCAACTGCCTTATTCCTCAATTCCCCACACAGAGACTTGTAAAAATGCCCAATTTAACATATGATGGGAATCCCCTTTTGCCCATTTGTAAATAAAACAATGACATTGTCATGGAGGGAGGAGCCGAGATGGGCAGAATTTATTCCTTTCTGCTACCATTACCATGTTGTGACTGAGGAGGTAGAGCAAACAAGATATTCAAAGCATTCAAGAGAAAATAGCAAGCATGCAAATCCTGTGCTTCGTGTCTCTGTAACCCTAGCAAGCTTTCAGCTCCCTCTTCCTGTGTCAGGTCGTAAAAGTCCTTTTGAACTCTTGCCTGAAACTCCTGCTGTGCTGCTTTTGCCTATCAAAAGGACAGCAGAGAGAGATTTGAGAGAGCTAAAGCTTCATTTCCTCCCTCCCACTTGTAAAAATACAAGAATCACCCCTCTATATATGTTGTTGCTTTTTGAGCTGTAAGTTGAACTTCCGAGAAAGAGAGAAATTAAGAAAAAAAAGGAAAACAGGCGAGGGACAGTGGGGAAAACAATTATTTACTGTGTGATGACAAATCAAATGGATAAATCTTAAAGAAAACAGAGAGAAGGATTAGTGTGATGGAGGTAGGAAAATCTTCCATTTAATTTCAAAATGGAGTATGCTTTTTAAATTTTTTATTGGATTTTATATTCATAATCATAACGGTAGTACTTCCCTTTCTTTAACATTTGCCTTCCAAATCATCCTATATTTTTCCCTCCCTCCTCAACCACAGTATATTTCTACTAATCTTGCAGGTTCAGTCACAGGTAAAGTCTTTGTATTTTTTCTTTGATGTAATTGTTGGCTCCTCCATTTTTCACCCAGTTGAAATAGTCTTTCCATCTATTTGTAATCTCTTTTTGTTTCTTCATTCTTATTACTTGCTTTAGTCATAGTTCCTGTAATATCTAACAACACTTGATCATACATATAATCGTTCCAATTACTTAACGTCCATTTCAATTTGTCTCTCCATCCTCTAGCAATCACTGTGTGTGCTGCTCTTATTGTTACTTTAAATAACTCTTGGCAGTTGGGTTTTGTACTCAGATGATCCAACACTCCCCAAAGTAGCAAATCATTATTAATTTGTATTTTTATCTGTAATAACTCCTGAATTTTTCCTTGTATCATTAGCCACATTTTTTAAAATTCAGAACACTCCACCACATATGTGCATAAGTACCTTTTTCTTTGTTACAATGCCAACACTTCGAATTCTTCCCATTTATCATGTAAGCCATTTGTTCGGGAGTCCTATACCATCTTAATACCACCTTTTTTTTCTAATTCGTTATATTTTTCTGTTTTTATTTTATTCATGTTTCTAATTATTTCCTCTACTTCTTGTATACTTAATGATTTAACCCCATTCCATTTGTTACGTATTGCTCGAATCACAAATTCCTTATCTTCTACCATTAAATTGTATATTTTGCTACTGTTCCTTTACTTGTTTTTTCTCTTGCATTTAGCAATATATCTACCTTTAATTCTTCAGTGGGCTATGCACCCTCTTTTTTTTTTTTACTTTTTCCCAAATCCCTCTTAATTTTAACCAATTTTCTTTCCCCCCTTTTTCCAAAAGGTCTAGCCAATTAATTATCTCCCCATCTCTTTTCCACATATCTTTTACCCTCCTTAATCCCTTTTCATCTAAGGTATTTGCCATCCTTTCAGGGAGTCCCATACACTTAATTGGAGTCTTTCCTGAAATTTTATATGCCCATAATTTTTGTCATTTTTGCCAGCATTCATACACTAGCTTTCTTGGACCTGTTAGTTTTTCTTTTATTTCTTTAATATCTCTAGTGTAAAGTCCATATTTTCCCCATCCTACATTTATTTCATTCTCTACTTTTATCAATTTATCTTCTCCCTTTAAACTTATTTCAAGTACAGATCTTAGTTGGAAGGCCTCGTAATAGTACTGTAGATTTGGAAACCCCCATCCAAGTATTCTCCTTGGAGTATATTGAATCTTTTTTCTCTTTTCCCCATATATACATTCCCTCAAGGTATTATCCCATTCTTTTAATTGACTATATTCTATTTTTATTGATAGGGTTTGGAAAAGATAGAGTAATTTGGGGATTATGCACATTTTCAGTGCTTGTATTTTTCATGGGATAATTAATTGCTTATCTCCCCAGGCTTTTTTTTCCTGAATTTTTTCCCATATTGCCCCATAATTGGCCACTTTTAACTCAGTTATTTCTTTTGTAATAGTTATGCCTAAATATTTTATTTTATTTCTTATTTTTATGCAGCTTCTTCTGCTCCCTTTTCCCAATATTGTACAACAGCATTTCTGATTTGTTCATATTCACTTTCAATCCAGAATACCTTTCAAAATCTTTTAACATTATTTGTATTTCACTTATTGCTTCTGCTGGGTTTTCCATTATTAGTAAAATGCTGTCAGCATAAAGATTTATCTTCACCTCTTCATTCCTAATCTGATATCCCTTTATCCTGCCATTGTTTCTTATTCTATCTACTAGAGGTTCCATTGCTAACACAAATAGTAGTGGAGACAGAGGACAATCCTGTTTTACTCCCCTTTCTATTTCAAAGTATTTTGTTAATCCTTTGTTTATTCTTAGTCTTGCTCTTATATTACTGTATAACTCTTCTATTATTTTAATAAATGAAGTTTCAGATCCATAGCTGCCCATTAGTTGCAACACATAATCATGGTTTAATGAATCAAATGCTTTTTATATGTCTTATTTTAAGAGTGCAAATTTTCTTTTTTTTTTGGTTATGATTAAGAATGTTTAATACAATTCTTATAGGGTGTGCGATATTCCTACCTTTTATAAAACCATAATAATCGTCCTTTACAATTTTTGGTATTATCTCTTCTATTCTATTTACTAATGTTTTTATGAATATTTTATAATCCTGATTTAGGAGGCTGATGGGTCTGTATGAATTGGCATCTTCTAGATGTTTCCCACTCTTTCTCACTGTTATTATCTCTAATTTTCTCCATGTGTCAGGTTTTTCCTCAAAATGGAGTATGCTTAAGCTTTATGGAAAACCTACTCTCCCTGACTTGTTTTGTGTGATGAAGTCCTTAGAGTCACCATAAATTAGATGTGACTTGAAGGCACACAACAAGAAGGCCTCCTTGGGTCCTGCATAAGGAGAAACGTGATTTATAAATCAAAGAGAGAAGAATAAAGGGGGGGGGTCTGACCTGAGAGATCAATAACCTGATCCAGGCCTATCTTTTCATGCATAAGTAGGTCAGTGTATTAGTTCCAATTCTACTTAATTTTATAAACTAGAAATGATGCAACTGCTTCTTCTTGCTGGGCACTTCCACCGTCCCATGCCCTCTCCTTTTTATTCATCACCCTATTTAATATCTTTGAGTAAATAAACATACATCATCAATGGTTGTGACGAGAGCATGAAGCACAATGTCAGCAGTATCCCAACACAAGAAATGAAGTAGTTTCTGCTGCTATTGCTGTGTGTGTTCTAGTCATTTCCTATTTATGGCTATTCTAAGGCAAAATTATCACAGATTTTTCTTGGCCAGATTTGTTCAAAAGGGTTGCCTTTGCCTTCCTCTGAGGATGACGATATCTACCTTGCCCAAGGTCTCCCAGTGGATTTCCATGGTCAAGTGAAGACGTGAACCTTGATCACCAGAGTCATTATGCCATGCTCAAGCCACTACACTATGCACTCTGTACAAATTGTAGTCATTTTTATTGATGTGTTTTGCTGAATTGTATAATAATAATAATAATAATAATAATAATAATAATAATAATAATAATAATAATTTATTTATTTATATACCGCCCTATCTCCCGGATGGGACTCAGGGCGGTTTACAGTCATAAAAGCAACACAAACATTACATAACAACATAATACACATTATTAAACAAAGTAAAGTAATACAATTATAACAATAAATCACACTTACATGACCAGATCAAGGGGACGGGAACCATAAAGGGAAATCTTATGCAATATATTCGGGCTCAGAAATCGGCGGTAGTCCAATATAATTACTCAAAAACATGCCGACACCACCAGGTCTTCAGTTCCTTATGGAAATTGGATAATGTAGGGGATTGCCTGATCTCTTTTGGCAATGCATTCCAGAGCCGGGGGGCCACTGCCGAGAAGGCTCGTTCCCTCATCCCCACCAGCCGCATTTGAGACGGTGGTGGGAGCGCGAGAAGAGCCTCCCCGGAAGATCTCAAGGTCCGCACTGGCTCATAGTAGGAGATGCGATCACGGAGATAGGTAGGGCCCGAGCCGTGTAGGGCTTTATAGGTCAAAACCTGCACCTTGAATTGGGCCCGGCAGTTTATCGGCAGCCAGTGGAGCTGCTTTAATAGGGGCATTGTGTGCTCCCTATAGCCGGCTCCCGTTAGAAATCTTTGTTGCTGTTATGTTTTCTGGGATTTTAACAGTGATAAATGGTATAATGCTTCTGCATAATAAATAAGGTAAATTTGGGGGTGGGTTGGGGTTGGAGCAGCCAATAGTTATATACCCAACTTCTTGGAATTTAACTTTCATCAGAAAAGACAATAATGCTTGATAATGGAGAAGGCAGGGCTGTTGATAATAGGGTGACTTGGACATTTCTTATTCACAGGATCACAATAAGTCAAAACCAGTTTGATGGCAGTTGACAACAAATCTTCTCAATTGATGTTTTGTTTCTTTATTTTATTTACATTACTTGGTTTATCCCACCTTTCTTCTGATATAGGGACTCAAGGTTGCTTACATAAGACTGTACTGTCTCATTTTCCTAATTTGATTAAGCAAGTAGCATAAAACTACAGACTAAATAGGAGACAGAGTGCATAGAATAATTTAAATCATGCTTATAGTCATAACCAAATTAACCATTACTGCAGAGGAACAAGGAGTGGACAATTTTTTAAAACTCTTCTAAACAGGAAATGCAATGTAGCAAATGCCTTCAATCAGAATCACATTACACAAAATTATAGTAGTTATCTATTCTACATGGCAAAATTTCTGTTGTTTGTCACAGACATTTCCAACTGCAGAAAATGAATTGGTTCCACTATACAAAACCTTGCCCTATTTCAAAATCAGTTGTTTGGAAACGGAAGGGAAAGGAAAGAAAGAGGGGAGGGGAGGGGGGAGGGAAGGGAAGAATGAGCAGCAACCTTATTACTCATGGGCATAATAATGATCACAGCAATCATCTTACACATAAAGCAACTACTAAATTCCACCATCACAATTTCTAACATACACCCACCTTCAGGGGTCAGCATTGGACTCATCTCCATTACTGAAGCTTTTTAAAGACTCTGAGACTTTTGTTTGTTCACTGTGGGACTGTAGTGGGGAAACTTTGGCACTCCAAATATCATTAAGGTCTATCATACATCAGTTTCAGCCACTATGGCCTGCAATCAAGGATGCTGTGAGGTATATTCCATCAACATTTGGAGATTCTGTATCCCTGCTGTAATTACAATTGTGAACTGCTATAATCCTGCAGTTATTACTGCATCAGGGAAATTGATTTTATCCTATACATACTTCTAAATTATTTTGAGCACAGTTGCATTAATTATGCAAATATGGCTGTGGCCTAATTTTAAAAATGTTAACTTCCTTAGGCTAGATTTCTGTACCCACTTACCTGGAAGTAAGTGGGTGCAGAAATCAGACATCGCATGGAGTTCAGTGAGATAACTTCTAATATAGTACAGGAGTATATTTTACTATACTTGAAGTAATAAAGTACAGAATGTGATACAAAACTATACAATTGCACTTTGAATGGATTAAAGGTGCATACATCTGTATGTAAGTAAAAACTATGGTTTGGATCCAAATTTAGTCATATTTAAATTCATACACAATGAAACTAAATATTTCCAAGTTTTATACCAACTCTCACTTATTATCTCACTTATACCAACAAGAGTAATTTCACTCAAACCTAGTCTAAGGCAATAGTTCTGAAGCCAGAATACTTCATTTGATTTGGATGATCAACGAGGGTTGAATGAAAAGTAATGCCTCCACCTTCGTAACTCCTCAACAGATGGCAGTACTGGTATGCGGAAGGTACTGGCTTGTTCAGTAGACTCTCCTCTACAGTTCCATTTCACTTAGCATTCTTTTTTTTAAAAAAATTGTTTTTATTGTAGTTTTGTCATTTTATTCCACTCCCCTCCTCCCACCCTCCCCTCCTTGTATATACACTTTATACAACAAACTACAGAAGTTACATTTGAAATATCAATCTCAATCTTAATTTTTCCACTCCACATCTTAGTACGTTCTCTAAATAGTTCTTAACTGGTTCCCACATCCCCTTGATTAATGCAATATTTTCAATTTTATCTATATTATTCCATTTGCAATTTGTGATTTCTACATTTAACATATCAACTATATACTTATACCAATTTGTCAGAGTCCATTTTGTTTTATCTTTCCAACCCCTCACTAAAACAATTTGTGCACATGCTATTAATTTGTCAATCATTTTTTCTTTTTGTATATTCTTCACTTCCATTATCCTTGCATGTAGTACATTTCTATTAACTATTACTATTTGTAGATTTAGCATTCTATTGATTTCTCCTTTAATCATTCTCCAGTATTCTTGCACCCGATCGCACTCCCATATCATATGATTAAACACCCCTCTTTGTTCACAACCGTGCCAACACCTATCCTTCATCCCTGGTAAAAAAAAGGTGTAAGTTGTGCAGGAGTTCTGTACCATTTTTGTAACATTTTCCTTCTTGCTTCCCTTAATACATTGTACTTTTCTTTTGCTATATTACTTATTTCCCTTTGTATATCTTCCCTCTCAATTTCCATGTCCATTCTCCATGTTTGGAAAATTTCCTTTATTATTTCTTCTTTTACCATTATAATTTGTTCATACAGATCTCCTGCCATCTTCTTTTCCTCTCTCAAACATTTCCTAATCACCTTCTCAAATGGACTGTCCTGTTCTCTATTTTTTCCCCTCAGTCTAAAAATTTCCTGTCTTATAGCCCAGCTTTGAATCCAATTCCCTGATCCTATCCAATTCTGAATTTCTTTTTGTTCTACAGGGTCTCCATCTACTGTATACAAATCCTCCACTAACCTTTTCCCTCTACTTTCAATTGATCTCAATGTTCTGCCTATAATTTTGTTATTATTGTAATTAATTTGCCATATAGTTGCCATCTTATTCTCATTGCCTGGACTTAGCTTCTTCTTTCTTTTTTCCCACACTTTTATTGTTCTTTTAAAAGGTTCCTTAAATTCTGCTTCTTCTCTCCTACTCCATTCCCTAAATATTATTTCTTTTTCTTTAATATTATTTATTATCTTCTCCATATTTGACCTTTTTTTTGTATATTGTATTTCCAATAATCTTTGGATTTGAAACGCACCGTGGTAGACTTCTAAACTTGGAATCCCCCAGCCTCCCTCTTCCTCTTTTGCATTTAACCATTTGTCCCTTATTCTGGGCCTTTTTCCTCCGACTGCCCATTTTCTTATTCTCCTGTCCCATGTCTTTAGTGTCTTCCTATCTACTGTGTTCGGTAATGTTTGAAATAAATATATCAATTTTGGTATTATAAACATTTTAGTGCCTTTATTCTGTCCACTCTTGTTAATGTTTTCCCTTTCCAATTCTTAAATTGTTTCTCTATTAGTTTCCATTTTTGTTTATAATTCCCCTTGACTATACTCTTTGGGTTTTTATATATCCATACTCCTAAGTATTTCAGCTTCTTTAATCCTAATCTTAACCCTGATATTTTCCTAATCTCCAGTTGTTCCCTTGGTGGGGTATTAAGACATAGTATCTCTGACTTTTTGATATTAACAAATAGTCCTGATATATTCTTAAATTCTTCCAATTTTTAATAATATCTTTTACCATAATTAACGGTTGACTTGTAATAATCGGCAAAGATATTAAGCCTTATTTCTTCCTTTTGTCCTCCTTCCTTTTCTGTTTTGTACCCTGTCCAATTGGTGCTATTCCTGATACTTTCAGCTAGCATTTCTATCACTATTACAAATAAAGTGGGGGATACTGGACAACCTTGTTTTGTACCATTTAAAATTGGTATCTCTCCTGTCCTTCCATTATTCACCCTTATTTTTGCTTTACAGTTGCTGTACAATTGTTGCAGTGTTTTGCAAAAGTTTTCCCCCATATTCAACTGTTGACATAATCTTAACAGATAATTGTGATTGACTTTATCAAATGCTTTGTAAACATCCAATTTGAGAATTCCCATTTTTTTCTTATTCGAATTTGCATGATTTATTGCAATTACTACATTTTTATGGGAGCCACAATTTTTCTTCCCTTCACAAATCCATATTGATCATCTTTGATTATTTTTGGCATTATTGTTTCCAATCTTTTTGCTAAAATTTTTTGTAAATATTTTATAATCCTGATTGCAGAGACTAATGGGTCTGTATGACCCTGGTTGTGTTAAATCTCTTCCCTTCTTGGGTACAGTTATAATTTCTGATACTTTCCATGTTAGGGGGACTTTTTGCTTAGTGTATATTTCATTGAACAACTCTGTTAGGTGTGGTGCCAACTCTTCCATATATGCTTTATAATATTCTGCTGGAAATCCATCTGGCCCTGGTGACTTGCCTCCCTTTAACCTTTTAATTGCCCTTATTGTTTCCTCTTGCGTTATTGGTTGGTTTAATAACTCTCTGTCTTCCTCTGCAATTTTTTCTCTGATATTTAAGTTCCTTTGCATTACCCTCTCTTCCTTATATAGATCTTTATAATATTTTGCCATTATCTCCCTAATCTTACTTTGCTCCTCTTGTTCTTTCCCATTTTCGTCTTTCAATCTCTTTACCCTTGTTTTTTTCTTTTTTCTTTTTCAAATAGTAAGCCATCCTCTTCATTGATTTTATATTCCAACTTTGGGAATAGCTTTTAACGTATAGATATTTATTTATTATATTCCTTTCCTCAAATGCTTCTAATTGTGTGTTTTTTTCTCCTTTAGCTCTCTCCAGATCTGTCTATCCTTAGTCCTTTTATGTTTGTCTTGCAGGGTTTCTATTTCTTTTATTCTCTTATCTTGTTCATTCCTCCATCTCCTTCTAAGATTTACCTCTAAACTTATACAGTAACCCCTTATCACCGCCTTACTTGCATCCCAAATTATATCTTTTGTTACTTGTCCATTAGCATTGGTCTCGAAATACTTAGTTATTTCCTAATTGTTTCATATTCTTCCTCTCTACTGTTTAAAACTGTATTATATCTCCAGGTTCTTTCTTTTCTTTCTATTTCTAATTTTACTTTTACTCTTAATGGTGCATAATCCGATAAATGTATTGGAAGTGTTTTTGCCTCTAGAATCACTGATTGGTTTGTATTTTTCCCCAGAATATAATCTATTTTGCTATATGTGTCATATCTTCCCAAATAATATGTCCATCTATTATTCTCTGGTTCCCCTTCTAATAAATCATTCATCTTGTATTCTATTATTGTCAAGGACAGAACGCCACAAGATAAGATATAACAAAGTTTATTGGAGTTACAGAACCAAAAATGCCCGTAAAAGACAAGGGCTAGGCAAACATTGGCCTTAAAAGTAAAAATACACAAGGAAAACGTTCAAAAGATAAACCGGATTAAACCGGAGTTTAATCCGGGTTAAACCAAAAAAGCTTACTTCAGCCTGGGACTAAAACAAACAAAAGCTGGTGAACAAAAGGTTCAAAGGAATACAAAAAACTGGCAGCAGATGCTTCTCTGCTGCCAAAAGCTATGTTTGAGTAACTAAGAGGTTACTCCTCCACACAGCAAGCAATTTCCAGATACAAACGCAGCATTCAAGGGCAGAAGCGGTCAGCGAAGTTTCAATCCGGTCCGAAGGTCGTAAGGCAGGTACAGATGTTTGTAGTTCACCAGGTCCAACGATAATCACAGGAAGGAGAGTCCGAGGCCGTAGTCAGTCAGTCAGTCAGTCAGTCCAGAATAAACAGATGGCGTCCGTCAAGAAGATGACGGAGGTCCAAGGTAGTCAGCAAACGAATCACACCCGTCTTCAGGAATTTCCCACACAGAGCCCAAGCGTTCGTCCAGATTACCTTGCCCAACGCAATTAGCCATTGCTTCCAAACCCCATTTTATGCCAGTTTACAGCTCCTCATCACTATCAGCTGTTACCCTAATTCCAGGCGTTTCCTCATCACTTTCCTCATCAGAACTGAAACACCTTTGACTACGCCCCACAGCATCCCCAGCTGTGGATCCCGTCCCATCCCTCCAGCTTGTCCACGGGTCTAATCCTGAAGGTCCCCAATCGCCTTCCATACTATCATTGCCAGTGGCACCCAAATCCTCCCTCACACGAGTCCATTCCATGTCATCCTCCTCTGAGCTAACCATCTCTTCCTCCATTCTCTCAGTAAAACCCTCAAAGGAATCCTCGTCAGATGGTTCTGCAAATAAGTCCCGCAGCCGCTTCCTTTCTCGCTCCTCGAGAGTATCTGACTCCCGAGGAGTCTTACGACCACGTCTCCCAGTATCGGAGCCATAAGGCTCAACGATAACAATTATATTTAACTTTCTATTACTATTTTGCCTTGTTGTTACCAATTCCAGGTTATAATCTCCTGCACAATACACTTCTCCTTGTGCAAACTTATCAATTTCCCCAAATACCTTTTTTAAGTACTTTTTTATTTTTGTTTGGGGCATATATACACACTAAAGTGATTCTAATTTTTCCAATTTTCCCTTTAATCATTACCCATCTCCCATCTGAATCCCTTTTTACCATTTCCACCTGGAATTCTATTGTATTTTTAATTAAAATCGCCACACCCCGTACTCTATTCGAACCTCTCGATTCATATACCTGTTCCCAAATCCTATCATTAAATAATGGAGTATGGTCCTGTCTCCTATGACATTCTTGTAAAAACAGAATGTCAACTTTATAATCCTTTACCATTTTCATAACTTTTGCCCTTCTTTTTGGAGTTGATAAACCATTAACATTATGTGACATTATTACTACTTCACCCATAACAAGGTATTATTTCCCTTTGTTCTCTTTCATTCCCAGACTCCCTCCCACCGGTGACTGTGTTGCCATCCACTGCTCTCCCCTCCTGCATCTTCTTTTACCCCTTTAACCCCATTTGTCCAAATTTCATTATTCCACAAATGTTAGGCTGTTCATTCTTAAGTCTCTGTACAGGATCCCGTTTCAATTCTTCTATTCTCCTCTCTAATTTTCTGTTTTTTAAAATCTCTCAATTGTTTTTCCATAGATTTAATTTGTACTAAATCCAGGTCCTTCAAATTCCTTAAAGTTCTCTTTTCTTCCCTGTCCTTTGGATCTCCCATTGCAAATAGACTCTGAAGTAAGTCTGTCTCTGTTGGTCCGCCTCTCTCTGTGGCCTCCAGCTCCCTCGATGCTTCTTGTCCAGTCGGCTTGTCTTTGGTCTTATCTGATTCCTCCTCCAGACCGTCTGTTTCTTTTCTGTCTGTATCCAGTTTTAACTGTTTAAGCATTTTCCTCCCACTTTCCAAGTCAGAAGCTTTATGTAATTTATTGTCTTTATATACAATTAGGGTGGCTGGAAAAGCCCAGGTATAACGTTGTCCTTTCCTTTCCAAAGTTCCTGTAATTTCGCTCATTTCTGCGCTCTTACCCAATGTCTCTGATGATAAATCCAGGAGTGGCCATACTTTACTGCCAGCCAAGGTCAGGTTCAGCCTCCGTTGTGAACTGTATCAAAATATCCTTGGGTTTCCTGCCTCCTCTGAAAGCCCAATGTATTATCTCAATTCCCTCAGATGGGACTTCAGCATGTGTTTTAAGCCATTCTGTTATAACTCCTTTCAGATTCTCCTTTATTTGAAGAATCTCTCCTGCTGCTCTCAAATGCAGATTGGCTCTTCGGGATCTGTCCTCGAGGTCAGCAACTTTATCTAGAAGTTTTCTATTTACGTCTCTCAGAACCATTAATTCACCTTTTTGTCTTCTGATCTCCGCTGCTGCCTCCTTAAACTTTTCTTGGCATTCTTCCACTTTATTCTCTATCAGCCCGAGTTTGCTATTAATTTGTGTGATTTGCTCTCTTATCTGCTCATTTCCCTGTCTTAAAATCTCCATGTTTAATTTAAGATGTTTCAAATGTAGTTATAATTTTGTTCAATTTTTCTTCCTCCCCTACCTTCTCCTTTCTGTCCGCCATACTCACAGTTCTCCGGACTTCTGTTTGGATTCTGAGATTTATGGCTTCAGTCACCTTTGATTGTGACCTCCCAGCCTTCTCTCTTTTCTCCTTTGATCCGGACTCCATTTAAGGAGAGATTTATGACCCTTTATGGGCTTTTTGAGGCTTTAATTGCCTTTATAGTTAGGAGAACAATTAGGCATGTCTACTCTCATTGACGCATGCGCAGCTCCCCCGGGAGCCTTAGCATTCAACAGTTGTGTTGTTAAAGTGCAAAGTATGGAACCCTGCGCAGATGGTCAGTCAATGCAACTTAAGCAACACGCAGTCATTGAATTCTTGACAGCAGAAGGTGTCACCCCAAAGGAGATTCATCAGAGAATGCAAGCTGTTTATGGTGATTGTGTTGATGTGAGTACTGTACATCATTGGGTGAAATTTCAAGCATAATCGGCACTTCACATGTGAGTCACATTATTGCTTTGCTTGGCTATCAGAAGATCTGTGCACGATGGGTACACAGGATGCTGAAGCCTAAAATGAAAGTGCACTGACTTGAAATTTGCCAGGAACTCCTCTCGCATTACGAGAATGAAGGTGATGCCTTTCTCCTTTGGGGTGACATCTTCTGCTGTCAAGAATTCAATGACTACACATTGCTTAAATCGCATTGACCCACCATCTGTGCAGGGTTCCATACTTCACACTTTAACACAACTGTTCAATGCTAAGGCTTCCCGCCAAATGGAACTGTAGAGGAGAGTCTACTGATTAAGCCAGTACCTGCTGCATACCAGTACTGCCATCTGTTAAGGAATTACGAAGGTGGGGGTATTACTTTTCATTCAACCCTCATATGCATCTTAAAAGCAATTTTCTCCTTTGTTAACCACCTTGAGTCTCATTATTGAAAGAAAGGTGGGATGGTGGTGATGATGATGATGTCATTGTTGTCATATTGGAGGGAATGCATCCATCAAGTTTATTGTTTTTTCAAATCATTGTCATCATTGGTTTCACAGTCTACCAAGTGTTCCTCATAGGAGTTTGGGACCACAAATGATTCAATTTATAATAATCTGCGAATTTATGAAATACCAATGGATAATGTGGCAGTTCCAAGCAGTGTTGTTTTTTATAATTGTATTATTGTGATTCAATGCAATTGGTATTGTTACATACTTTCAAGTCATTTCCAAAACATAGTGTCCCTGTCATGCTGTTTCTTGACAATGTTTCTTTAGAGGGGCTTGCCTTTGCCTTCCTCTGAGGCTGAGAGAAAGTGGTCACTCATGGCAGAGTGGGGATTTGAACACCAGTTTCCAGAGACCTAGTCCAACACATGACCACCCTATTTTGCTTGAGAAGATCCAACCAGTCCATCATCCAGAAAATAATGCCCAGCTGCTCAATGGAGGGAAGGATATTAGAGGCAAAGTTGAAGTATTTTGGCCACATCATGAAAAGACAGGAAAGCTTGGAAAAGATCATGATGCTGGGGGAAATGGAAGGAAAAAGGAAGAGAGGCCGACCAAGAGCAAGATGGATGGACGGTATCCTTGAAGTGACTAGCATGAACTTGAAGGAACTGGGGGCAGCGACGGCTGACAGGGAGCTCTGGCGTGGACTGGTCCATGAGGTCACGAAGAGTCGGAAATGACTATGTGACTGAGCAGCAGCATTGAATCTCTCTACACTGATTTCATAAAGATATTTTGCCAGTTCATTTGGAATTGTCCTAATTGTTCCATTATCCCTAGCAGAACTTCAATGGCTTAATTTCAGCTGAATCTCAATGTGTAGATCCTAATATAATACATTTTGGAAACTTCTACCCAGTAAAATGGACACCTCACCAGTTTGCCAAAATTTAATAATTCAATTAAATTGATTAATTAATCAATTAAGTAATCTATTAAAAGTTGCACTCTTACTTTTGAATAAACATGCAATACATTCAGCTATTAAAAAGGCTTAATTGGAAAAAACTTGCACCAATGCAACATTTGTATGTTTGTGTATACATTTCTTCCCATCCAGTTTGAAAGAACCAGGCATGAAGTACTGCTGACGACATCACAAATTCTTCAAGGATCATAATCGCATGGTCTTGTGGTGTGAAGGTATAAATAATAAGTAGTATGTTCTGTTAACCCTTTTTGGTCTATGTTAAGGGAATTTATTTCCCTACACTATGTGGATCACAAAATGTTTTTATCAGTAAAAAATAAAATGGAAAATATTCTGTTTTGGTTGCAAGTAGAATCATAGAATCATAGAATAGTAGAGTTGGAAGAGACCTCATGGGCCATCCAGTCCAACCCCCTGCCAAGAAGCAGGAAATCGCATTCAAAGCACCCCCGACAGATGGCCATCCAGCCTCCGCTTAAAAGCCTCCAAGGAAGGAGCCTCCACCACAGCCCGGGGGAGAGAGTTCCACTGTCGAACAGCCCTCACAGTGAGGAAGTTCTTCCTGATGTTCAGGTGGAATCTCCTTTCCTGTAGTTTGAAGCCATTGTTCCGTGTCCTAGTCTGCAGGGCAGCAGAAAACAAGCTTGCTCCCTCCTCCTTATGACTTCCCTTCACGTATTTGTACATGGCTATCATGTATCTTCTCAGCCTTCTCTTCTGCAGGCTAAACATGCCAAGCTCTTTAAGCCGCTCCTCATAGGGCTTGTTCTCCAGACCCTTAATCATTTTAGGCGCCCTCCTCTGGACGCTTTCCAGCTTGTCAACATCTCCCTTCAACTGTGGTGCCCAGAATTGGACGCAGTATTCCAGGTGTGGTCTGACCAAGGCAGAATAGAGGGGGAGCATGACTTCCCTGGATCTAGACGCTATACCCCTATTGATGCAGGCCAGAATCCCGTTGGCTTTTTTAGCTGCTGCATCACATTGTTGGCTCATGTTTAACTTGTTGTCCACGAGGACTCCAAGGTCTTTTTCGCACACACTGCTGTCAAGCCAGGCGTCCCCCATTCTGTATCTTTGATTTCCATTTTTTCTGCCGAAATGAAGTATCTTGCATTTGTCCCTGTTGAACTTCATTTTGTTAGTTTCGGCCCATCTCTCTAGTCTGTCAAGATCGTTTTGAATTCTGCTCCTGTCTTCTGGAGTGTTAGCTATCTCTCCCAGTTTTGTGTCGTCTGCAAACTTGATGATCGTGCCTTCTAACCCTTCGTCTAAGTCATTAATAAAGATGTTGAACAGAACCGGGCCCAGGATAGATCTGCTAACAGTTCTGAGCTGCTTAATACTCTTTAGAAGAAAAAACTGCAGAAAGATATTATGTTTTCAACCACAAATAACAACCCATCCACTCGTTCCTCAAATTCTCCTTGGAAAAATTAGTCAGCTAAATTGTCATAAATATGAGGTGGGAGAAAAAGAGAAAAAAAATCTGTATTCAACAGGAGTGAGATTTATGCATGAGATGCAAATTACTATGTGTTATTTACACATCTGAAGACAAACAAATCTTGAATGTAAATGTTTAGAGGGCACATTATTTTTAAATATGAAAGTGGGAAATTATTATAGTGTTTATAACTCCTACACTGTTAACAAGACATTTAAAATCCAAATAAAAAAGTGTGCCTTCTTATTAAAATTATAGATTATGCACCAAAGTAGAATCAAAAACAAGTATAAAAAATATATTTCTTCTCTTGATAATCTGATGGTGCAGTGTGTTCCCCTAAGATTTTAGCCAGCACAGGGAGAATTTGCTTAAAAGTAATTGCTGAGGGAACAAGTTGTGCAGTTCCACTGTTTCAATTAAATATTCCATCAATAATACACATTTAACAACAACATAAAGACTAACTGATTATGAAAAGTGGCACCAGTCACTGAATAATTAAGGCAAGTCCATGTATTAATGCTGAACTCTAATAATTCCATATCCCTAATCCTTTTTAATGAACTTAAAAGCTAAATAGATATATGAAATGAGAACCATCCTAATTAGCTTTATCAAATGTACTTATTGTACTCCTCAATGATGATTACATAGTTTAAAAGGAAACTGGCTAAAATGTATGGCCACTTCTCATACACCAAATCAGTTTTATGTCTCCACATGTACTTGTTAGGCATGGGCAAATTTATCGGAATCATCATTAATCGTAATAAAATCATATCTATTTAGGGTTCCGAACCGAGTTCCGAGGTGGTTTGGCGCTTCAAATTTAACCTTCCAATTCGAAGCGTTGGCACCCGGGCCTTGGAATACCTTTGGATAACCTTCGGATATATGAGAAAGTGTTTTAATTAAACCAATCTCCTGGCTAGCGTTGGGGTTTAAGAGCCCCATAGAAACCAAGCCTGGAGCATTTTCTCTCCTGGCTATCCAGGAGAGAAAACCCCCTTCCCCTCCTGGTTGGTTTCTATGGGGCTCTTCAGCCTGGTGCTATCCAGGAGGGAAATCCCCCTTCCCTTCCTAGTTGGTTTCTATGGGGCTCTTAAACCCACTGCTCTCTAGGAGAAAAATCCTCCTTCCCTTCCTGGTTGGTTTCTATGGGGCTCTTAAGCCCGGTGCTATCCAGGATAGAAATCCCCCCTTCCCTTCCTGGTTGGTTTCTATGGGGATCTTAAGCCTGCTGCTATCCAGGAGAGAAATCCCCCTTCTTTTCCTGGTTGATTTCTATGGGGCTCTTATGCATGGTGTAGTGTAGTGGTTTGAGAGTTGGACTATGATTGTGGCTTGATTGCCCACTCAGCCATGGAACCCCACTGGGTGATCTTGAGCAAGTCACACACTCTCATCCCCAGAAAACCAAATGAAATAGGAATAACACTTTCAAACCAGGAACAGATTTCCTTATTCAGAGGCTGTTGGCCATCTGTTAAGAGTGATTTGATGGTGTGCTATGATTTCTCTTCCTTATTGATAAATGTCATTTCCTAATTGGTTGCATCATAAAAACATGCCAAAACTTTGTCTTTGTGCAAGGGACATCATCTTATAAAAAATAGAACATTATGGTTTGTTGAGTCTCTGTCCACCAATTTAACAAAGTTTCAGCCACAAAAACAAAGTTTCTTAAGTAGAGGAATGACTTTCAAAGTAAAGACAACCCAATTAAACGGGAAATAACACTTCCAAACCAGGAACAGATTTTTGTTATGATTAAAAATGTTTTTTTTATAAAAACTTTGAAAATTCGCCATTTTTTTCCCACTATCCCAAGATGATCCCACAATACAGGAAAGTTATCACTATAGTGGCAGATGGTTTGACATAGCCACTGGCATTGAGCAGTTGCAATGCTGTGGCATGCAAAGCCTCACTTCCTTATGGGCAGTGTAACTCAATTCCTCCACTATGCTGCTCCCCCTCTTTTTTGTTTTTTGTTCAGGCACTTTGCTGTTTTTTTTATTTAAAAAATATCCAGCAAGAGAAGCACAGCATATGCACCACAGAAGTGCATGGACTCATTGCATAAGTTAGGTTCCAGGCTTTATGCATCAATAGCCCCTGAAAGCTTCATTGCAGGGAGGTGGCTGACTGGCAATGAGTATCACATGGCATCATACAAGAGGGACCATCCTCAAAGGTGAAGGTCCTGCTTCTCTGCCAGTTTGCCACTTCCATGCAATACATTCCACAGTCACAATTTTGCTCTGGTTAGATAGTTTCTAATGCAACTCAGGCTGAAGATGTATGAATGAATCACCAAGGAATTTGTATGCCCTGAAAACATTCTGTTGGCTTGTTATATCATCATCATTATTATGACCATTTTATTGTTTCAATTTACTTTTTATGCTTGATGCGAAGAAAGCAACTGAGTGGCTTTTCTTTCTATCCCTCCCTCATAACACTACATCTTGGGGTCATCAAATGGAGCTAAACAAGTTTTAGGGACGACAAAAGGACATATCTCTTCCCACAGTACATAAATTATGTTGTTTGCAAGATGTAGTACTGGCCACCAACTTCTATAGCTTTAAAAGGGGATTAGACAAATTCAGGGAAAATAAACTTAGCAATCACAAATAGCAATGACTGCTATATATTACTTTTAGTGCCTCTCAACGCCACCGACTGAGGAACATGATCAAGAGGCTGCTACTATGTTCATGTCCTATGTGTAGACATCCCCTATACATCTGGTTAATCACTTTGGGAAATACATTGCTGGGAAGATTTGCTTTTTGTTTTAATCCAGTGTGCCTCTTCTAAGTAACTCATTTAGTGAGTTTTTGCTGAAAAGCAGCCTCTAAACTGTAGAATAAAGAATCAAGCAGAACTGGACAGGGACACTGTTGTAACAGTTCCCTTGTTTTGCCAGAACAAGTAATGACAGCAGCTTTGTACAGACAGTGGATAAATGAGGAATCCAGTTAATTTCATGGTTGTGGAGGGATCTGAACCTCAGATCCCACTGGTTTTAACCCCTACCAAACAATGTCTCTCATTGTGACCAGAAGCCCCACTGAACATAATTGTACCCGTCTTTGAGTACAATATATATGATATGTCATTAAAATAAATCAGCATTTTCTACACATTTCATTCCATTCATTTCCTAGCGCTCAACAAAAGGAATTTTCCACTGCGAATTCTTTAAATGTATTTATGACTGGTACTTCACATTTTTAACTGATAGGGGTGAGAGATAAGGCACACTTTTAAAGTCCTGCTCCATTAAACCAAGTTATTTCATTAGAATTGTGGAAATACAAGTCACCTGGACAACATCCCTCTTTCCCTTTCAACTGGCTACTCCTAACGCAGCTCAAAAGTACCATATTGATGTAAAACATTTCAGTTTACTTTGGCAAGCTATTCTTTTTAGTTCCTTTGCTTTCAAAATTGGACAATGTTCAAACTGAATCTTGAAATGCGGCATACATATGTTTCTTCCTCCAAAAAATGAAAGGCCCCTTTTACTCACACAGATGTGCTGCATGAGCGTCTTTGACCAATTACTGTGGTCAACAATTCAAAATGCCTGGATTGTGGTGTAACTGGTTTGTAGATGAAGTTCGGGTGAAGTATGCTTTCAAACCTGCATGTTTTGTCTTGTGAAATCATTCATACTGTACCATAGACAGTATGCTGGAATTATACTGGGGTGAAGTGAGATCACCACAGAGATTGATTGTACAACTTTGTTCTCTTTTTTACAGCCACTGAAACATACAATTGTGCTGTTATTCCCCTTTTGCTGCTTGGCATTTGCTGATCGTTAGCCTAGGGTCAGGAATCCATCTCTCTCATGGCCCTTCTGTATAGCTAAGGCCTTTTGGTATTTATGTTTTCCAGCCCCTGAAACAACCAACATTGATCATTGTCAGAGACAAGATAATGAACTAGAGAGGTCATTCATCTACTCATGGATAGCAGATCATGTACTCTTACTGCAATGATGACATCTGTCAGTAAACCTTTTTTTCTAAAGGGGCTCCATTTTACTACATTTTATTCTCTCTCCATCAATGCTCATGAAAAGTGGCACACAAAACCTGAAGTTCAGACTTAATTTTGCATTTGGTGATGGACACAAAGTTATCCTTTTTGACATGCACGCAATGACTGACATCCTCAAGACTGACAGAAAAATATAGCAGCCAGGAATCTTAAACAAGACCAGAGATTTGCAAAGTGGCTTTTGTGGATCTGTCTGTGTGTCAGCTCTTTTCTAGGTGAGAGCGTGTAAAGTGATCTGATGCAATATTATATGTGTGCTAGCAATACTAGAAACATAGAGGATGGAGCAATGGGAAATCACCTATGGCCAGTGTGTGGGATTGAAGGGGCAGGTGGAGGATACCAAGTCACTAGCAACCAGTTTGGGGTTTACTGTCCATTTTGGATTTTAATCCTAACTTTAAGGGGCTATCTAAGGTACTGAATCAAATAGTGTCAACAGCTCAGATTAAATTTAGATTCAAACAAATCTGACATGGAATCCACCAGCTAAAAACAGGCTGGAAACCTAGTCATACACTGCTATTAGAACTGATTTCCAGCCCATTTTCTTCTCTCTTTTTAAGTTTTAGAGAGATTTGACATTTTAAGTCAATATTTTCCCATTTAGGGACAAAAAGCAGATCAGAAAACACCCCTATTTTTTCAAAAAAGATTGACAGCAATGGGACCTATACAGGTTTTCTGTATGGTTCCAAAGCTCATACTTAGGGATCCCATGGGCTGTCTGTGGTCTATGAGATGCACTTTTCCCATCTCTATGTTAGGCTATAAACTGCAACCAGCCCAGAAGCCTTTTCAAATTACATAATTATAGCACTTATTTCATTTGAATTGGAAATAGCTTCATCCAGTTGAATCTCAAGAATTGTAGTTTGGTGAGGCATTAAAGGTAATCTGGCTGAGAAATCTAAATATATGTAATGTCTTTGAACTGTAAAAATCAGAATTCCAAAAAATGTTGCAATTGCAGCTAAAGCAGAATCATAATGCTATAATTGCAAACTGTATAAAGATCCCAGATAGTCTGAGGTGCGTTTCATGCAAACAGTGAATCAAGATCTTGCTGGATAAGCCCCAAAGTCTATCTAGCCAAGCATTCTCTTTCCTGCTATAACCAAGCATGCCTATGGGAAAATGACAATGGAAAAGTACACAATAGCATGCTGTTTCTGAACAAGGAGATTGCACATAACACCTGTGACAAATCTCTAGACATGGCTTATATACCTTTGAGAAAATGTGGAGGAAGCTCTGGGTTTAATAGACTCAACACAATCGATGGCATGCTTCACTTCATCGCCCCTTTTAAGCATGGAGCCCGCTAGCTCCCATTACACAATGTACTTCTGGTGGGGCTCCATGCTTAAAGAGGCAGCAAAGTGAAGCATACCATGGCAGTGGCAATGCAGGAGGCTTCCTATATTGCCTTGAAGCAATGGGGGGAAGCTGGATCGTCGGCGCTTGACCCCATGGGATCACCCTGCAGGTAAGGCAGGTGATAGGGGGCATGGGGTGATGGGTTCCCCACACATCCCCTACAGCGATCGTCAGATTTACCATGATACATGGTGATTCCGGTGGCCAGAATGAAGAGATCATAAGATGTGGACAGCAGTGTGAGAGAGAGATAGAAAGAGCTCAGTTGCAGAGAGAAAGAGATGCTCAGCTGTAGCAGGACACTATATATATATATATATATATATATATATATATATATATATATATATAAAAATTGTAATTTAGTAATTTCTAATCAAATAGTTCAAAAGAGAACATGAAAACCAAGGGCACTTCCAGATAATGCCAAAATGCCGGATCAATTTGCAGGATGAACAAACCCGGGACCTTAGAGCAGGTCCCCACACAGACCAGCCTGTCCCAGGCATTCTTCCCTACTGTCCTCACAGCCCTTCTGTGTCTCAGGATAAAATGGAGAATTAACAGGAGACATCCGCTGGAAGTTTTTTTAAAAAAATCACTCAATTATGTACTGATGTTTATATGCCCACATGCCAATATCCTAATAAAATGTGGAGAGATTCATATGTGCACACATAAACATCAGTACACAACAGCGGGAATTTTTTTAAAAAAAATGCAGCTGGAGTTCCCCCTTCCTTCCATTGCTTATTCATGATCTATTTAATATTACCATATATACTTGAGTATAAGCTGACTCAAATATAAGCTTGAGGCACCTTTTACCACAAAGAACTGGGAAACCTATTTATTTGAGTATAAGCCTAGGGTGGAAAATGCAGCAGCTACTGGTAAATTTCAAAAATAGGAAGAGGAGGGAATAGAGGAATAAGGAGAAGGAGATGAAAGACAGAGGAAGAATAGGAGGAGGAGGGGGGGGAGAAGAAAGAAAAAGGAGGAAAGGAAGACAAAGGAATGGGAGAAGGAAAGATGGGAAGAAAAGGAGGAGGAGGAATAGAGGAAGGAGGAAAAGTAGAGCAAGAAAAAGGAAGGGGAGAAGGAGAGATGGGAAGAAAAAAGGAGAAGGAGGAGGAATAGAGGAAGGAGGAAAAGTAGAGCAAGAAAAAGGAAGGGGAGAAGGAGAGAGAGGAAGAAAAAGAAGAAGGAGGAGAAGGAAAGAAGAGAAGAAAAAGAAGAAAAATGAAGAAGAATAGAGGAGAAAGAAGGAGAAGGGCAAAAAGGTGGCCCTGGGTGGCCCTGGGTATGGCTGTGGACCCCTTGGAGGCCCTCACCTTCTTTTTTCCTCTCCTCCCTCTTCCTTTTTCTTGCTCTCCTTCTCCTTCCTCTATTCCTCTGCTGCTGCTTCTTTTTCTTCTATCCTTTCTTCTCCACTTCCTCAAGGAGGCTCCTGGCCCTCGCTGCTAGAAGAAGGAGGCGCCACCCCTCGGAGGCCCTCAAAATAGCCACATAGTGGCAACTTCAAAATGGAACTGACTGGCTCAGTTCCATTTAGGCAACTTTCTGTGTAAAAGTCTCATGGAGAGGGTGTGCATTCACTCCATACTAAATTTGGGAGTGGAGGCGGGCTCTTTCAAATAAATGGGTCAGTGCTGGTTCTAGTGTGAAGCGGGCACACCTACACAATTCTTGACAGCTGGCATGCTGTAGCTTTCCTAACTATGTCCTGACATGTCCGTGGCAAGGGCCTCCTAGGGGCGATGCCTCCTTTTTCCAGCTCAACGTAGCTCCTGGCCCTTGCTGCTGCATCATGATGGCAGCGAGGGCCTCCGAGAAGCAGCACCTTCTTCTCCTGGCTCAGGTGAGTGGCCCGACAGTGAGGAGGCGGCTGACGAAGAGGGAGAGCTGGGCACGTCTTCCTCATCGCATCCTCCAGTGGTGAAGCATGAGCTCCGCCTCCTCTCCCTCGCCCTCCCTCAAGTGCGGCCTTATGGCTTCAGGGGGGCGCCCGCTTTTATTCAGCTCTGCAACACCCGCCTCCCTCCCTACCTCATCTGAGTATAAGCCAAGGGTGGCTTTTTCGGCATTATAAACACGCTGAAAAAGTCGGCTTGTGCTCAAGTATATATGGCATAAAGTTTAAAATATACTTGAAACCAGCTGGAAATCATCTGTGTCTCCATGGAAGCCCGAACAGCTGATCACCTGTTTTGGGCTTTTAAAAACCAGCATGGGCAGAAAGCAGTCTCATCAGGGGGTAAAGAGGGACTTTCCATGACTGCAGGGCCACTCAGTCATGGGAAATCCACTTTTTAAACTTGGAACCAGGATAAACAAGGATCTTTTAAAATTGTTTTTTTCCCTCCATTGCTGCAATTGAGCACGCATTTAGCACAAACATCATCTGGCTACTCCCCCTTTAACCCATTTTCTTCCAAATTATAGGTATATGTGGAAGCACCCCGAGACAGATATAGCCAGGCAATATCACAGTATGGTCGAGTGGACTAAAGAAAAGCCGGAGAAAGCTGCAACAGTTTGCTTTTGCCTGAGTCTATTGGAAAAAGCAAGATTCCATTCTCTCCTCCCCCCTGGCTGAATTGAGTAGAAATTACTTCTGCATTTTGATTTCAGATTGGAGCAGTTGAAATAAGTGGACAATAAAGGCAAAAATGAGAGGAAGAGAGAAAAACTGGAGCATTTTAAAAAAGCAACTCAAAAAGTGGAATGAAAGAGGATTAATCAGGAATATCTCTGATTGTCTGAGACAGTTGGAGTGTATGAAAGCCCAGGAGAAGCCAGATAATATCACCTGGCAGGACTTCTCTACTTTCTAAGTAGCTGTGCATTGTATTCTTGGAATTTATTTTATTTTTTGGCTTTCTCTGGCTGAATCCATGAATGTCGTGTGATTTATTGGCTTGTTTCTTATTAATGGCTCTGTTTCAGGAGCTGTCCCAAAAGACTTTAGTTTGCTTTGTAACCCATTTTGTTTAAGAAAGAGGAGAAAGGAGGGAGAGAGAGAGCTGAAATTAGGCTGTTCTGGCTACAGGGTACTACATTGTATGGCAAACATAAAAGGCGAAATAAGAATGACTTTCCCAGGCATCCCAGCCATTAATCAAACCTGGTGGTTTCACTGTTGGGATGGTAAGAAGCTTTTGTGATACACTCAGACTTCATTTTCAAAAAGTTAAGTACAAACATGCTTCAATAAGGAGTGTGCTAAAGAGAAATTATCTTAGCAACTGCCTAATTATTCTACAACTTGTCTGATCATAAGCGCCCATGGCCTCTCACAGTAATATTGATTAAAGAAGGTCAGTAAAATTCAGGGATGTAGCTACAGGTAAGGATGGGTTCTTTGCCCCCATAACAATTCTACCAATTCACAAAATAACTGCCATCTTGAGAAATACTGTATTCAGTTTTGGGCACCACAGTTCAGGAAGGATATTAACAAGCTGGAACATGTCCAGAGAAGGGCAACCAAAATGATTGATGGTATGGAAACTATGCCCTATAAGGATCAACTTAGGGAGTTGGGTATGTTTAGCTTGGAGAAAATAATCTTAACTGGTGGCATGATAGCCATGTTGAAATATTTGAAAGGATATCATACGAAAGGTAGAGCAAACTTGTTTTCTAGGACATAGAGCAATTAATTCAAACTACAGGAAACAGATCCATGACTCTTAGATCCTGAAACAGGATAATAGGTCAGAATCTTTAGTGCTTCCTCATTTAAATGCTGATGCAAAATTAATATTAATGTTTATTTTTTAAAACTATATGGATTTGCATAATAAAAACCCAAATCTTGTAGAATAATTCTACTTCATATGAGGATTGAATGAAAAGTAATGCCTCCACCTTCATAACTCCTCAACAGATGGCAGTACTGGTATACGGCAGGTACTGGCTTGTTCAGTAGACTCTCCTCTACAGTTCCATTTGGTGGGAAGCCTTAGCATTGAATGGTTGTGTTGTTAAAGTGCGAAATATGGGACCCTGCACAGAGAGTCAGTCAATGCGACTTAAGCAATATGCAGTCATTGAATTGCTTGTGAAACTCGGTGGTTGCTGTCACAGGATGTCCAACTCTTTGTTTGTCATGCAAGTCAGATGTTCCCACTTCAACATCTTTAAACTTACTCACCCAACGACGCACAGTACTCACATCAACACAATCACTATTAACAGCTTGCATTCTCTGATTAATCTCCTTTGGGGTGACACCTTCTGCTGTCAAGAATTAAATGACTGCATGTTGCTTAAGTCACACTGACCGACCGTCTGCGCAGGGTTCCATACTTTGCACATTAACAACACAACCGTTCAATGCTAAGGCTTCCCGCCAAATGGCAAGTCTACTGAACAAGCCAGTACCTGCTGTATACCAGTACTGCCATCTATTGAGGAGTTATGAAGGTGGAGGCATTAGTTTTCATTCAACCCTCGTAGAATAATTCTATTTCATAGAGGCCAGGCTGTGGCGCAGCTTGTTAGTAGCCAGCTGCAAGAAATCACTACTGACCAAGAGGTCATGAGTTCGAAGCCCAGGTCGGATTGAGTGTCCAACCGTTAAATAGTCTAGCTCGTTGTTTACCTAGACAACCCAAAACACAGTTGTATTTGTCAAGTAGGAAAATTTAGGGACCGCTTATGCGGGGAGGATAATTTAACTAATTTACATCACTATAAAAATGTCCAGCAGTGTGCATGCAGAAGATGAGGAAGTACTCCATCAAGGACTCGGTGTCACAGTGGATGATGAAGCAGCAGCTCCCCCTGTGGCCAGAATCAAGCATACCCTCATGAAGCCAGAAGTTGGAAAATGTTAAATAAATGTCTTTGTCTGTGTGTCGTATGTCTAATGGCATTGAATGTTCGCCATGTACATGTACATTGTGATGCGCCCTGAGTCCCCTTTGGGGTGAGAAGGGCAAAATATAATACTGTAAATAAATAAATATCTCAAGCATAGCAGTGAAATATGTTTTCAAAGGAAGCCACTAGACACCTGTGTCAGAATCTAAATAAATTGTGTGTAGAATTCATTTGTCTTGTCCACCTGCACAAACCTCTGCCAACAAAGTTCAAAGACACACTCCACCTAGTAATCACTTTCTGTCATATGGCATATTTTTAAATGTATTTGCAAATTTGAGCTTTAAATTTAAAAGTGATTGATTTTCTTTGAAAATGTGTCAAACAGACATGTGTTGTCCATAAGCATAAAGAAGAGTATAAATGGCAATGAATCACAAAAATGAAACAAAAAGTCAGTATGATGAAAATATAATCCACAGTACCTAATAAAATAATTAATTTTAATTGGCTGGACACAACAAAAGTCAATATTTTTAAAAGATGCTGACCCACCTAGCAGACACTCCTTAATATGAGTCACCATGCTAGAGATCTATCAGCCCGCTCCCCTCTTGTGCAGGGCCAAGAACAAACGCCAAATGCACCTAAAGATGAGGAAGAACTTCCTGTTGGTAAAAGCTGCTTAGCAGTGGAATATGCTGCCCTGACGTCTCCTTCTTTGGAGATTTCAAACATAGGCTGGAGAGTCATCGGTCAGGATTGCTTTGATTGTGTGTTCCTGTGTGGCAGGAAGTTGGATTAAATGATTGTTGTGATCTCTTCCAACTCTGTGGTTCGATGATTCAAGAAAATTTATTTTATTATCCATATTTCTAGACTGCAGAAGCTTAAAATATCACTTGAGCATTTTGAAATAGAATTTAGGCATCCGAAGAAATGAGAAAGACAAAGGGAATGCAACCAGTAGTATAGCATTCTAGTTATGAATAATTTTCAGTATCGCACTCTCTACAGTGCTAGAAATGTGGGAAAGAGAACAAAATTCCACCTGGGGCAGACTATTGAGAGAAATGCCCTTATTTTGCCCCCACTCTATAGCAACACACCTAAATGACTTATAGCCCATTTTATGTCTGAAAAATACAGTTTGCTTTTCCTTTCATTCTCACAATAATCATTTGAAGTTGGTTGGGCTAGAAGATAATGATAATCCCCCTCACTGGATCATCACCTTGTCATCGTAAGTGGTTTTGTGCATTCCGGTCAACTTGTGAGCAAAGCTATCAGGAGTCATGGGTGACCTTACCACCACTCATAGTGGCAATGTGACTGGGGAGGAACCAGACCAAATACAATCTGAAGACCTCAGTGGCAGATGAAGACTGGAAAAGATGAGAAGTCATCAATTGTCAGGGCAACCATGCCATTGTGTCCAGTTCTTAGCGAGGGGGGGGGAGTTAAGGGTTCCAACAACCCCCCCCCCGAAAGAGTTCAACCCCCCTGCCAAACCTGGTTTACTCATGAATTTTAACTGGTTAACCAATTTATAAGTAAATTGGGGGAGGAGGGGTTGAACTACGGCCCTGATTGTGTCAGAACCTCTTTATGTGAAGACTGTGTGTTGGATGTTATGCACCAATCTCCACGCATAAAACAAATTCATGATTTTGAAGAGGCACAAATAGAGGGCAAAGGGGGGTTTTTGTGGTATTTACTTTGCTGCCTGTGCCCCTGTTCAGAAAATTTCATCTCACCTTCTGTCCCTCTGAAAAAATGGACTTTGAAAAATTTGGCTTGTGGAAACAAGGATTGGTGATAAAGCTTCTGTTGAGACACCTTTTCCCCATGATAACTCTTCCAGGAGTGAATTTACCTTCTGAGGGATATATTTCTCTCATTTTCTGTTGTCTCACCACTGTTCTTAACTATGAAAGTCAAATGTTTGTAACTCGGAGACTGCCTGTATATTGTGCTAAATTCATGCATACCAATACTAGGTGTTTATGTCTCATGTAAGTTGATAAAAATGTCTGAAAGAAATAAGGATCTGTGCTTTTCTTTCTTGTCACCAAATCTGTGTGAGAGAGAGAGGAAGAGAGAGAATTAGTAACATCAGAAATATATCAGCATTATAAGAACAGGAAAGCTGACTACAAACCTTCTCAACACTACTCAAGATTAATTTTCACTGCATCCAACTGATGGTCGTTCCCACTGCTTTTTTAAATCACAGCCCAGCGATATGAGAAAAACAGGATGTGGCATGCCCTTGATATCTCAACGCCTGACCTGAGTATCCAATCAGTCATATGTCTCACTGAGGCTGTCTGGAGATGCCATGCATGCCCCCTCTGGCAGTGAGCCACTCAAAAGCTGTTTACTTCACACTCCTGAACACTAACTAGTAAGTATAGATCAGACCCAGAAATGTTGCTGTTGGGGTTGCTAACCAAGTTTTCCTTTATCTTTGTCCTATTCATTTTGAGCAGTATTGTTATCAAGGGTCATTGTTTGATCTCTTGTCACTGTGAAAGACTTCAACATAAGATCAAGGCTTCCATTCAAAAATAAATGTTTAACCCTCAGATATTCTACTGTCTGCTTCTCAAAAATGCCTGTTAATCACAGTGTGGCTCTTTTTGCTTCTGCTTGGCCTAATTTTGTATACATTGAAATAGCTACATAGTGCCAACTTCAACTGGAACTGACAGGCTTGGTTCCATTTAGGTAACTGTCTGTGTGAAAGTCTCATGGATAGGGTGTGCATTTCACTCTATACTAAATTTGGGAGTGGGGGGGGGTGGCTGTTTCAAATAAATGGGCCAATGTTGATTCTAGTGTGAAGCTGGGCACACCTAGACATTCTTAACAGCTGGCACGCTGTAGTGCAGAGCTTTCCAAACTTTGTCACAACACATTAATGTGTCGGCCGCAGTGTATAGGTGTGTCACGCAAAATGCCTTGCCAGACTTTCCTGGCAAGTGACATTGCGGGGTGGGGAGGAGGCTCTCTGGTGGAGCATGGCGTCGGCAGGGAGCTTCTCTCTCCCAGAAGCCCCCTGCATGGCGGGCAAGTTTCTCACTGCTTGGCCTGCTGGCCAATCAGCAGCAGGCCTGGCCTTACCGCCTGATTGGCCAGGCCAGGAATGGGTCTGTCCCAGCAACCCTTTTAAGGCTGACCTGGGGCTGGTGCAGGCACCGGGCCTGCTTCGTTGTTCCATCCCACCCACCCTACATATATGTTATGTTTGTGGTTTCTATTGCTGTTTTGTTGTCACAACTCTAGGTTGGTGTGTGGCATGGGCCCTGGATCTGGCTTACTTACTCTCCCCCCCCCCATTAGTAGGAGGGGGAGTGTCCGGTGGTTGCCAGGGGTGCAGAGGTGACGTTGGCCCTGTATGGTTCCATAGCACCCCGGCGAGGTTAGTGGTATTGGTCAGCAGCGGGCTGCCTGATCCATAATCCAGGGCCCATGCATGTCAGCCAACCCTTTGTTCCTGCAATCAATAAATGAGTTGTGGCCTTGTTTTATCCCAACCCTGTGTTTTGTCCTTATTGTTTTGTTAGACTGAAGTGTGTCACCCTTGCCTATGCAACATAGACATTTTTAAACGTCTTGCACATACAGTGGAACCTCAACTTAAGAGCAGCCCAACTTAAGAGCATTTTGAGTTAAGAGCCATTGCTTGGCCTGGGTTTCACTGACATACAAGCAGTGTTTTGAGTTAAGAGCAAGCACCAGAGGGATCATTAGTGCCGGAGGGAGCACTAGCATGAGAGTACAGACCTTTTGGTCTTCAAGGGAGCAGCTCTGTGTCCTGTGCCTCTGTGCCTTGTACTCTTATCCACTTTGGGAGATTGCTGTCTGCTTTGCTCTTGTCCACTTTGAGGAACTTTAAGTTTGTTGATTTCATGTGGTTTTTATTCCTGGCATGTTTGGCTTCATAAAAAGAGAGAGGGAGAGAAAGAGAGGGAGGCAGGCTAGAATGAGTACAGTATGAAGAAAATGATGCTTCTGCCTCTTCACTTTGTGATCTGTGCTTTCTTGCCACAACTTTATGCTTCTACCACTTTAAAGTTGATCTTTCTTTGTTTATTCCATGTGAATGTGCATGTATGCATTATTTGTTATTTATAAAGTAAATTTTCTTTTTTAAAAAAATAACAATTGGGGGGAGGGTAGTCGGGGGACCAAGATGGATTAATAACATTTCAATGAATTTCATTGGGAAATCTGCTTTGAGATAAGAGTGGTTTGAGTTAAGAGCTCAGTCACTGAACAAATTATACTCTTAACTCAAGGTATCACTGTATTTATGTATTGTTAAACATAAATGAAAAAAGCTTGGAAATGTATGTTATGTTGCAAATCATTTTTTAAAAAATATGAATGAAAGGTTTTCATGATATATGATGAGCCAATGGCCTTAACCTGTTTCAAATGGTCTAAAACAGTTTCATTTTAAATTGACAAATTGTTTGATATGATTTTATTTAAATCAGATTTTCACTGGTTTAAATTATTTTTATTAGTTATGATGATATTTTTTCACATTGCATTGAAATCTCACATATTAATAGATGTCAATAAACAAGAGAGTCATCTGGATGGCCACAACTCTTGAAAACATGTGATTCACGCTTTCCCCAAAGTATGTGCTTGCCTACAATCTGACTGTGTAATATTCTTGTACTTATGAGGGCATCACAGTGTGTTCCCATCTAAATAAAGTTGCTGTGGAGCTGATAAACAATTACAGATGACTGCACACAGATGCACCCTCAGAAATGGGTTCGTATCAGGGCCAAGATAATAAACACAAAAGGGGTGCAGCCAAGTGGAACTGAGTTGATTGACAATGCATAACAGATTGCCTGGCATATTCTTTGAGAGAAGTAGAACATGCAATTAAATAAAAACGTGTGATCAAAAGGCAGAACCCCTCGAAAAATGGGTGTCAAAACCCCAGCTAGACTAATGCAGGACTTCAGGTGGAAAATTGACTGGACTAATAGGAGTAATAGGAGCACTTGCTCCTGGTAGAACTTGGAAAGTGTAAATATTGCTCACCACAGATGCTAAAACCATGATGAATTCATCAGCCTAGTAGTGGCAAAAGCCTGTTGGCACAGGTTTCCCTCCCTGTGCAAACTACATTGAGACTTCTCCCTTTTCATATGGCTTTGTATTAATCTCTAGGCTGTGGCTTATTCTCTTTGGGCCACATGCAGTATAATTAGACTGTAGAAATTTACGTAGGGGGAAAAGAACGGGCCTAATTAAGGTAAGCTATCTAAAACCTGTCCTCATCCTTTTTAAACAGTCTAAAAATAGACACAGTTGGCTGTTCAGCCGGCTGCCCTTCAAAGGAACAAGAGTCAGACACTGTAATTGGGAGAACCTGAATATGGTAACTGGGGTGTTCCCTTCTTAAGGGAACCTATTTTCCACACCCAAATTGATCCTGTAAGGTTGTTATCTTATAATGCACATGTTGAGTGGTGCTGTAAGGCCTCAGGATATGAAATATCATTATGGGATGTCATACCCTATCTTGAGGGACTGAACTATCAATATGGGATTAATATGGAAAAGAAAACCAGATGACAAAAGTGAGAGAATTGGAGTCTTCTAGACATGGGTGAGGAGGACTATGTAAATGTGTACATTTAAAGCAATTTAGTTTCATGAAATTGGAACTGAATGAACTTTTAGTTTCTTACTGTCTGTGCATGTTTGGGATAAAGAACTGGAACAGAGGGGTTTTTTTTTCAAAAAGAAGAGGGGGAGAAATACCAGACATGCCACATAAATTAAGTCATTTGTACATAATTGCAAGCATTTATCTGACATTTTCCCTTATGTTTTTAAGGACAGTGCCTGAGAGTTTGGGGCCACTGAATAATTTAGAGCTGTTCTACATACATTCTTTGGGTCAATTATTCAGTGAGTGTATTAATGCCTTCTGACTTTTAAAGAAGCAAATTAGATTTTTGGCAGGCATATCACATTACATTGCTTCTGCTGCTAGATTGTGTGGCAGTGGATGCCTACACAATCAAACAACATTGCTTGACTTAAAAAATGTTATCAGAAGAATATTTAAATATCCTTCAAAAGATTCCCACTCTCCCGACTGACTAACCCTTGTACCTGTTATGTCTGCAGCTATCTATTTATCAGAATGAAAACACACAACAGGACTTGATCAAACTTAGCAAATATGTGGAAGATCAACACAGCACCAAAGATATCTTATCAGAACTCAACATGCTAATTTTAAATAGCATCCTTAAAGCATGAGAGAGAGCGTGTTAACTGTGACACATTCCAGAAGACATCACAGAGGTAAAAGAATGACATCGATCATCTGGGTATGTACTTTGGCGCCAATTCCCCACCCCTGTGGCATACCTCTATTTATAGTTTTAAGGATATTTTTCTGTTACCATGATACCCAAAACTCTTTCTCATTTCTGATGACTTTAAGGAAGATCAATAAATGGGCAGTCATCAAGTCTAAGACTATGATGATGATGATGATGATGATGATGATGATGATGATGAACTACAGGAAAGGAGATTCCACCTGAACATCAGGAAGAGCTTCCTGACTGTGAGAGCTGTTCGGCAGTGGAACTCTCTGCCCCGGACTGTGGTGGAGGCTCCTTCTTTGGAGGCTTTTAAGCAGAGGCTGGATGGCCATTTGTCGGGGGTCTTTTGAATGAGATTTTCCTGCTTCTTGCAGGGGATTGGACTGGATGGCCCATGAGGTCTCTTCCAACTCTATGATTCTATGATTCTATGATGATGATGATGATGATGATGATAGAGTTCTGGCTGGTTGGAGTAGCCCCCTCCCCTTCCCCGGAGGACCTCGGTGTCCTAAAGGGCAGATTGTATGAGAGAAGGTGATCCTGTAGGTAACCTGGGCCTAAACTATGTAGGGCTTTAAACATCAAAACCAATATTCTGCCCAGAAACTCCTAAGAGTTTTAGAGTTCGATACCCAACTCCATTAGTCCTTTTCACCAAAAGCCAAGGATCCCATTCTGGTCCTGAACTGGTGCCTATCAGCTGTAATGGACCACATGAGGGCAAATAGATTAAAATTAAATCCTGACAAGATAGAGGTGCTTCTGTTCAGTCGCAAGGCAGATAAGGGTATAGGGATACAACCTGTGCTATATGGGGTTACACTCCCTCTGAACTTGATGAAGCCTTCTGTCAACAATTAACCAAACAGGCATAAAGAAGAGAAGTAGATATAGTAGTCATGGGCAATTTCAACTATCCTGATATCTACTGGAAAACAAACTCGGCCAAGAGTACAAAGTCCAACAAATTCCTCACTTGCCTTGCAGACAATTTTATGGTACAGAAAGTAGAAGAGGTAACAAGGGAATTGGCTACTCTTGATCTCATCTTAACAAATGTGGAAGACCTGATCAATGCAGTCGAAGTGGTCAGATCCTTAGGGGCAAGTGACCATGTGCTCCTGTAGTTCGCCATACAAAGGAAGGCTGAAACTAAGACAAGTCAAACACGCATTCTGGACTTTAAGAGAGCTGACTTTCAAAAAATGAAGGAAATACTGAGCGGCATTCCATGGACACCAATATTAAAAGAGAAGGGAGTTAAGGATGGATGGAAGTTTTTTAAAGGCGAAATACTCAAGGCACAAATGCAAACAGTGCCAACAAAGAAGAAATATAAGACAAGTGCGAAGAAGCCAGAAAGGATGTCCAAAGAACTTCTAACTGGGCTCAGACTCAAAAGAGACATGCGCAAGAAGTGGAAAAGGGGAGAAATCATCAAAGAAGAATTCAAATGAATAGCCAACTCCTGTAGGGAAAAGGTTCGCAAGGCTAAAGCGCAAAATGAGCTCAGGCTTGCCAAGGACATTAAAAACAACAAAAAGGTTTTTTTGCTTACATTGGTAGAAAAAGGAATAACAAAGAGGTGATAGGGCCTCTGGGAAGAGAAGATGGGATGATGGTGACAGGGGACAGGGAAAAGGCAGAACTACTTAATGCCTTCTTTACCTTGGTCTTCTCACAATAAGAAAGCTGTCTTCAACCCCAGCAACATGGAATGGACGAAGGATTAGGGGAAATCCAACCCCAAATAGGGAAACAAGTTGTCCAGGAACACCTGGCCGCTCTAAATGAATTCAAGTCCCCAGGGCCAGATCAACTACATCCAAGAGTATTGAAGGAACTAGCTGAGGTTATTTCAGAACCACTGACAATTATTTTCGAGAGTTCTTGGAGAACAGGAGAAGTCCCAGAAGATTGGAGGAGGGCAAATGTGATCCCTATCTTCAAGAAGGGAAAAAAGAACGACCCAAACAGTTACCGTCCGGTCAGCCTCACGTCGATACCAGGCACGATTCTGGAAAATATCATTAAGGAAGTGGTCTGCAAACACTTAGAAACAAATGCGGTCATAGCTAGTAGTCAACACAGATTTACCAAAAACTAATCTGATCTCTTTTTTCAATAGAGTTACAAACTGTGTCAATACAGGGAACAGCGTGGATGTAGCATACTTGGATTTCAGTAAGGCCTTCGACAAAGTCCCCCACGATCTTCTGGCAAACAAACTACTAAAATGTGGGCTAGACAAAACTACAGTTAGGTGGATGTGTAATTGGCTAAGCGAACGAACCCAAAGGGTGCTCACCAATCTTGGAAAGAAGTGATGAGTGGAGTGCCGCAGGGTTCCATCCTGGGCATGGTTCTGTTCAACATCTTTATTAACGACTTAGACAAAGGGTTAGAAGGCACAATCATCAAGTTTGCAGATGACACCAAACTGGGAGGGATAGCTAACACTCCAGAAGACAACAGCAGAATTCAAAACGATCTTAAGAGACTAGAGAGATGGGCCGAAAGTAAAAATGAAGTTCAACAGGGACAATGCAAGATACTTCATTTCGGCAGAAAAAAATGGAATGCAAAGATACAGAATGGGGGACGATGCCTGGCTTGACAGCAGTACGTGGGGAAAAGACCTTGGAGTCCTCGTGGACAACAAGTTAAACATGAGCCAACAATGTGATGTGGCAGCTAAAAAAGCCAATGGGATTTTGGCCTGCATCAATAAGAGTATAGTGTCTATGTGCTGGTATGGCTGTGCCAGAAGCTCCGACTTTATTTTCTTGCTGCTAATGTTTGCAGTCATAGGACAGGCCACCTGTCAATCATCATTAAGTTTGGTTCTGCCCCTTGTTCAGGGCTTTGGGAGGGAAGGAGCCATTTTTAAGTCAGTCTCACTTAAGGAAGCTAAGCTATAGGACGTAGAACAGCTCGTCCCATAGAAAAGCTTCATATCTCCATAACATCCGGGGATATAGAACATCCGAGAAAACAGAAACAGAAATTCCAGGGGAAAAGTATTACTGTATATGCATGTATTTAGCTAAGTTTCTGTGGGATCACTACTTGTATATGTGTGTGTTAAGGGAAAAACACCTGGTCAATTACAACTCATAGTTGAGCAATTAGAGCAATCAAGGCTAACAAGCTTGAACCACTCCCTGAATGGGGTATATTTGGGAAATGTTTGTAATGTCTTTTGGAGACTTACTGAATGCTTGCTGAGAGCCTACTATGAAGATGCATGAGTTTAATGCAAGGAACTTTATGTGAGTTTTGTTGCTGGAAGTTTTATTGTGATTTTTTGACTCTGCTACTTAAGAGTAAATTTTTTGATTTTCTCTTCCATTTTCGTGGCTTGTTTTTCTTTTGCTTATTGTGGATACAACAAAGGACTGGATAAGTCTGGACCGGACTGCACGCAGTTTGTTTTTCAACAAACCCGTAACAAAAAGGTCCCAAAAGCTCTGGCTGAGAGCTTACAGCCTCTCAGCTCCTGAGGGAAACAGCCCTATTTATTTATTATTTATTTACAGCATTTATATTCCACCCTTCTCACCCCGCAGGGGACTCAGGGCGGATCACATTACACATATAGGCAAACATTCAATGCCTTTTAACATAGAACAAAGACAAACAAACATAGACTCCAAGCGGGCCTCGAACTCATGACCTCCTGGTCAGAGTGATTCATTGCAGTGATTCATTGCAGCTGCTCTCCAGCCTGCGCCACAGCCCGAGCCCTAAATTCTGGCCTGCATCAATAGGGGAATAGCGTCTAGATCCAGGGAAGTCCTGCTCCCCCTCTATTCTGCCTTGGTCAGACCACACCTGGAATACTGTGTCCAATTTTGGGCACCACAGTTGAAGGGAGATGTTGACAAGCTGGAAAGCGTCCAGAGGAGGGCGACTAAAATGATTAAGGGTCTGGAGAACAAGCCTTATGAGGAGCGGCTTAAAGAGCTGGGCATGTTTAGCCTGCAGAAGAGAAGGCTGAGAGGAGACATGATAGCCATGTACAAATACGTGAAGGGAAGTCATAGGGAGGAGGGAGCAAGATTGTTTTCTGCTGCCCTGCAGACTAGGACACGGAACAATGGCTTCAAACTACAGGAAAGGAGATTCCACCTGAACATCAGGAAGAACTTCCTCACTGTGAGAGCTGTTCGACAGTGGAACTCTCTCCCCGGGGCCGTGGTGGAGGCTCCTTCTTTGGAGGCTTTTAAGCAGAGGCTGGATGGCCATCTGTCGGGGGTGCTTTGAATGCGATTTCCTGCTTCTTGGCAGGGGGTTGGACTGGATGGCCCATGTGGTCTCTTCCAACTCTACTATTCTATGATTCTATGATTCTATGATTCTATGATTCTATGATTCTAAAGTTTCCAAAGAAACCTCGGAGAGAGAACAGCATCACAGATTCACGGAACCCCAGCTGAAACATCTGCAAGCCTTGGGTGGTAGGTCTACTCGATGCCCAGACGCATTTGGAATCGGTAGTAGGTCCCACATCAGCTAGGCCCACATTATAGACAGCCTGGGAGAGGTTATAAGGGGAATTTCTTCTTACAGAGAAAATATAGTTATCCCAATCCAATTGCCCGTCCCCTGAGGACAAGATTGAAAAGCCAACAGTTTATTAAGGAAACCTTGAAGTGTTATTTGACTACTTGAAGATTTATTATTTGTTCATCAATAAAAACTTTATTTAATTAAAGATTCAAAAGGCCATCCTTTTCAGGGAAATCCTCAAGAAACTCTCTTTAGGTGCCCTGGCTTCCCGCTGGGCATAAAGTATACGTCCTATACAAAGACAATAGTTACAGGCCCAGCGTGTGACAGGACAGTCTAGATCCAGGGAAGTCATGTTACCCCTCTATTCTGTCTTGGTCAGGCCACACCTGGAATACTGTGTCCAATTCTGGGTACTGCAATTGAAGGGAGATGTTGACAAGCTGGAATGTGTCCATAGGAGGACAACTAAAATGATCAAGGGTCTGGAGAACAAGCCCTATGAGGAGCGGCTTAAAGAGCTGGGCAGCTGAGCTGTTTAGCCTGCAGAAGAGAAGGCTGAGAGGAGACATGATAGCCATGTATAAATATGTGAGGGGAAGTCATAGGGAGAAGGGAGCAAGCTTGTTTTCTGCTGCCCTGGAGAATAGGACGCTTTAAACTACAGGAAAGGAGATTCTACCTGAACATCAGGAAGAACTTCCTAACTGTGAGAGCTGTTCAGCAGTGAAACTCTCTCCCCCGGACTGTGGTGGATGATTGGATGGCCATCTGTCGGGGGTGCTTTAAATGCGATTTCCTGCTTCTTGGCAGGGGGTTGCACTGGATGGCCCATGAGGTCTCTTCCAACTCTATTATTCTATGATTCTATGATTCCATGATGGCTCAGGTATGCAGCTTGGGGTGATCCTGGACTCAACGCTGACCCTGGTGCCACAGGTGTCAACGGTGGCCAGGAGTGCCTTTGCACAATTTGTGTGCCAGCTGCACCCAGACCTTGAGACACCAGACTTGGCTATGGCAGTGCATGCCCTAGTTACATCTCAACTGGACTACTGCAACACACTCTGCATGGGGCTGCCTTTGAGGAGCACTCACAAGCTTCAACTGGTACAAAGGTCAGCTGCCAGGTTACTAACTGGGGAGCCATCCAGGGAGTGAACAACTCCCATGCTACAGCTGCTCCACTAGCTCTCAGTTTGCTACCGAGCGAAATTTAAAGTGCTGGTAATTACCTTTAAAGTCTTAAACGGTTTGGGTCCAGACCAGAGGTCCCCAAACTAAGGCCCGGGGGCCAGATGCGGCCCTCCAAGGTCATTTACCTGGCCCCCGCCCTCAGTTTTATAATATAATATTTTTATATCAGTTTTAAAAATATAATATATTGTGTATACATATAATATTGATAATAATATTATGTTATACGATATAATACTAATAATAATACCATATACCGGTAATAATATTAATTATATGTTATATATTACATATAATATTACAGTATAGTGGTATAGTTCAATATAGTAATATATAATGCTAATATTGTGCTATGCTAATAATATAATATATTGTATGTACATACAGCTGCTCTGAGTCCCCTTCGGGGTGAGAAGGGTGGGATATAAATGTAATAAATAAATGCAGTAAATAAATATTTAATTTTAGACTTAGGCTCGGCCAAAGTCTGAAATGACTTGAAGGCACACAACAACAACAATCCTAATTAACTTGACTATCTCATTGGCCAGTAGCAGGCCCACACTTTCCATTGAAATCCTGATAGGTTTATGTTGGTTAAAATTGTTTTCATTTTTAAATACAGTAGAGTCTCACTTATCCAAGCTTCACTTATCCAAGGTTCTGTATTATCCAAGGCAGTCTGCCTTTTAGTAGTCAATGTTTTTGTAGTCAATGTTGCAGTGTTTTGGTGCTAAATTCGTAAATACAATAATTACTACATAACATTACTGTGTATTGAACTGCTTTTTCTGTCAATTTGTTGTAAAACATGATGTTCTGGTGCTTAATTTGTAAAATCATAATGTAATTTTATGTTTAATAGGCTTTTTTCTTAATCCCTCTTATTATCCAAGATTTTTGCTTATCCAATGTTCTGCTGGCCCATTTATCTTGGATAAGTGAGACTCTACTGTATTGTATTGTTTTCATTGTTGTTGTTGCTGTTTTGCACTACAAAAAATAAGACATGTGCAGTGTGCATAGGAATTTTTTTTCAAATGATAATTCAGCCCCTCAACAGTCTGAAGGATGGTGGACCGGCCCTCTGCTTCAAATGTTTGAGGACCCCTGGTCCAGACTATTTGGCCAACTGCCTCTCTTCATACAAGCCAGCCCAAACTCTTCAATCATCAGGGGAGGCCGTCCTCATGCTCCTACCTCCGTCTCAAACTTGGTTGGTGGGGAGGGCCTTTTCTGCAGTTGCCCCCTGCCTCTGGAACTCCCTTCTGAACGAAATCAAAACAGCCCCCTCACTACCCTTCTTCAAAAAGCAGTTAATTTTTTTGTGCTCCCAAACATATAGAAAAGCAGATGGATAAGCTAATGTTTTAAGGCTTTTAAGCAAAGTGGAATGGAATAAGAATATAGCTTTTAACACTATAGGCACTGTTTAGTGTGGTATTGTGTTATATTGTTTATTATTATCTTTTATTATCTAATGTGGCTGGGTTCCACACACATCCCACAATTTATAGGGATTTTTAAAACTTCCTTTACTAATAAAAACTACAGCAACAATAATAAAAGAGATATCCTATTGATTAAATTAAACAACAAACTGAGAAAACTTAATGAATTTTGCAAAGGTAGAATGGAATAGGTTCTTTTCTGGAGGCTTTGTTTGCTTGCTTGGTAATTTTTGAAAGTATTTTCTGATGGAGATACAGGAGGAAAAATATAAGGAGAGGGGGGAAACAAGATAGTTTGGGTGGGTCAAAGCTCAGAGCCAACCTAATATTTTTAAAGCAAAGCACAAACACTCTTTCTCCCTACCCAAATGCACACCCAATCTACCCACACTTTCCAACTCCCAGTCCCACTACAAATAAAGATTGAAGAAAATAAATAAAAAAATAAAAAATATATTGCAAGAAATAGATTGCTAATACTATTTGCTTTTGAGCCAAAATGCTAATGAATCAAAGCCAAACAAAAAGTGATGAGCTGTGAGCAGCAATGAGAATAGATAAAGTGGACTGAAGCATGATCTGTGTCTCTCAAAAGCCAGGACACAAAGGAGAAATAGAGGCACTTGCCCCATAGACCTAGCTTGGCTAAGACACATTGCGGCTTTCTTCTCTTTTGATTGGCTCTACAGACAGGGCTCACAGGGAAACCCCGTGCATGTGCTGGGTTGCCTCTCCATGATCCGTGTGTTCCTGAAGAGAAACCAAACATAGTTGTGGCCAAAAGAAAGATGGGTGGCAGAACCCATGCTCTTATGGCTGTCCAAATGAGTTGAATCAGCCAGAGTCCATTTTTAAAAAATGAATCCATGCACAACCCTAGTAGCTAATCATACTGCTGTTATGATAATGTTTGTAAAATGCCAAATACATCCATGAAATGCCAAATGCATAGTTCTGCAGAAGAAAATTACAAGACAAAATGTTTTTTTTTAAAAAAAAAAAATCAGATATAGCAACCAGTTTAGACAGATTGGAACATGTCTGATTTACCTACTGTCCATCTTTCATTTTAATATGGGGAGAGGCTGGCCTTAATTCTTTGACTTTTATTTATTTATTTATTACAATATTTATATCCCGCCCTTCTCACCCAACAGGGGAATCAGGGTGGCTTACACTAAAACGCATATATAAAAATTATACAGTGCAATATAAATCAGTTAAAAATCATTAACTTACATCAGTATTCATAAAACACATTATAAAATACAGGTAGGCGTGATCAGTTAAAAAAAAACCTGGGTCTGTTGATTGAGTTCAGCGTACATGATAATAATTAACGCTGCCAATTATTATTCAAAAGCCTGGCCCCATAACCAAGTTTTAACCTTCCTACGGAAGGATAGGAGGGAGGGAGCCTGCCTGACTTCAATGGGGAGGGCGTTCCATAGGCGGGGAGCCACTACTGAAAAAGTCCTGTCTGTCGTCCCCGCCAGCTGCACCTATGAGGCTGACGGGACCGTGAGCAGGGCCCCATCTGATGATCTTAAGCTTCGAGGTGGGTCGTAGCGGGAGACACGTTCGGACAGATAAGCTGGGCCAGAACCGTTTAGAGCTTTATAGGCTAAAGCCAGCACCTTGAATTGTGCTCGGTAGCTAATCAGCAGCCAGTGGAGCTGGCGTAACAGAGGAGTAGTACGCTCCCTGAATGCCGCTCCAGTTATTAACCAGGCAGCCTCCCGTTGGACTAATTGAAGCTTCCGAACAGTCTTCAAAGGCAGCCCCATGTAGAGTGCGTTGCAGTAGTCTAAACGGGATGTAACGAGAGCGTGGACCACTGTGGCCAAGTCCGGCTTCCCAAGGTACGGTCGCAGCTGGCGCACAAGTTTTAACTGTGCAAAGGCTCCCCTGGCCACCGCCGAGACCTGGGGCTCCAGGCTCAATGATGAGTCTAGGATCACCCTCAGACTGCGCACCTGCGCCTTCAGGGGGAGTGTGACCCCATCCAGCACAGGCTGTAACCCAGTACCCTGTTCGTCCTTCCGACTGACCAGGAGGCCCTCTGTCTTGTCTGGATTCTTTTTTAAGGAGAGTGAATTCATTATTCTTGGATTCACTTAAGTAAAATGTAGGTAAAACATTCAAAAGGACCATTACAATAACAAAAATAACTAGCAGAAATCACAGCAACTGTGATGTCTTAATTGAGAGACGTAACACTAACCTCTTCTCTGGCTATAAAATAGTAAGCCAGCTTAGAAGAAGAATGTTTTCCTTACTGGATTCAAAGCAGGGGGCATGACAAGTGTAAGAAAATTTTAAAGTGTGGTATCTTTAGATTACATTATAACTGTTTCATTAGAAAATTCTAAGAAGTTTTCATTGCTCAGGGAAAAGCAAATAAAAAACCACTTTAAAATAAAACATGAAACTCACTGGGCATTGGATCTGAAAACAAAAGTTATTTCCCCTACCTTTTTTCCTGACTGCTGTTTTCATGCCTGTAAAAACTGGTTTAAAGTTTTGTACCACATGAACACAGGTATAAAATCACTAATAAATATATCCAGTGCACACTCTTTACAAGTTCATTATAATTACTGTCTTTTGAATGGACAATAATATTGTGCTTTATTATATAATAAGAAATCTGGCTTGTACTCCATGTAACTTGAATACCACATAGATTTTCAGCCAATTAAAATTTGACTTGGGGCAAATTAATTTATTAGGATGTCATTGATCTTACTACCCAATCCAAAAGTATTAAACAAGATGTGAGCTATCTCTTGCAATTTGAATAGAAAGAAATAATATTAATCAGAAAATCTGTGAAAGGAGGTTTCTGTTACCATCCACTACTGTTGAATACTGAGCACTGATGTAATAATGATTAACTTTCTGCACTTCAGTTCCTTCTCACTTCTCTGATTTCATCCCTCATCCACATGCCCAAGCACAGACATAATAATCTGCCAGCTGAGGCAATACTCCATGCATCAGAGAAAGTGTGCTGCAGTTGACAAAACCTTGTGCTGAATAAAACTTGATAGCCTTTAAGGAACCATAATACTCTGCCTCTATGCTATTTTTCCTGCAAGACACTGATATAGCTTACTTTCTCTTGCCCAATTCACATTGTATCAGAATGCCAGAATATTTTTTTCTGCACATGACGTGCATTTGTCAAAAATATATGTTGCACAGCTTTAAACAGCAATGTTCAGGTGATTTTAAAGCTTCATTATCTATTATTTTTACATTGATTCTGATTCCTTTTATTTTTGTTTGCAAGCTATCCATGAAACATATACTGGTGAGCAGCCATATAGATCATCATATCATTGCCAAGACCATCATAATATGTGAGAAGAGCGGCTAAAAAACTGGAGAGTGGACCAAAAATCTGACTCAATATCTCAGATTCCTCTATTTTTCATCCTCCCATTTACTTTATCTGAAATGTTTCTTTCTATTTCTTGAGTCTACATAAAAGAACTGTTGGCATCCCTAGAGCCACATAAAGCCCTCTCTATTCTCACCAAAGGATAAGATTTTCCCTTAAAATACACCATCATTTTGGGTTGCATTTTTGTTTTTCTCACCAATGGAAAAACAGGTAGAGAGTGGCAGGGGGCAGAAACACAAAATCAAAAGCAGGGCAGATAATATGTAAAACACATAAGGTTCCCTCACACAAAAGAAAAGTTAATGCACTGTTGATATGCAGAAGTAATTAGCAATTCCCTGAGGAAAAGGCAAGACACTCTGTGATAACAAAGAATTGAAGTGAAAACAGGGTACTGTTGGGGACTAGCCCACTTCATGCTTTCCCTGGAAGAGAGACCAATCTCTGATGACATCTGGTCAAAGTGTATGTTGCTTCTAGTTACACATGAGGGCCCCAGCAGCTAGTTTATCGCATCCCTTTCTGGTTCCCAGCCAGCATCATATTACATACCAACCATTCCTTCCATCATTCATATAGTTATCTACTTTTCTTGTCTTTATATAATATCTTCACTTGTGTCTTTGTCTTCCAAACAACCATGCTAAACTTGTTCATTCATCATCATACCCACAAGTCTTGTATTTCTATGATGACACAAGCCCCAAAACCTGGACTCATCCTGGATCAACTGTAGATGCATGATATAAATTGACTTTTTCTCTCACTTTGGGCAAAGTTAGGGAATTCTCCAGAGTCTTCTGGGAAAACTGGAGTATCCCACAAATTTGGGCAATCTAGACAGTGTGATCCACTCTCCAGATTGGACACCATGTTACACTTTCCGTACACTCATTACTGCAAGATAGGGGAATGGATTGTGTCCATGTGACTGCCATCACTAATCCCTGACTATAAAGCTCCATCTGAGCTCTTGGGCATTGCAGGTGCCTCTGCAGATGTCAGAATGTGACTGACAAGAAGAGGGTCTCTCGCTCCTTCTTGCTAGTTACGCATGTCTGGACTGTCCCTAACTCAAGGGAGAGAGAACATGAATCCTGCTTCAGCTTTTCCACTGAGTTAATGGTAAAACCACGTTGAGCAGCTTTGTCCTGGGTTAATTTGGATTACTACAGTGTTTGTCACTGCAGGATTGATTGCATCACACACCAACTTAAGTGGTCAGCGTACTCACAGATGGGGCCTAAATCCACAAAAATTATGATACCAACTTTGTTTTCTCAGTTAGTCTCTATGGTTGTACAAGATCCCTTTGCATACTGATATTCCAGACTAACAGGGCAATGTGCTGGAATTCTAGATTTTCTGTCATTACTCATAGACTGTTTCCAAACTACAAATAATGGTATGGTTTTTTTTCTTGGGAACTCTTTGAATGCCGGGGGGGGGGGGGGGGGGGAGAGAGAGAGAGAGAGAGAGAGAGAGACAGAGACAGAGACAGAGACAGAGACAGAGACAGAGACAGAGAAAGCAGTATGGAGAATTAGGGCTAAAATTTCAAAAGAAATGAAGAGAAAGAGAGATACTCTTTTAATACTTACCATTATTAAATGAGGGTTTGTTTGTTTGTTTGTTTTGCAGTAGAGGCAGTCTCATCTGGACGGCTACCAAAAATCAAAAAGTGGAAATAGGAATCAGAGAAAAGAAACCACCCCCAGCCTTCCATTCAACAAAGACTTCAGAAGCTCCCATTTATCCAACAGTGCATTAATCATTAAGAGTCTAATATTACATAATACCATCACTGGTTTTCATGTACTGAAGTGGTTACTCTATGAACATATAAATACAGCCACTTGGCTTCTTATCTTTTCATGCCTTGTGACCGTTAGATATTTTTGTGAGCATAATCTACTGGGGAAATGTTGTGTTTGAAAGAATGGGAACTGACATGAAAGCTTCATTCATAACATTTGATTAGTTACTGTTTAGTCACACATACAAATTGCCAACTTGCTAAGTGATGAATTAGGTGATATGTAAACTAGTCCACTTCTTCAGTAGCCTTGAATGAGTGTTATAGTTAGTACAAATTTGTATCAAATCATAGAAATGTTCATCCACAATTCATTAATAGTAATAGATAAAATATTCCTGCTTTGTCATGTGTTGTATTTTGACTAATGCTCTATTTTTTATGCCAACTCTCTGCTCATTCTGATAATTTCATGCCTGCTGTCATATTTTCATCCTTTGTATAAGAAACTTCCCCAATTTACACATGTTGAGCTCTTATATATCCTAACATTAAAACATTCAAAAACCAGAAAATTGCCATGGCATTGGTTTGTTGACTTTATTGGCTAGGCCATTATGACAATTGCAATCCACCCCTACCCACAACCTCCCAAAAAAACAGTTTGAGCAGCTCTTACCTGGAATTACAAGATCCAAAATTGTCCACACAGGTGGTTGAGATAGTGACATCTTTGCTTTTTGATGGTTCAAAGTACACAGACCTTATTTCATTCGCAAAATTATTTAAAGCTATTAAATATTTTATTTATGCTATGTGCTATGTGTATAAGGTGTATGTGAAACATGCATTATTCAATGTTTAGATGTCAGTCCTACCTCTAAGATACCTTATTATCATTTATGAAAATATAGGTATTCCAAAATCTGAAAAAAGTGAAGTCAACAACAATTCTGGCCCCAAGCATTTTAAGTAAGGGATTTCCAACCTGCAATAATCTCTTCAAAAAGTGGTTGTAGTACAAAAAAGACCAACATATACAGCAGGCTCTGGCCTTCACTCAGTATAAGATGGGCTTTTGGCAGCCCCCATACTAACTGTTTCTGAGTTCTTGATATGCTGAATACATTTCACTATGGTTAGCCTCCAGGGCCTTCAAGATTAAAAAGATCAGTTTAAGATTGAGCCAGGTCAATGGTCCCTCAAAGCCAGTGCCATCTGCTCTGGATGGCAGTGGTTCTCCCATGTCACAGTCAGAAAGCTATTTCTCAGCATGACTATGTAATGATCCTTTTTATTGTAAATGCCAGGGACTTTGTATTACACATGACACCAACAGTTCAAAATAAAGTTTGTCCTTGAAATGCCCATGTGTCCATCTACAGCGTAGATTGTTTGCATTCTTTACTTCCTACCCAATTCCAAGGTACAGAGTGCCTACTGGCAGGGGAGGGATCAGTTTCACTTATTTATAGTTTCAAAGTCCCACTGCCTAGAGTCGTAATTCATTGGATGAATGAACCAAGATATCAACCCGTGTTTCAAAACTACTTCACTGACCTTGGCCTTTCACACCTTCTATTTAATATAATTTTAATTTATCTGTTAACAAGAAACTATACAACAGTCAAGTGCAAAGCCCCACTAAGTATCTATGGACTGAGCTCACCACATAAAAGGATAGATAATCTAATGTAACTGGAGAAAGTGTTCTAAAATGCAGTCATGTACACATATATCTTAGAATAAGCCCTTTGAACCACTGTACTGGAGAATACTTGTGTTTCTCTTTAAAAATGAATTTCATTCAAAGTTAATTCAAGTACACTATGGTTAAGATATGATATTAGTTAAATCAGTATAGTGATCTCTATAACAGACCTCCAAATGAATCTGCTATATCCTTAGTTTCTTTTCCAACTGCCTTCTACTTTGCTATGTATTGCAATCTTTTCCAGTGTGTCATGTTATATCATACTATGTTCAAAGTACAATAGCCCCTGGTTAGCCATTTTGCCTTCCAGTAAAAGTCAGGCTTCATTTGCTGCATTACAGGACATATTTGAACATGTAATTATCTTATTTAGATCTGCAGTTTGTCAGACAAAATGGAAAAGCTCGAAAATGCCATAGTGAGCATACCTTAGGAAAATTAAATCAAAATAAAATTTTACTTCTTTCTTTTCCTCTTGTTTTGAAGATGGAATTCAGCATTGTTTCTCTGCCTTCAATAGCTATTTGACATGCACAATTTTGGGAGATGTGATACAATGTAGTAATACAGACACCTTTTTCATATAAACATCACAAGTCTTCATCCCTCACATATAATAACATGAGCCACAAATAAAGTTCCCAAATTTCAGGGTATAGCCTCTGTTCTCTGACTGCCTGGACAAGGGGAAGGAATGTCAGAGTGTGTGAGAGTATTATATCTATATTTCCGTCATTCATTAGACTCTTTAAAATTTGAATAGCATACCCTGTGAAAATGAGGTTGATGCCTCATGGTTCATGCTTAATGACACAACCAGAAGCTGCTCTTCATAACAGCAGAATTGTAAAATGACTGGGGCCTGCTCCCTATGACAACACAAGGTGTAATTTCTAGGTCTCAAGTTGTGGGCCTGAAATCTCATATAGTCCTAACCTGGTGACCTTATAAAAAAGATTTGCATTCATTGTGAAATTATTATATCATATTCTACTTTTCTGGAAAAAAACCCACCTATCTCTGATAGCAAATAACAGCTATCTTGAGAGTCTTGCAACTATTCAATAATTTTTTGACCATCAGTAAGAAATATCCTAAACTGACTAAATGATCCTTGGGATACCTACTGACATGACAATCCTATCATTGAGGGATTATCCTCAGAGTGTCTTTAAAAATTTGCTTTTCTAGCCTTTCTCATAGCAAAATGATGAAATACCCTCCCAAAGTTAATATCACTTGCAAGACTTCTGGTTTCTCAAGTCACTTCTGACACATAAAAAAAACCTTGCAAGACAACACTAAAGAGACAAGATGGCCAGCAGCTTAGCCTTTTTTTGCCCTCATTGCATTATGCCTGCAGTTTTTGATAGGTGTTGATTTGATGAAACTTCTTGGAGTTGCTGCAATAGTTACTAGCAGTGTGCAAAATTTGCAAAGGCTATTGAAAAATAGTTGGTTATTTTTGCAAGTCTCATCTAATAATACAAGTGTGGGGTAGCTCATATTTTTTTCCAAATGTAGCTTTGAAAATTTTTAAAATCAGGTATAACATTTCATAAGGATAATTCTCAGACAGATCTGTCGGATGCTTGTGAAGGAGTCATTTGGACACTACCTCCTGCTCTCTCAGATCCAGTGTCACATATTCTATTTCTGAACAAAATGTACAACAAATGTTATTGGCTGCTTTGGTTCTGTTCTCTGATGTGCAGATGACATTATCCATAGTTGCGTGAAAACTGAGCAAATTGGGCTCTTAATCAGAAATCTGCACATTCTACCAAATAAGTAGCCCTTGCTCCCACTATTTTAGGGTGTTTTGCTTTCCCTCTTCCACCAGATATCACTTCTTCCTCTCTATGCACATTCTGGAACATGCACTTCTTGATTATAGACTTTATGAATAGGGGAAGACAAATATGTTTATCTCTTATAGGACCTTATCACATTGCCCAATTGATTCGGCATGCATCATGTGGTCTCACTGGGGAGAGGGCATGGGGAACCCGTTGCTCCACACCCTGCATTGCCTGACTTACCTGGAACCTATCCCATGGGGGAAGTGTCCACCACCTGGCTTCCCCCCATCATTCTGAAGGCAACACGGGAAGCCGCCCACTCTCACCTTTTGGCATGGAGCCCAGCTAGAAGTACATGTCTGTTGTGTAATACACAAGGAGTGTATAATGAGCAAAGTAGCCCATCAGATGAGGTCGTAAATCCTCAGATGCATCTACAGTGTAGAATTAATGGAGATTGACACAATTTTAAATGCCATGACTTAATACAATGGCATTATGGGAGTTGTAATTTTGTAAGCTCTTTAGCCATCTCTGTCAAAGAGTGTTGGTGGCTCTACCAGTCCCATGATTCCATATAATTGAATCATGACATTTAAATTGATGTTGATCTGCATTCATTCTGCTGAATGCAGCCTAAGAAAGGGCACATTTTCATTTGAAAGGAAACAAGGACAGATACCATTATAATTCAAGTACTGTGTGATTTGATTTAAACTAGAGCTACTCAACAATTTTTAACAGATGCATTTTAAAACTAATTCAGTTTGATAACATTTTAAACTTGTAGTTTAAGTGTATTTTCACACAGTAAGATTCTGCGTACTTTCTACCTATAACTCTGTTTATCCATGTTATTTTATCTCCCTCAAGTTTGTTTTGAATTACCTTGGGTTAGAGTACTACAAGTAAGACCAGATATAAATCAAATAAAGAAATAAATTACTCTCTTTCAATCTATCAGGACAATTTTTGTCACTAGCTTTATTCTGTTCTATTTTATCAGAATCATTTTAAATCAAATTCAATATTTTATTGTTTCTCTGACCTGTACAACAGTAAGGTGAACAGACTGGGATTTCTTATGAAATACACTGTCATCCCAACAAAAGTGGGTACATCACAGGTCAAACATAAATAGACACAGTGAAATGATGCCAGCTTTCTTAGAGAATGTTCAACAACATCAGGACATGTAATGGAGTATTGAAGAAGATGCAGACACTGGACTGCATTTAGTATATTCCTTCCCCAAGTTTATGACTCAAGAAAATTGTACTAGCTTCTGTGATCCAAACACATGATAGTCTTGGTAATTTGCTTGGAAAGTTATTTGAGCTTTAATCCAGTTTAAAAAGCCTCACCTTTTATCCTGTAGTTTTCCAGGAAATCCAGATTTATGGTTTATGGCCAACCCTCCAAAGCGACATTGCATTCCTGTGGAGTTGGGGAGAAGAGTTAATGGTGGGGAGAAAGAAATTGGTGGGAGATGACCTAGGTTAGACAATAACTTCATAATTCCTGGAAGGCACTGATTCTTTGTTTGAATGTTAGGTGTGACTGCCTTTTTTGTTTATTTGTTTAAGGAGGTGTGTGTGTGCATGTATCAATATATCAGTGTACCTATCATGCCCCATGAAGACCCTCACTGTTTCCCCTAGTTAAGCCCTTTTTAGTTATAGGGAATAATATTTTATGTACCGTTTCTAGAGGGTCAGTCTAGACCTGTGGTTCTCAACCTGAGGTCCTCAGATGTTTTTGGTCTTCAACTCCCAGAAATCTTAACAGCTGGTAAACTGGCTGGGATTTCTGGGAGTTGTAAGCCAAAAACATCTGGGGACCCCAGGTTGAGAACCACTGCTCTAGACAGCCTCTTTGCATTTGAAGCCTCCGTTGCCCTACCCCTTTAAGAATCCTCTCAGGGGTGGAGCATCAGGTAAGACACTCCTGGTTCTTGGAAGAGTCAGCTTTTTTGTGACTGGAAAATGAAGAAAGAGGGAGGCCGGAAGGTCTACAAATAGTACTGTTCTGCCCCCACGCTATGTTAACTACTTAGGAGTTGAAGAGAGAAGAAGGCAAGAAGGTTAACAAAATAACACATCCAATTGGAGCTGTATTCAAGTCCAGTTGGAGCTGTATTCAAGTCCAGTTGGAGCTGTATTCAAGTCCAATTGGAGCTGTATTCAAGTCCAGTTGGAGCTGTATTCATGTCTAGTCGGAGCCGTATTCATGTCCAGTTAGAGTTAAATTTTGGAACCATCTTAGAAACAGTTGAACACAATACAAGAAAAAGACAATAAGAAGAAATAAAGATGCAAGAGACTCAGTTTGGCAGAACTGTGTCTATCTCTCAAAGACTTTACATCTCCTCAAAAAGACTTTGTAGTGAAATTCAGGAGGAGAGAAAGAAAAATTCTTGACAGTTAATAACCTCTTGTTTGACTATATAGTCTCTGATCTGTTCCCTGCACAGTCGGTTCACCTCCTAAGTAGTTAAGACAGTGTGAAGAAGAAAATTACCCTTGCTTAATTTGAAATATATTCAACTGTGTGGTGCAGGGGGGGAAGTGAAGCAGCCATGGGCAAATGGCCAAAAATAATGACATTACACCCCAATTAACAATACACAGGAGAAAATCCAAACTGGATTCAGATATTTGTCTGTGTTGGAGCAGTGGAGACAGCCATCCCAGATACCTGTATGGTATTTTTCATATTGGTTCTGAGCCACATTATGTGCCTGTGTAGAAGGGCCCATAGAGTCAACACCAATCTTAGTGGTAGTTGTTAAATCAGGATGGAAATCATATAGTCCTCCAGGTATTCTTGAACTGCAAACTCAAGCATTGCTATCTATTGCCTCTGCTGGCTAAGTCTGCTGGAACTTGCAGTCCAACATACCTGGAGGGAAACATAATTCCTACCTCTGTACTAAACAATAATAGCTATGACTAACCTTTTGGGACATGTTACTAATTTGTATTTCCCTATTCTTTTGAACAAAATAGCTTTTATGAGCAGTGCCAAGTCTTCCTGAAAGTTTTATTTGTGAAAATGCTTTCACAATTATACTTTTCTGTGGATTCAGAGAAAGGGGTATGAAATGGATCTGTGTTCTTATGAACAACCAGATGTGTATTACACCAAAGTGAAGTGACTTCTCCTTTAGTACATCCAGTTCATAAAGTTATTAATATGGAATGGTTTGCTGCTGTCCATGTGCTCTCTTCCTTGAATATGTATTCCTAGTTGTGTGAAGTAATCTTCACATAAGTGGTCCTTTGCCTTTTAAAAGATATTCTGAGAGGATTTGAGAGAAGCAGCAGTTAATGTCATAATTGCAAGCAGTGAACACCCCATTCCAATATTTGAGAACGGGGGGGGGGGAGAGAGAGAGAGAGAGAGAGAGAGAGAGAGAGAGAGAGGGAGAGAGGGAGAGAGGGAGAGGGGGAGGGAGAGGGAGAGGGAGAGGGAGGACAGGAAGACAAGGGTCACCGGTGGTGATTTCTCATTTGGAAATCACAAAATATATATATAATGTGTTCTACTGGATCTTATAGGGTCCAAAATTCATAAGGTCTACAATGGGAAGAAGGCAATGTAACTAAAAAGAGGACAATACACAAAAGGACATGTACAAAATCTATGTGCAGGATTTTTGTTTCACCATGAAAACATTTTTTCTGATTGTATACTCCAGACTATTTTTCTACTAAATGTGCATAAGTTTTAAAATGTAAATCTGGAGTAACTGTCCTGTAGTCTTTAAATACTGTTGTGAAGTGTGTGGTTATTTCAGGGGTTTCCATCACTGCCATAAGACGTTATGTTGATGCATGAAATTCACAAACCGATTATGCCAGCATGCCTCTATTGAAGCCAAATCAATCCCATTGATTACTTTAATGGTACTAATGCTACTTACGTTCAAGCACTTTAATTTATACAAGAGAAGTTTTAAATCAGTTTTTCCCTAAAGACCGTAATTATATGCACACTGATTTGAGAGGAACCACGGCTGGACTCCCTAGAAAATCAGGATGCTGCCATATATTGAGGAAGGCCTCTGTATTTTCTGACCTGCATCTTTCGATGGCTGTCCAGAAGATAGTGGCAGGATCAACACTGTCATATAATACTGTTTGAATTGTAACACAGCTTACTTGCATTGAGCTGCATTATATGGGTCTACACTGACCATGATTCAAACTGCATTATATTGCAATGTAAATCTAGCCAGTGACTCAATAAATGAAGCATTCATGTGAGGCTTATTGAAATTTTGTATTCTGCATAACTGTTAAAGATTGAAGAGATTTACCATTTAATATCTGGCCACCATAGCTGCATTTAATGGTGGTGGTGATGAGGACTGTCATTGTTGCTGCTGCTGCTGTTGCTATTTTAGTTTCTTTATATCCCATTTTTTTTTCAGTCCAGACAGCTGCACTCCTGCATTCCTGCTCCTGTATTTCTGCTTGCATCCTAATGAATTACTACCCTGTTTTCCCGAAAATAAGACAGGGTCTTATATTAATTTTTGCTCCCAAAGATGCACTAGGTCTTATTTTCAGGGGATGTCTTATTTTTCCATGAAGAAGAGCTCACATTTATTGTTGAACAACAAAATGAACATTTATTATATACTGTAAAGTAGTTGTCATCACAAACCAGCATAACCAGACAAACTATGAATCCTATCAAGAATTTCTTGTTACTACCATTATTTACATGTACAACAATCTATGGTACCTCTTGCAATTTAGGTTTCACAAGGTTTCCACGCTGATTTCTCTCTATTCTAGTTTCAATGTAGTCATGAATGATGAATAATATAATATACTATAATAATAATATGATAATATAATAAAAATATAATGATATACAATATATTAATGAGATAATATAGGATATAATAATAATAGAAAATGATAATAATATGGCATTAATAGGATAATATAATAATGGGATATAATAACAGAATAGCATAATAATATAATAATAATAGGATAATATAATAGAATAATAGAATTGAATAGAATGATATAAAATATATTAATAGGATAATATAAAATGGAATATAATAATAATAACAGAATATGCTAATAATAATAAAATAATAATATGATAATATAATAGAATAATAGTATAGAATATAATGATATAAAATATATTAATAGGGTAATATAAAATGGAATTTAATAATAACAGAATAATAATATAATAATATGAAAATATAATAGAATAATAATAGAATAATAATATAATGATATAATAATAATAATAGAAAAATATAATATAATGATTTAAAATATATTAATAGGATAATATAATAATGGGATATAATAATAGTAACAGAATATGATGATAATAATATGGCAATAGAATAATAGTATAAAATAATCAGTTTCATGGCATAGGATAGGAAGATGAGAGGAGAATCCCAATGCGTCCTGTACCTTTAAGGGCAGAAGCAGCAGGACGAAAGCCCTCTTCCTTCCCTCCCTCCCACCCTCCCTTGCCCGGGCTCCAGGAGCCAATCAGAAGCCTCTGGGAAGAAGAGAGCATGGCCAGCATGGCCAGGACAGAGAAGGAAGAAACGGCAGCGCAGGCAGCAGCCACGGAAGGTTTTTCAAGCCTCGGCTGGGGGACAGGCAAGGCAAGGCAGGGAGGGAGGGAGGGAGGCACAGAAAACAAGCACTTTCCCTCCCTCCCTCCGGTGTATGAATGAGTGCTGCTTCTGCCCTGCAGCCATGCTTCCCAATGGAACTCTGCTGCAGCCTTAGTTGCTAGGTCTTACTTTCAGGGGAGGCCTTATATTTGGCAATCCCCCCAAACCCCTGCTAGGTCTTATTCTTTGGGGAGGTCTTATTTTCAGGGAAACACGGTAGGAAGACACAGCATTCATGGAAAATATAGAAATGCAATTCTTCATTAATCCCCTCATAAAAAGTAGCAACAAGTTATGTTAGCAACTTTCTTCATGCTGCAAGAAAGTATTTAGAACCAGTATGGTTTCTGAAAACTATCCACTATTTGGAACTCATTCTGAGCAAAATTTGCATCTAGATTTTTAATTTTGATATATATATAGCAAACAGCCTTTGCACAGAAATATTCTTTGCAATGTTCTAGGGACTTATTCTGCAAAGGTCACATGTTTGTGTACAGGAGATATCCTATTTTTTACAGGAAACACTCCTTTCATCACAGAACATTCTCTTAGCAAAAAGAAATCCCACATGAACATTTTGGACAGAATAAGGGCCTTTCAACACAGGAAATAAAATCCAGTTTGAAGCCAGCTTGAAGTTGGTGTGTCTAGAAAACACTGCCTTGCAATATAATCTCCAACACAAATCCAGTCAGAAACAGGATGACTGAAAATTGCTCACCAGAAATTTTGGATCTAGTCATAAAATCTGCTGAAGCTTATTTGAATATAAACATTTCATTGCTGGCAATTGGAACCAACCTGTGGAGCACTTATGAGGACAGTTCTAATGCATTAGCAGTCAGAAAAGCGAGATACACAGCTCAGCGTGAAGGTAAACAAAAACCCTGGAAAGGATACCAATGTGTTCTCATGGGAATGCTCAAGTGCTATCCTTTGCTGTGCCTGACTGCAGTCAAGTGTTGAGAGGCTGTTTTTCACCAGGAGGTGGGAGAAAAAAATCCTTGGATCCACTCAGTCTTTATGGCCACTGTCACAGCTTCCAGCCAATTCATGAAATGCCTATGTAGGCACTCTGAAGCAAACCACATCTGTTAAATCCACATCCTGACAAGGATTAATTGCTTGTGTAGAAGCAGCCTCAAATTGTAAAGGTTCTCAACTCAAGATGCTATTGTTTTGGTTTGGTTTCCCAACACTTACAAAACAGATATTTTGATCATTTAAAACATATTTTCAAGTATTCTTTTCATTCTAGATTGATTATGCATCTTGAACCATAGTACCCTCAAGGGATATTATTACTGAATGGGAAGCAATTGTTCTTTGGTGTGTCAATTTATTTATGAGCATAACTCATCACCGTAATAAATATGTGTTTCAGAGTGTCCTTGGTGCTCCTTGGTTCTTCCCACAGGCCCTTCTGAAAGACCCAGAGTTCCTTGCAATAATAAGGTCAATTGACAAGATGTTTAGAAATTTTAAAAATGAGAGTTCCAATATGCCTAAGTTAGCAGAGAAGCCTTCAAATGCACCTTTCAAAATTATGATGAATGGCTATCTATCTGGGCACAGATAAGATGTTGTCTACTGATTAATGACTGAGTGTTGTGCATCACCTTTCATTATTGGAAGGACTCGTTCACAAATGTACTCCACAGCTTTAGGTATGGGTCTTATTTTGCCCACTTAATAGATGAAATCATCCATCAAGAGAGCACTTTTTGTCAAAAATATGAAATGAACATATGCCAAATGGCTGTGAGTAAATGGCAAGTGCACTCTTTAAATTGATTTATCTATTCTCCTACATAATCAATAGAGTGGACATTTTGTTCTAATTGTGCCTTGCTATGTGACTATGGATTGCCAGGCTATTGAACTCGAATATAATACATTTTAAAAGAAAATAAAAAATAAAAGCAGCCTCTTAAATCGTCTTTATTTCCAGGATACCACCAAGACAAGCATTCAATTTGTGCTGGAATCAATTCCAATTAATGTTTAGATGGAGGACAGTGAGAGAAATATGGAAGTGATTTTTCCTCCCTCTTCATAACTTGGTTATGACACATGGGCTGAGATCCTAAGCTAAATCATAGCTAAGCTCAGTCACAGCTCAATCACATTCTTCTCAGATCATGGATTCTTCACTTCCAAGTTTTGAATTTAGAGTTGAAATACAAGCACTTAATTTAGGCCAGAACTTTTAAATATAAGATAACAGTGGCCAGAAGATGGGAGAGTTTCTTTTTTAGACTATAAAAGTGTCCATGTTGGGTTTGGGTAGCTGCAGTCAAAAAGGAGCAAATAAAGAAAATAAGAACCAAATATTCATTCTATTGTGCAATATTTTAGATAGTCCACTCTGTGCTTAAAGAAGAACAAATCATTTCATTGGAAATGCTCTCTGGAGGAATCCAAGGCCAAACTATGTGCTTCAAACAAAGTGCTTATCTTTTTGTTTGTCCATGCCTTAAAATTTTATACTTGGGTCTAGTAGTTAGTCTTAAGTCCATTTGATAATGTGTTACAGGGAACACATCATTTCCCTTTCTTTATGTATGCAAGATAAAATAGGTAGCAAAATAACACACCACAACATTTTTTTTGGTTTAGTTTTAAGTTGCTATTGTTTTCTCTTCCCTCAAATGGCTTCAGACCCCGATATTTTAGTATCACTCCCAATATATGCCTGCCTGAGGACTGAGGTCTAATATAGTGGCCCTCCTTTGCAAATTCATCAGTGACATCAAAACATTGTAAGAGACCATGTGTAAGGTCTCCTAATCAATGACATCACAGTAGTGGAATGTCTTCCTTTTAGATCAGTGGTTCTCAACTGGGGTCCCCAGATGTTTTCAGCCTACAACTCCCAGAAATCCCAGCCAACTTACCAGCTGTTAGGATTTCTGGGAGCGGAAGGTCAAAAGCATCTGGGCACCCCAGGTTGAGAACCACTGCTTTAGATGTTTGCCAGGCATCACCACCAGCTTCATGTAATTGGAAAGTAAAAGTGTGGCTGTTTTTACCTATGGGCCCAATTTATGTAAATATGCTTATGGTTTTAAGCAGCTTTAATTTTTTAAAACCCATTTTAATTTGTTAATGGGTTTAATATATTTTAGACCATTTGAAATATTGCTTTGAATTGTTCTAATTTATTTCTGTTGATTTTAATCTATTCTCATAACTTATGATAAAATGTGTGTAAAAGGTCTGTAAAAGCATCCTGATGGACACATATAGATCGTGGAGTGAGAACCTCTTCCATGCTATTTCCCTAAGGTTATTTTATGTGAACGTCTTAAAATCAAGTTAATAATTGGTAGCTGAACAAATAAATCCCATTGAAAAGTATTAAGTTTTAGTTTAATATTTTAAGTTTAAGTATTAAGTAAATGGTACCTCAGATTTTAAACTTACAATGTTTCATTCCAACATGATAGGGATGAGTGACTGTTAATGCTAGTGGGGCAGTTAACCTCTCCAAGAGAGGGGGCTGTATGTGCCACCATGGCGTACCTTTTCATTTTTAAATTGCCCTCCAGACACCATCATGCAGAGTATTTTCTCCTTGTATTTAGGCCTTGCTTGTGCATTTCTTTAATTTAATTTCTTTCATTTGCTATTTGTCATGGGCAGCAACTTGTCTGAGCCACACATTGCCCACCACAGGTGCAATATTTAAAAATATTCTGTTGTTCCTATGTTTCAGTGTCATATCTGGCAAACACAATACAGTGTTTTGCAGGCTATTTGTTGATTAAATCTTTCAAAATAAAACATTCTGCAATCTGACACAAGTGACCAGAGGGAAGAGGAAACAGAAGCCCATTAGAATAACTGTAGGCTGATAGTGAGCTTGAAAATGTAACCTTTGCATGTCTTTCATTTTGCTTTCATTTGTATGCTGTCGGAGAAAAATCACTACAAAACGGGTTATTTAGTATTCATTGGAATAAAGCTTTGGCAAATTCCAGATGTTGCCTTCCTGCTTAACCTATGTTTGGGGAAATAAAAAGGTGTTTTCCTTATGTTCTCTCTTTTAGTTCCATAAAGCAAATGGTTTTTATTTTCTATTTGTATTTCATACAAGATTTTCAATGTAGGTCATTTTTGGAAGTGTATTGGACATTCCCCCTTCCCCAAATTGCCCTTCTCCTTCCTTTTTCTCTGGACTGGTGTTACTTTTGTGAAAAGCCCAAAGGACACATTTGTTTTGCAGTCAGTTTGCTGTGAGTATATAATTAACTGTATAGCATACCGGGATGTTTCAGCATTCTAAAATTAACAGACACAGTAATTGACGTTATTGGGTTTCTACTCCACCCCATACACAAATGCACCAGAAACAGACACACACACATACACACACACAAAGCCAAAGGCTGATCTAAAAGGTTAATGGGAATAAAAATGTGAGCACTTATACCACTTTGAGTCTCTTTAAGAGAGAAAGGACATAAATTATTATTATTATTATTATTATTATTATTATTATTATTATTATTATTATTATTATACATAAATGGAAAATAAAATACTTCCAGAAAACAAATCATTAGAGAAAAAGAAGTAATCCAGAAAAGTTGGCCAACAAAGAGATCTCCCAAAGGGCCAATATTGTTTTTTAAAACCCTCTGCAGGCCACTCCTCCCTCCCTGCTTCCCTGCCTCTTTGCCTGCCTGATGAGGAAGGCAGACAGGGAAAGTGCCAATCAGTGAAGAGGAAGCCCAGACCCTTTTGCAGACTGCTGGGAAGCCCTTTATGGGCCAGATCCAGCCCATGGGCCATATGTTGTGCAGGCCTGCTATAGGGTCACCATAAGTCAGAAATGACTTGAACACACACATTTAAAAAACCTAACAAATTCTTCTATGAAAAGAAATCTCAAAACCAAAATGTGACTGTCAAAACCATCTATGAGTCACATCCCACCTCCACACATCCCTGCCCCTTGGAGTTGTTCATAAGACCTGTTTCGTTTCTAGAAGAGCCAATATGTCAATGTTTGAATTGAAAATACTCACAAGGAATTTTGACTGAGAGACTACACAGAAAACCAGTTTCAAATTCAAAAATACACCATGTGGTGAGCCTTTTAATTAAGCCAACTAGAAGGCACAAAAGCAATGGCAAGCTTTTATAGCACATTGTTTCTTCATCTCTAAGAGCCAGTGTGATTAACTGCTTGTTGGCATAATAAAAGCATAATTCGTACTTACAGCAGTTTGTATTTTGGATCATTTCATTGGAAAACTGTTTCTCCTGTTCTCAGGAAGGCAGTAGCATGATAGATAGATAGATAGATAGATAGATAGATAGATAGATAGATAGATAGATAGATAGAGATAGATGATTGATGGATGGATGGAGGGAGGGATGGACAGACAGATAGACAGGATAGATATTTTTAAAAGTGTCAGCGAACAGAGAATGAACATACGGCGGTTCTCTTGAGATCTCTTTAGAATCCTGATGTCCTCCTAGATGAACCACTGAAAGCAGTCAGGGGTTGTTTTACTAGAATTCCTGATAACTCTCCAAGGGAAGCGCAATGGGACCACAGCCACACCAACACTGCTTCCAATATTACAATAAATCAAAATGAAGCATTAATCCCCAAAGTGGCTACCATAATGTGGTAGGAGTCATAAATTGATTGTTTCAAGTGAAAAAATGATTAATTTCCAAATTGTCCAGTAGCAATACAATACAGCACCAGGAGACTATGGCATTGTATTATAAGCTCTAGGAAAGGATGCAGTGCAATTGCATTATAATAGTGTTAATGATAAGCTCCATCATGTAGTCTGGATATTCAATTTTACTTTCTGGTTAACACTGCTACTCTTGCATTTATAGGAGAGACAATGAGCACAATGCAACAGGAATTTCATATCTAAATGATACACTGAAAAGAAGAATTGTGAAACAACATATATGGGAATGGGAAACTTTGGGATAATTTCCAGCATTGGGCCCAACCTAATAGGAGCCACTGATATACCTGCTCTGCTAAAATGCATCGGATGTGCATGAAAGAGTGGATGTGCCGTTGTATGACTTCTGCTCATTCCATGTCTGTAAAGCTTAATGTTGCAACACATGCTTTCATTGCAGATGGTGCCAGGCTCACTCTCCTGACTGAAAACTTGGATAACTGCCAACCAGGGAAAATGCTGAGGTATACAGACCAATGATCTCATTTGTTGTAATTGACAGCACAATCCCTACATATATCTCTGCAAGAAGAGACCACAAAGGCAGACAACTGTGTTGATCCATATTAATAAACCACTTCTAACAGTTTGAATTTTACTAGGAACAGGTCTTTTGAAAAATCCTTTCTCTACGTTTGGTTACTGTGAGGATTGCAGCTAGGCAAAGAAATAAAAGAGAATCTAGACAAAAAGATGGCTTTTACATGAACAGGGCTAAACTAAAGTATTTGAAGGAAGAAACCAGATGCACAGCATGACCAGAAGATAAACACCTCCCCCCAGAGAGGAAACTGCAGACTTTCAATGAAAACACGCACTTTCCCTTTCTTCCTTTGTCCTGAATTGCACTAGCACTGATTTCCTCAGATAAGCTGATTCTTTTCAGAACATCTCATAAGAGGAGGTAGAAAAAGATATCCCTTGAATTGGATCGATCTATACTCAGCTGATCTTTGTGGTTATCATCCCAGCTTTTAGCTGCTTTATGAGGCACCTGTGTATGTACTCTGCAGAAATTTCTTTCATTCACATCCTGACCCAGATTAAATGGCTGTGTAGAAGCAGCTTTAGCTTCTGAACAACATCCCTTCCTCCATTCTACCACAACTATGGGCACCTTAGAACAAGATCCCTGGGATAGTGGCAAGAGACCACTACAAACAGAAATATAATTCAATACTATAAACTATAAGACAGTTTTTCATCTATATGCTATAGTCAGGGAACATAATGTACAAACCAGGATTGTAGAGGTTCAAATTATACTAAATTATTCAAAATACACATCTCTAAACCAAAATCATCCTTATATAGAAAAGGTGAGAATTCCTAAAGCAGAATCCAAAACAATATAATCAATGTGTTACAAATACACATGTACATAGAAAGCATAGCTCTTATACTCAAGGTTTGGGAGTCCAGTGACATACAAAGTTCATGTTCCACATAGAAGACTGCGCATTCAAATCTGTATGTCCAAGTTTGTAAATCCTTTTTGAATCCAAAATTTTAAATAAATCCAAAGTTTATAACCATCCACGACCGGTTTCAACTGTGTAGTCTTCCTCAGGTGGTAGTTTATGAAGGTATATGGATTCTGCTTCAGGAATTTTCTAAAGTCATTTCTGAATTTTGAAGGCAAAAAGTTTGAAACTTTCAGAAACTTCCGAATATTCGTAATGACTTTGTTAATGGCGGAATCAATTGCGCAATAGGGAAAAACAGCACCAATGAGGGAAACTTTAGGGGATTCTCTCACCCTCATTTTTTGAGCTATCCTGATGAAACTTGCTACAGTAGTAGAACACATTTACCATTGATAGCTCACCAAATTTCAGAACATTTTACTAATCCTAAGATTTTTGGTGAATTTTCATAATTTTTATATAAAAAACATTTTTAATAATTACAGAAATCTTTTCCTGGTTTGAAAGGGTTATTTCCTGTTTAATTTGGTTGTCTTTACTTTAAAAGTCATTGTTCTACTTCAGAAACTTTGTTTTTGTGGCTGAAACTCTATTAAATTGGTGGAGACTCAACAAACCATAATGTGCTATTTATAGGATGATGTCCCTTGCGCAAAGACAAAGTTTTGGCAGTGTAATAAAGTTTTTCCATGTTTTTGTGACAGAACGGAGTGAACCCAAAGAATGAACAGTAACGTTGCCGAACTCCCCAAAACGGAGGGAGAACAGCCTTCTCTTTATACAGAGAGAGGTCCGGGAACAATGGGAGATGCACTGCTTTGGCAAAGCTTGTCGCCAAACTCACACAACAGGCTGACATATTGAACCCAGAGAACAAACAGTAACATTGCTACACAGAAGATGGGAGATGCAATACTTTGCCAGGCAGGCACAGGCAGGCCTTGTGGCTAAACGTTGCTGTACTCCCCAAAAAGGAGGGAGAGAACAGCCTTCTCTTTATACAGGTGGAAGATGTAGGACTTTGCCATGCAAGCACGGGCAGAGCAAAGAAACTGTCAGTTGTGAGATTTTAAAAACAAACCCTTTCCCAAAATCCCACCCAGCACTTTTGTCTCCCAAAATGCCTTCTCTTTCACTCCTTTCTTTCTCTCACTCTCCCCCAAAGTCTTTCACTTCTCCCAATCTCCCCTTCTCCTAAATCCAAAGTTAAAATAAATGCTTTCTTTTTGCAATGGCTCCCTGCCTCCCTAACCCATGCAACAGCAGCAAAAAAACAACCACCCTAGTCCCTTTCCCAGTTGGAATGAGGCTCAAAGGCATGCGGGGGGGGGGGCTTAAGCAGGACATCTAAAACCCCTCCCCTTAAACAAACATCAGCACTGATTGGGCAGGGAGGCAAGCCCAGGCTAGGCTGCTCCTCCCTACAAACAAAGTTTGGTTGCATTAAAAACGCTTCCTCATATATCCAAAGGTAATTCAGAGCCCATTAAATCAATGGGCTCAAACGCTTCGAATTTGAAAGTTAATTCTCACATGCTAATTTGAGTTGGAACCCTGTTCGGAACCCCAAAAACATCTGATTTAATTCCAAGTTATGATAATAGCGAAGAAATCGCACATGCCTACTATTTTAGTGTGCTCTACATAGCACAGGGAGCTCTGGTGTGGGCAGGTCCATGAGGTCACGAAGAGTCAGGAGCAAATAAACAACAATACATAGCATTTCTGTTGAGCCCGATTTAGAGATTTCAAACATGTGTCAGCTAGAAACCAGTTAGCAGTAGTTTTTTTAAGGAATTGTATCATCAATACATTTCCAGTCTGAATTCATGGTGCCTATTTTTACATTAAAAGCCTTATATGGATTGGGATCTCAACTGAAGGAGTGCCTCTCTTTGTTTACCCCTGCCTGAGGATTGCAGAGCTTATCTCTGAGTCCCACCAGTGGAGAAATTCGCTGTGTGCAGACATGTGAGAGGACTTTATCTGCTATGGCATCCCAACTGTTGAATGCCCTTTTCTTTGAGGCTTATAGTTTATATTGATGCTGGCTTCATTCCAGCATCAAGTTGAAAAAAAGATACATTTTATTAAGGTTTTTTGTGGCCTAATGATTTTGCCCAAATGTGCCTGTACATATATATGGTTTTAAACTGCAATGTGTTAATTTTCTTTAATGTTTTTAAATTGTTTTAAACAATTGAATTACTTTTATTTGTAAACTGCTCTGAGCTTCTGAAATGTATGATGACCTATAAATACTTTTCTTAATAAATAATGCATATCAGATTGTGCTTAATGAAAGCATTCCAATTATTCCAAACTGCTTACCACCCTATTTCGAAAGGAATTTGGACATTCAGAAACTCACAGAAACTTTCTTTCATGCTCTCTTTACAAATTTTCTGTGGCCTGTTAATCACCACAAAAGCCTCTTAGTACTCTAATTTTTCACTTTTCCCCCTGCTCAATTTAACTTTACTATTGAAAAAGCTTGGCAGATTCAAGTGCTCTTTCTCTCACCCCAATCTGGAGCTTTTGTCTTTCCTTTGGACTAAAGGGCTTGAATGGTTTACATGGGGCAGAAAATGCCTATGACAAAATGATGATTCATGTCATGCACATATTCATTGTCTGCATTTCTATAGCTCGTTGGAAGTTTCAAAGCAGTCCCAATTCATCATCTCAATAATCCTTACAAATAACATCATGTTGGGAATGTGCCTTCGGAGACTGTGAATGATAGTGGTGGGATCAGGAGAGGAAGGAAAAACCCTCGCGAGGAGGGCTCGTTGGAGGATTTGTTTAGGAAAAGGGTCAGGGAGACTGATGGGGAGTCTTCTGAGGAAGATTCATATGGGGATCCTGAGGTGGAAATAGATGCTGGGGAACAGGTGTTAATGGAGGAATTGGGCACGGACCGGAGATGCTTGGGGACGAATCGGGGCCCATGGATACTGCTGATGCTGGGGAAGCTTGGGTGTCTTCAGAAGCAGAACCCACTTGGTCTCCTTAGAGGAGTGAGAGGGGGTCCACAGGTGTGGATAGAGTTGGGCATGGGCAGGATGATTGGGACTCTGATGAGGAATTCGGAACACCTGACCCAAAGGCATTGGCTGTGTGGAATTCTGATTCAGATTAAGAAGTTGAGACACCTGCTCTTTGGGCGTGGATAGTTTGGAAGCCCAGGGAGACCTGGATATAATGGGGTTTTTTGGCCATTATACCTTGCATGTGGCAAGGTGTTGCTGGACGCCATTGGGTTTCCTGTGTGTGTTACTGAAGACTGGACTGGGACTTTGCAACGGATGTAAGTTTAATCTGGGTTATTCTGCAACGGAGGGCTGGAATTGTGGGTTTTCCTGGACTGCACTGTTATTACTATTTTGTATTAGCTGCTGTTCACCCTCATTGCTTTGGCTCTCTGTGCCATTTCGTGTTGTGACCTTCTTGGATGACTTCTACCTCTCGGACCTTGGACCTTGGACTGGAACTTGATTCGGCTTTGCTCTTCGCTCTCAATCCATGGCTTGGCGTCATTTTCTATTCCGTGGCTGTCTGCTGTTGCTGATTACTACCTTCACTCCTGAAACCGACGCTATCTGCTTATTCTGACTTTGGACCGGCTTGATGACATTCTCCAGCTCTGCTCCTTTAACTCCTGGCTTGGCATTTGCTTCTGCAGCGGCTTGGCGCTGCTGGTTTATCCCAACTTCGGACCGGCTTGACGACGCTTTCCCGCTCTGCTCCTTTAACTCTTGGTTTGGTGTATGTTCCATCAGCGGGTGCTGCGAACTCGCCAGCGTCTCACTGTTTTGCTGGCTTTGCTGCTCTCAACTGGGAGTTCCCTAGCTCAGTTTGGGCGTTTGTTTGTTTTGAACTCCTTTTTGTACTTTTGAGTTTTGGGAAAGGTTTGTGGGCGGGTTTCAATACTACTTGCTTTAGTTCATGCCTCCGTTTTTCAGCCCATTGTGAACTTTTGGGTCAAGTTCTAGAACTTTAAGTTTAACCTGGATTATGTCTCTGGTTAATCCGGATTATTTGCCAGTTCTTGTTTTTTGGGGTTTTACCCACTTGTTCTACTTAATAACACTGAAAGTTAAGTGTTTTAAGTCTTTTTAGTTTGTTGAGCTATTTTTTGGACTGTTGCTTTAATAAACTCTATTTTGCTCTCTAATTGGCATCTGACTTTTGACACATCATCTGAATTATTTTAGGTTTTTAGAAGATATTTATACAAATTTATAAACAGCTAATTTTAGTTACAATTATATGTCCATGGAAGGGCCAGTGTGGTATGGTGGTCTGAATGTTGGATTAAAACTCTGGAGACCAAGGTTAAAATCCTTGAATGATCATGATGCACACTGGGTGACCTTGAGCAAGTCACACTCTGAACCAATTTTGTCATCAAAATCCCAAGATAGGATTGTCTTAGAGTTGCCATAAATTAGAAATGACTTGAAATAATACAAGAATAGGTCCATGACTCCTAAAAATTACTATTTTGACTAAGGGTGCATTCTCCTCTAATCCCATTATCTCAATAATAATAATAATAATAATTTTTATTTGTATACCACTCTATCTCCCCGAAGGGACTCAGGGTGGTTTCCAACATAGGTAAAATATTCAATTACCAACATAGAACATACAACTTAGCCATACTAAAATCATCAACATATTACAATTAAAAATAATCAAACACGTTTAAATACCCTCAAAACACCCTAAGATAGCAGTATGAGAGGGCTTATTAATAAATGAAAATATGTATATTCCAGCCTTTATCTCAGATCGTCAGAGAGCATAATGTTTATTTATACCCCTCTTCTTATCTCCGCAAGGAGACTCAAAGCAGTTTACAGTAAGATCAGTTTAGAACCATTTAAAATACCATAATAACAATAATGTCAAGAGACTAAAAGCACATCAAATCATTTATCACTTAAGACAATTCACAACCAGTTAAAACCATTTACATTTTAAAGACCATAGCATGAATGTAAATTAGATAAAGCCAATTAGGTCCCAAAGGGCTTTCGTCAAAAGCAGGGCAGTAATCTGGCACCAGTGTTGGTGACAATTAGCCCTTGAAAGCAGGTTATTCAGTAACTGAGTTATAGCAGAGAAGGACCTCTCCCATATCCTCCCTTAGTGTCTTGTCCCCACTGGTACAACCTCTCTAATAGACCTCTGTTACTGGGTATAGTGGTCCCAATTTAGAGCTTGAAATATTGTCATCAACACCTTGAATTCAGACTGGAAACATATTGGCATTCCATACCATTCTTTTAAAACCATTATGATATAGTTTCTGTATGGTGTTACAATCAGCAGTCCAGCTCCTGCACATTGTACAAATACAGTGTTTCAAACTATCTTTAATCAAAAATCCTGCAGAGTACATTACAGTAATCTAATTAAGAACTTACCACTGCACAAACTACTATGACTAAAGGAGTGTCTAAATGTGCCTAAATCTCCATACTCACCACATATAGACCACAGGCTGTTCCCACAATGCTCAGTGGCTTTGGGTGAGTATCTTGGGTTTTTTTATTTTTGTTTTGTTTTTTGCTTTAAACTGACTTTACACCACTTTTGGAAAAAGTTAGAAAATATTCCAGAGTCTGCTGGAAGCTCCAGAGTATTCCAGTGCTTCAGGGGAATCTGGACAGTAGTGTCCTGGATAGTGAGGATTAGGAGATGTTGGATGAAGACTCATCAGTCAAACTGGAGCCCAGCCCAGCAGCTTCCTCAGCCAAGATTTGAAGCAAATCCCGTGGAAAGAGTTACTACTTCTCAGCCTGCAAAACTGTCAGGATCAGTGCTGAAAACGAAGATGAAGGGCATCTCTGCCCAGCATCTGAATCTGGAACAGAGTTGGGACAGCAAACTGATCCTGGAAACAGTATCTCTGTGTAAATGAGCCCTAAATCAGTGTTTCTCAACCTGTGGGTCCCCAGGTGTTTTGGCCTTCAACTCCAAGAAATCACATCCAGTTTACCAGCTGTTAGAATTTCTGGGAGTTGAAGACCAAAACATCTGGGGGGCCACAGATTGAGAACCACTGACCTAAATTGTCCCTATCCAGAAAGGTAGTGGGCCCATCAGAACTGGCCCCAAGTAATCTTAGAATGAAAGAATGTGATTTGCCCAAGGTAATCCAATGAGTTTCTAAGGCTGAGCAAAGATTTAAAACCTGGTTTCTTAAAGTCAGATTCCTCAATTAGTCTCAAAAAAGATGCAAGATTCTGTATACTCTCATAGTTGGATAAAAGAAATTAATTATGAGTACCTTCTTAGTTTCAATTAGCTATTTATAAGTACTGGCATAATCCTACACACATTTTATTAAGAATAATTTTCACCCTATGGACTATTATTCCAAGTTACATGTAAGCATGTTTATGATTCTAGCCTTTGTTATAATTCTATTTCTTCCAGAAGTTAAAAGCAGCTGCCTATCTAACTAGTTTAAAATAAAAAACTACCCACAACCTGAGTAGTTGCATTCATTTCAGTGTGTTGTCATTTTAAGAATAAAATCAGAAATTTTTATCTCCGCAAGGAGACTCAAAGCAGTTTACAGTAAGATCAGTTTAGAACCATTTAAAATACCATAATAACAATAATGTCAAGAGACTAAAAGCACATCAAATCATTTATCACTTAAGACAATTCACAACCAGTTAAAACCATTTACATTTTAAAGACCATAGCATGAATGTAAATTAGATAAAGCCAATTAGGTCCCAAAGGGCTTTCGTCAAAAGCAGGGCAGTAATCTGGCACCAGTGTTGGTGACAATTAGCCCTTGAAAGCAGGTTATTCAGTAACTGAGTTATAGCAGAGAAGGACCTCTCCCATATCCTCCCTTAGTGTCTTGTCCCCACTGGTACAACCTCTCTAATAGACCTCTGTTACTGGGTATAGTGGTCCCAATTTAGAGCTTGAAATATTGTCATCAACACCTTGAATTCAGACTGGAAACATATTGGCATTCCATACCATTCTTTTAAAACCATTATGATATAGTTTCTGTATGGTGTTACAATCAGCAGTCCAGCTCCTGCACATTGTACAAATACAGTGTTTCAAACTATCTTTAATCAAAAATCCTGCAGAGTACATTACAGTAATCTAATTAAGAACTTACCACTGCACAAACTACTATGACTAAAGGAGTGTCTAAATGTGCCTAAATCTCCATACTCACCACATATAGACCACAGGCTGTTCCCACAATGCTCAGTGGCTTTGGGTGAGTATCTTGGGTTTTTTATTTTTGTTTTGTTTTTTGCTTTAAACTGACTTTACACCACTTTTGGAAAAAGTTAGAAAATATTCCAGAGTCTGCTGGAAGCTCCAGAGTATTCCAGTGCTTCAGGGGAATCTGGACAGTAGTGTCCTGGATAGTGAGGATTAGGAGATGTTGGATGAAGACTCATCAGTCAAACTGGAGCCCAGCCCAGCAGCTTCCTCAGCCAAGATTTGAAGCAAATCCCGTGGAAAGAGTTACTACTTCTCAGCCTGCAAAACTGTCAGGATCAGTGCTGAAAACGAAGATGAAGGGCATCTCTGCCCAGCATCTGAATCTGTCACGACCCAGGCGGCAGAGGCACCAATAACCATACACAGAGGCCAGAATCTAACTAATATCTTTATTGAAGGAATATATAAGGTTAATAAAAACAAGTGTAGAAAATAGTCCAGAATTAGACCCTTCAGGAAAGGTCAGAATTAGTCCAAAAAAGCAATGTCCAATAAGAAATATTAAGGTCCAAAGTTGTAATCCAATAACCGAAACACTCACTTTGCCAAGCAAAGTGAGGGGAGATGACAAGGTCCTTTAGTCCATAAAACTTGAGCGTGGCTAGGAAATAACTTGATACTTGAAACAAGGCTTGAACGTGGAACAAGGTAACTAAGAACAAGAACAAGGTCCGTGGAATAACTTGGTAAAATCCGTGAAACAAGGCAAGGATTTGTCCTGGGAAACAAGGCAAAGTCCGTAGGTAAACAAGGCTGGGAAGCAAGGCGAAGGCTGGATAGCAAGGCAAGACTTGAGCTGAAGCGAGGCTTGAATCGGAGCGCGCTGTCCAAACACAACTCGCTCCGCAGGCTGACGAATTGACTCCGCGAAGTTGCTACGCGGGCAAAACACCTATATAGAGTCCAACTTTCTCACCAAAGCGGTTCTCTGGGAATCAGAAACGAAAGCTAAACTCTGAGACCAGATGTTAAACTCCTTAAAGATTCTCACGAGAACCAATGTTAATTGGCAACATTCTTAGCTGCTATCCTCGCACTCCTGCGCGAAGCTGAATCCAAACTTCTCTGTTGTTTACAAAACTCCCGGCGCAAGAACACGGGAGAAGTAGGCTCTGGGGTTGTTTGACATACTTCTGGGGCACAACTTTCTTGCAGGTGCAAGGTTTCCAGATCTGCCTGGGAAGTATCTGGCTGAGAGGAATCCAGTTCAGACTGGGAAGGTAAAAAACCCAAGTTTTCATCTTCATCAGGGATTACAATGTCCTGAGCAGGACTACAAGGCCCATGGTTCATCACACTATCCCCCTCCTCAGGGCCCCTCCCAAACTGGGGTCCTCTCCCCGAGGCGCGAGGTCGCGGTTTGGTGGGATAGGTCAGATGGAAGCGACGGGTTAGATCAGGAGCATGGACTGTGGAGGCGTCTTCCCAAGAGCGTTCCTCAGGCCCAAAGCCCACCCAGTCAATGAGATATTGTAGGCGGCGGCGATGAAAGCGAGAATCCAAAATGTCCTCAACCTCGAACTCCTCCTCCCCATTCATCAAAACAGGAGGGGGGGCCGGTTGGTCTGTATCAGGACGCACACCATCCGCCGGAAGGAGCAGGGAACGGTGAAACACTGGGTGAATGCGCATTGAACGCGGAAGTTGGAGTTTGAAAGTCACGGGGTTTAATTGCGCCACCACTGGATAGGGGCCAATGAAGCGGGCATCTAACTTCCGGCATGGGCGGTGGGAGGGCAGAAAGCGAGTGGACAGAAAAACCCGATCTCCTACCTTGATTTCGGGGCCCGGCTGGCGGTGTTTGTCAGCGTGGCGTTTATAGTCCTCCTTGGCTTGGTCCAGTTGCTGGAGCAAAAGTTGTTGCACCGCTGTGAGTTCCTGCAGCCAATCCTCTGCTGCGGGAACTTCTGAAGTTTCAATGACAGGGGGAAAGAAACGTGGATGGAAACCGTAGTTTGCAAAGAACGGCGTTTCTTTTGTAGAAGCTTGAACTCCATTATTGTAGGCAAACTCAGACAGTGGTAACAGAGAAGCCCAATTGTCCTGTTGGTAGTTTACATAACAGCGAAGATACTGCTCCAAAGTGGCATTAGTGCGCTCCGTTTGCCCATCTGTTTGGGGATGATGAGCTGAAGATAAGCGAGAGTCTATGCCCAGTAGTTTTTGTAGTGCCTTCCAAAAACGAGAGGTGAATTGAGATCCACGGTCTGTGACTAAACTCTTGGGCAATCCATGTAGTCTGAAAACATGCTGAAGAAATAGATCCGCAGTTTCTTTGGCCGTGGGGAGGCCTTCGCAGGGAATGAAATGGGCTAACTTGGTGAATAGGTCCACCACCACTAAGATCGTGGTGAATCCACAGGAAGGTGGTAGGTCAGTGATGAAATCCGCGGAAATTATTTCCCATGGGCGAGATGGGGTAGGAAGGGGGTGTAAAAGCCCTGAGGGCTTCTCCCTTCGTATCTTGGAGCGCTGGCATACTGGGCAGGTGTTGACATATTTTTCCACATCCTTGCGGATCTTGGGCCACCAAAAATCTCTTAGGATCAAATGCATGGTTTTAAATAGTCCGAAGTGTCCTGCTGGTTTGCAGTCATGACACAGACGAAGCGCTTTTTCCCTGCCCGGTCCGGGTGGGATATAAACATGATTTCTATAGCAGAGCAGCCCATCTTTAAGCGAAAAGGGAAAATGCAGACCTTGGCGAAGTTGGTCCTGCGCCCAGGCATCTGCTTGCTGACTAGCCCTGATTTCTTGAGCACAGATGGGTCCTGGAGTAGGGGAAGTTGAACCAATGGGACTGGATTTGGTGTTCCCCACTGTGAGCGTGGCAAAGTTCTCAGGTTGTAGCAGTTGGGATTCAAAGGTCTCCTTGCGTCCTGCAGCGTATTCCGGTTTACGTGACAGGGCGTCTGCTTGCTTGGTTTGAGCTGGGGTCACATAATGGATCTGGAAGTTGAAACGTTCAAAGAATAAAGCCCAACGTTGCTGCCTCTGATTTAGTTTGCGGGCAGTTCTTAGATGTTCTAGATTACGATGATCAGTGTGGACTTCAATGGGGAATTTGGCCCCTTCTAGCCAATGTCTCCAAGTTTCAAAGGCTGCCTTTATGGCCAGTAGTTCTTTTTCCCAAATGGTGTAATTCCTCTCTGGTGTGGTTAGTTGACGAGAATAAAAGGCACAGGGATGGAGGTGTTCTCCCACCGGTTGTAAGAGTACAGCCCCAATTGCCACATCAGAGGCGTCCGCTTGCACCACAAAAGGGGTTCCAGGATTTGGGTGCTGTAGAATTGGCTGGGAGGTGAATAGTTTCTTCAGTTGCTGGAACCCTTTCTCTGCTTGATCAGTCCAGCGGAAAGGCTGCTTTCCACGGATGCAGCTAGTGATGGGGTCGGACCAGCGGGCAAAATCTGGAATGAACTTGCGGTAGTAGTTCGCGAACCCCAAGAAACGCTGCACCTCTTTCTTGTTAGTTGGCGCCCGCCATTCCAATACTGCTGAAACTTTGGCTGGATCCATGGAAAGCCCTAGAGGCGAGATGCGGTAGCCAAGGAAATCTACCTCTTGTAGATCAAAAGCGCATTTTTCTAGCTTGGCATAAAGTCCATGATCCCGCAATCGTTGCAACACCATTTTGACGTGGTTCTCATGTTCTGATTGTGATCTGGAAAACACCAAAAAATCGTCCAGGTAGATTATCAAGAATCTGTCTAGATAGTCCTGAAAAATATCGTTGACAAAATGCTGGAACGTTGCGGGAGCTCCGCATAAACCGAAATTCATAACTCGGGACTCGAATAATCCGAATTTAGTCTGGAAGGCGGTCTTCCACTCGTCCCCTTCTCTGATGCGAACTAGATTATAAGCCCCCCGAAGATCCAGCTTGGTGTAGACCTTGGCTCCTCGAAGTCGGTCCAATAGATCCGAGATTAAGGGCAGGGGATAGCTGTTCCGCTTGGTGATATTGTTCAATGCTCTGTAGTCCACCACCAAGCGTAATTCCCCTGACTTCTTCTTCACAAACATCACTGGGGAGGCGGCTGGGGATTGAGAGGGTCTGATGAACCCCTTGCGAAGGTTTGTCTCTAAGAATTCCCTGAGAGCTTCTTGCTCTGGTTCAGTCAGGGAGTAGAGATGCCCTCGCGGGATCGGGGCTCCCTCCACCAAGTCAATGGCACAGTCATAAGGTCTATGTGGGGGTAATTTTTCGGCTTCTTTCTCATTGAATACATCCCAATACTCGGAGTACTTCTTTGGCAAGGTGATGATGGGCTCGGAGTCTGTGGCATGGCATACCTTGGCTACGAGGCAATGGTTTTGGCAGTACGGTGAAGCAAACTGCAGTTCTCTGTTGGACCAGGAGATGTTAGGGTCGTGGAGTGTCAGCCATGGAATTCCCAAAATCACAGGGAAATGGGGAACCTCGGTAACAAAGAAGGAAATCTCTTCCATATGTTCCCTTATCCACATCCTGGTGGGTTCCGACCACTGGCTTACGGGGCCCGTCTTGAGGGGACGGCCGTCTATGGCTTGCACCACACGGGCATTCTTGAAATCATGATATTGTAATCCCAGAGAGTCGGCATACTCTCTATCGATGAAATTGTTGGTAGCTCCAGAGTCTATCATGGCGTGGATCATGACGGGTCCCCTTTTTGCTGACCATAATGTGACCACGAGAAGGAACAGGACCCCGGTTGGCGGCTCTTGGATGGATTTTTTGACCGGGTTGGCGAGCCTCTCTACACCCGGTCGTTGGCTTCCCCCGCCGGCTGTGTGCCAGTCGGCTCAGACGCCTTCGACTCCGTGGAGGACGCCGCCGCAAGACGGGCGGCAGGCTTCCCTTTGGCTGGGCACTCTCTGGCGAAGTGGCCCCCGTTCCCGCAGTACCAGCAGAGGTTCAAGCGTTGACGACGGGCCTTCTCGGCGGCATCTAGTCTGGGACGCACATTGCCCAACTGCATCGGCACCTCCTCGCCTCCTCTGGGGTATGGGGTTGGCGGCGGGGGTCTCCACACCGGACGTGGCTGAACACTGGCGGGAGCGGGGGGTTTTGCCCCGGCTCTACCGCCCTGGCCTCGAACCCATTGTTTCCTGTTGGCAATCATGACTTCAGCCCGTAAACATTGATCAATGAGTGCCTCGAGGGTCTGGGGAGGATCCACCTTGGAGATTTCTTCCAGCATTTCAATGTTGAGACCCTCCCGAAATTGTCCTCTGAGGGCTACATCGTTCCAGCCGGTGTTGTGGGCCAGCACGCGGAACTCGGCTATGTACTGAGACATGGGTCTGTCTCCTTGAAGGAGGCGCCGGAGTTTGTGACCGGCTGCCTCCAAATTGTCCTCGATTCCCCAGGTCTCCTTAAGGTGATCCAAGAAGCGTTGTGCTGAATTTAGGTGGGGGGAGGCTTGATCAAACAGGGCCGTCGCCCAGCTAGCCGCTGGTCCATCTAGAAGACTGTAGACCCACGCCACCTTGATGTCTTCTTGGGGAAACTCGGCATCACGGGCCTCTAGATAAGCTTGACATTGGCGGCGGAAAACATGAACCTTAGCAGCTTCTCCAGAAAACTTGGTAGGCAACGCCATGGCCGGGAGGCGAACTCCGCGCTCCCTCAACCCTTTTATTTCTCCATCCTGCGCGTTGAGTCTGTCACGGATGCGGTCCACTTCGTCCTTGCTGATGGTGTAGCTGAGCGGCTGTCCAGCCGGCGCGGCTCCGGTAGACATCCTGGCCTCGGTTAGTTGGTGCTTATGGGTGGCGGAGTCAAACTGTCACGACCCAGGCGGCAGAGGCACCAATAACCATACACAGAGGCCAGAATCTAACTAATATCTTTATTGAAGGAATATATAAGGTTAATAAAAACAAGTGTAGAAAATAGTCCAGAATTAGACCCTTCAGGAAAGGTCAGAATTAGTCCAAAAAAGCAATGTCCAATAAGAAATATTAAGGTCCAAAGTTGTAATCCAATAACCGAAACACTCACTTTGCCAAGCAAAGTGAGGGGAGATGACAAGGTCCTTTAGTCCATAAAACTTGAGCGTGGCTAGGAAATAACTTGATACTTGAAACAAGGCTTGAACGTGGAACAAGGTAACTAAGAACAAGAACAAGGTCCGTGGAATAACTTGGTAAAATCCGTGAAACAAGGCAAGGATTTGTCCTGGGAAACAAGGCAAAGTCCGTAGGTAAACAAGGCTGGGAAGCAAGGCGAAGGCTGGATAGCAAGGCAAGACTTGAGCTGAAGCGAGGCTTGAATCGGAGCGCGCTGTCCAAACACAACTCGCTCCGCAGGCTGACGAATTGACTCCGCGAAGTTGCTACGCGGGCAAAACACCTATATAGAGTCCAACTTTCTCACCAAAGCGGTTCTCTGGGAATCAGAAACGAAAGCTAAACTCTGAGACCAGATGTTAAACTCCTTAAAGATTCTCACGAGAACCAATGTTAATTGGCAACATTCTTAGCTGCTATCCTCGCACTCCTGCGCGAAGCTGAATCCAAACTTCTCTGTTGTTTACAAAACTCCCGGCGCAAGAACACGGGAGAAGTAGGCTCTGGGGTTGTTTGACATACTTCTGGGGCACAACTTTCTTGCAGGTGCAAGGTTTCCAGATCTGCCTGGGAAGTATCTGGCTGAGAGGAATCCAGTTCAGACTGGGAAGGTAAAAAACCCAAGTTTTCATCTTCATCAGGGATTACAATGTCCTGAGCAGGACTACAAGGCCCATGGTTCATCACAGAATCTGGAACAGAGTTGGGACAGCAAACTGATCCTGGAAACAGTATCTCTGTGTAAATGAGCCCTAAATCAGTGTTTCTCAACCTGTGGGTCCCCAGGTGTTTTGGCCTTCAACTCCAAGAAATCACATCCAGTTTACCAGCTGTTAGAATTTCTGGGAGTTGAAGACCAAAACATCTGGGGGGCCACAGATTGAGAACCACTGACCTAAATTGTCCCTATCCAGAAAGGTAGTGGGCCCATCAGAACTGGCCCCAAGTAATCTTAGAATGAAAGAATGTGATTTGCCCAAGGTAATCCAATGAGTTTCTAAGGCTGAGCAAAGATTTAAAACCTGGTTTCTTAAAGTCAGATTCCTCAATTAGTCTCAAAAAAGATGCAAGATTCTGTATACTCTCATAGTTGGATAAAAGAAATTAATTATGAGTACCTTCTTAGTTTCAATTAGCTATTTATAAGTACTGGCATAATCCTACACACATTTTATTAAGAATAATTTTCACCCTATGGACTATTATTCCAAGTTACATGTAAGCATGTTTATGATTCTAGCCTTTGTTATAATTCTATTTCTTCCAGAAGTTAAAAGCAGCTGCCTATCTAACTAGTTTAAAATAAAAAACTACCCACAACCTGAGTAGTTGCATTCATTTCAGTGTGTTGTCATTTTAAGAATAAAATCAGAAATTTTGTATTAGAAACACCAGTGTCTTTATTCTTGCACTCATATTTTCAGATGTTTACTAGAATCAAGAAACCAGTGGGAGGGATGCTTACTTTGCTTGGGAAATGAATCTCCCCACCAATCTAATGAATATTTAATAGCCAGAAAACAACATCAACAAACCTGTCATAGCTGTACACTCAGTGGGTGACTAGAAATAAAGTTCTAGCTGGAGCCAGAGAGTTGAGCCTGGGACATGAGCCCTTCCTACAGTGAAAGTTCCTGTGATGTTAGATGGTGTTACTTCCTTAATCAAGCCAAGACCCAGCTGTAAGACTTGCCACCCACTGGGTATCACTAATGTAAGTTAGTTTTAGATGCTAGCACCTAGTTTATTTGGATGGAGCTGCCAAAGATGTTTGGAAGTTGCAAAGACTTTTTTTTATCCAATATGGCATTTCTTATGTATTCATCTGAAACCTGAAGAGTCCTCACAGAACTGACAGATTTCATTTCAAGATAGATATGCTTTACTCTGACTGAACCTGTTGTGTATAGTGCATATGCCCATCATACAACAATCTCTTGATCCTATTCCTCTTCTCCTGCTTACTCTATATACACTCTTCCTTTAATTATTTGCCCCAAAATCACATCAAGATAAAAAACAAATAAAATTCACAATAAAATACATGTTTTGAAGAAAACAGGTACAGTAACTCTTCCTAATAATATTTCGTTCTAAACTCCAGGTGATCAACAATTAATCCCAGATTTTCAATTTATAATCACACTTCTTCTGTGGCCCCTTTCACACAGCTGTATAAAATCCATATTGAACTGAATTACATGGCAGTGTGGACTCAGATCATCCTGTTCAAAACAGGATGTGGGTTATCTGGCCTGATACTCTGGATTATATGGCTGTGTGGAAGGGCCCTTGGACGACAACAGTTCCCAAAGTGACCCATTTAAGGTGGGATTAGGTGTCAAAGAGGGATGTGTTATTGCCCCAACCTTATTTTTAATCTTTATAGCTATGATTCTACATTTTGTTGATAGAAGGCTTCTCACTGCTGTGGAAATCATCTATCAGACAGAGATAAAAGCCAAAAGTATGAAAACAACTTCAGTTTGAGAGCTCCGATATGCTGATGATAAGGTAGTCTGTGTTTAATCAGAGGAAGATCTACACCCAATTTTAAACATCTTTGCAGACATATATTAAAACTAAAGTGCAGGCACCAACCAATCCCTCTGCAATGCCAGCAATACAGTTTAATAGTGTAATAATAGAAAATGTTGACCATTTTTGTTACCTTGGCAGCCACCTCACCACAAAAGTTGGCATCAACTCCAAAATACAACAGTGTTGGAGCTTTGTGAGTGCAGCATTTTTCGTTAGACTGACCATGTTGTCTGAATGTCTGATCACCATCTACCAAAGCAGTTAGTTTATCCTCAACTCAAGAATGAAACGTGAATGTTGATGGACAACAAAAGTGATTTAAAGATGGGCATAAAACTAACCTTTAAAATGTGGTTAAAAAAACTGAGAACTGGAGCTAAGCTGTTACCAATGGGAATATGAATTTTGAAAAGGCACAAATATGTGGTGAATAGAAGAAACATGCCAAGAGGAAGGCACATCAAGTAAACTGTTGTCATGACTGCCTTCCATCTGGAAATCTATGTCCTTACTTTGAAAAACTACGTGGATCCAGAATAGGTCTGTCCAGTCATTTACAGACCCATCACCAAGAAGAGACAATCATATTCTATCACGAGTGATTGCCTATGATGTGTGTGTGTGAGAGAGAGAGACACAGAGAGAGAGGGGTGGGGGGGCGAAAGAGATTCATACATGCCACCAGCTATGGTCCTTTCTTCTATTAGACAATTTTCTTCACTTGACAAAAAACCCCAATTCTTTTTAGATGCACTTTTCATCTTGGATGTTAGCAACAAGCTAATAACTTACTCTTTATTTCCCTGTTGAATAAGATATTTAATATAAACCAGAAAAAAAGACTAAAGATTTAATAAGAAGTCATGTCTGATAATATATTTGACTATCACAATTGCTTCTTTCAAATGTTGACATTTATTTTTACATTTAGATACATAAAATCAAAGACACAAATATAAAAAGAAGGTGATATAGCATGGCAGCAATATTTGGCTGCAATAACAGAGAGGGCTCTTCTAGATTTATTTTAAAGAAGAGGAAGTACCTGGTCCAAAAAAGTGTGAAAAGTCCTTGGGTTTTTCAAGTTATTGTTCTATGTCAGTACAACCTTTTCTACATATGGTATTTATTGTTCTATGTCAATAAACTCTTTTGATGGGTGGTATTTTATTGTTGGACATGGTGTTTTCTTGGAAGTAGACTGGGGGAAATAGACTATACTATTGAAACAACATAGTTCTAATTCAGATTGTTCAGCACTGAAGCTGCCCCAGATTTACCTTGAAAACACCATACCTACATGGAATATACTCCACTAAAACTATACTGCTGTTCACATCCCAGTCAGAAGCATTTTTAGCATTTACCCAAGAGTGATTTACCTGGGGAGCCCCCAATGGCGTAATGGGTTAAACACTTCTGCCGGCAAGACTGCTGACTTGAAGGTTGGGTTGTTGACCTGAAGGTTGCTGGTTCAAATCTGGGGAGGGCATGAATGAGCTCCCTCTGTCAGCTCCAGCTCCCATGCAGGAACATGAAAGAAGACCCCCACAAGGATGATAAAACATCAAACAGCCGGGCGTGCCCTGGGCAATGCCCTTGCAGACAGCCAATTCTCTCACACCAGAAGTGACTTGCAGTTTCTCAAGTCGCTCCTGATACACACAAAAATGCCAGAGACTTAGTGGTTTACTCTTCCCATTTGCTTAGGCTGGTTTCTTGTCCAGCTCTGGCAATGGTGCCATGCTCCTCTCTTCTGGGCAGCTGGATGGTCTATACAGCTTCTCCAAAACTGTCACAATTACTGTCACTATGGGATGTGGATACCATCACCACCCTCAGATCCACCATGACCAGGTCCCACCAGAAGAGAGTGGTGCACTTCAGTGAGAACCAGTCAGGGATCCAGGACAAAAGTGCAAACAGAGGGCCCACCTGGCAAAGAGGAGATAATGGCAATGGCTGCAGAAGAAGAAGAAGAAGGTGAGATGGGACCTGGTCTAGACCACTGTGATCCAACCCACGGGCCACGGGCCGTGGGTAGCATGCGCCCCACTAATTCATTTTTGTTGGCCCTTGCCCTTCTTAATGGAAAAATATTTTAATTTTAATTTTAGAAAAAATCGTTTACCCTTCTTACTACTTTAAGTTTTTAAGAAACGTTTTCTTTCTGGAATGTCTCTGGCCCTCACATTCCTATACTAAAGTTTGATTGGCCCTCAGGTAACTAAAGGTTGGACCACACTGGACTAGACAAAAGGAGGGGAAGAGTGATGCTCCACTTGATTGTACCATATCACACTCTCAGGCCTCAACTAGGCTGTCATATAATCTAGTTTAACACTGCATTATATAGTCAGTGTAGACAGGGTCTTTGCCTCAGCAGGAACTTTGGTATTCACAGAAAATTACAGGGATTTATCATATTGCAAAGCATATAACCCAGCAAGTAGCAGTGAGCATGTAAACAAAAATGGAGATGCTAGCTACAGTAAGCCTGATCTAGATTGTACAGACATAGCAAAACACAGCAGTAGACCAGGTTTTCCTAAAAAATACAAAGCAAGAAGTGAATTTTGGTATTTTTGCATTAAAGCTGAAAAGAAGCACTTTCACTGCTCAAGACATCATCTGTCATATATCAGAATTAAGGCAACTAAAAGGTGAGGAAATTTTTTTTTCAGTGTGTTCAAGCCCTTATGTCTCTTCAAAGGTTGATTTTTTTTTTTTTTAGAAAAAAGCAAGGACATAGTTTGCTCAATTTGGACTGGGTCCTGTAGAATGAAGGATATTTGGAGGAATTCATAGTTTCCAGATCACAGGATATACTCCGTATTTACTCAAACCTAATGTTCACCTTTTTTGATTAAATTATCTTCCCAAAATTAGGGTGCACATTAGATTTATGTAATATAGTAATCTTAGTGCTGAGCCAAAGCAATAGGGGAGCTCCTATTTGAGGGATGTCATCTCTAATTTAATTGCCATGGTTAAATGTTATGAAATGCTGGGATTTGTAGTTTGGTGAGGCATCAGCATTCTTTAGCAGCCCCCATGATCCCAAACTACAGCACCCATGACCCAAAAGCTTTAAGCCAGGACAGTTAATGTGGATTCAGTCTACAGCATTGATACACCCCAAGGTTTTCTTTTCAATTGCTGAAAGCTTTGGGATTCTAACACTTTTGTTTTTAAAGAAGGAATTATAAGCTTGTAGCCACTGTAATGTACATTTTTTAGCCAAATTACAAATAGTGCACTTTTTGCCTCTGCACATGACAGTCACTTTATTTCAGGGTTTCAAAATTGGGGTGCACATTAAATTCAATAGTGCATTAGACTCGAATAGCTTCATTATACTGTACTTTAGTCAAGTCACATTTGGAGTACAAGGTTTAGGTAGCCCATTTTAAGGTCTATGACATGTTCGAGCAAATATCCAGAAAACAGGAACCAGAAATGGGGAGGGGATGAATGCAGGAGGAAGTTCTGGAAATTAAAGAAATTTTAAAAGACTTGGGATATTGTTATTATTGGCTCAAATAAGAGAAAACTAAGGAGAAACCTGACTGTGATTTGAAGCACTGTCCTACAGAAGATGGAGCAGACTCTTTTGCTCCACAAGGCAGCAGACACATCAGCTAATGTAAATTGCAATAAACCGCATTTTGAATAACTTTAAGAAGTTTTTTCTATTAGACAGAATTATTCAGCACTGGACAAGACTACCTAGGAAAATGTGGGTTCTTCTTTTAAGCAGAAGCTGGGATGTTATAGATGTATTCTAGTCAGAAAACAACATTCCTTTCAGATTTGGGATTTAAAATAAAAGAGAAGCAATTATTATTTATTATTATTATTATTATTTCAATTATTTATACCCCGCCCTTCTCACTCGAGGGGACTCAGGGTGGCTTACAAGTGGCAATTGATGCCGTTACACTGATATACAATAAACTAAAATGATTAAAACAGTTAAAACAGTTAAAACAGTCATAAAATAGTCATAAAATAGTCATAAAATAGTCATAAAATACAATATACAAAGTTTAAAACAATGCAAAGTGCTTATGCCATTTAAAACAATGCAAAGTGCTTATGCCATGCAATGGGACTTAATCTGGAACACCGAAGCATATAAATCAATTTCGACACAATGAAGGGAATCTCTTTGAAAATTATACCTCGATGGTACTACTATCTAGTGGTGTGCCCTGCCGCAACTCCCATAAATGAATACAGGGCATTGTGGGCATGAGGGAGGGAAGGAGGGAGGAGGAGAAAGAAAAGAAACACTCATGCATGAAATTTCGACACCATATGAAATCAGGCTTTTGTGTTGAGATGAGTTTCGTATGGGAAGGGGCTTCCTGTTTTGTGCTTCCAAATAAACAGAAGACATGAAAGATATGGAAGAAATGGTAAGAACGAATTTTGCGCACATATCTACCACTATCAACTTAAATGGCAGACTCAATAATAGTATCCCTAAACTATGTTAGAGAAAGTGTGGAGAAACGGGCTGGACCCATATGTGACTAACATGTCCCAAAATATGAAGATTTTGAGATTACATTCTAGCATGGATAAAACAAACAGTGGGAGAAACTCTATATTTGAAAATGAAAATTAACAAATGGTAAATAGAAACCTTATATTACTCATGCTATGTGCTGCAAGGCTTGAAATAGTCAAAACATGGAAAAATAGAAAAATATCAATAAAGAATTGGCTAAATGGAATGTGGAAAAATTAACCTATAAATAAAAATTAGTAAAAGGAAAAACAAAAAAGACCTATTTGAGGATACATGGAAACAATTTATTAGATACATGTGCAAAAGAAACAGCAAATTTTAACCACCAAATGAACAAGACAAATTATTTATGAACAATTAGAAAAAATTACCACAATAACTAAAATATAGGTAATTATTAAAATTATAATAACTTAAAGCAACAGAATTGACAAAACTTTATTTGTACAAAGTTCTGTATGTGATGGGGGAGGGGAGGGAAGCATAAAGCTGGGAATAACCAATGTAACAATGCAATTGTATCATGTTAATTGTTTTTTTAATTATAAAATAGTTTATTATTAAAAAGAAAACAAATCTCCAACATTCCTTTCAAATATATGACTTCATAATTTTGTTTGTTTTCATATGTCCATCATGATGTTATACATAATATCTTCCTATTTGAATTTGCATTTCCATTCAATTCAAAGAGTAGTCTTAGACCCTAAAATAAGGTTCCTATATCCCAGGATTTGATTCCAAGTTTTATGTTTATTCCAGATTATCTGGCAGTGTAGACTCATATTATCTAGTTTAAAGCAGAAACCCGGGGATCTAGGGCCTATCTGGAAGGCCCCTAAGTCAACTTTAGAACATTTGGGCTAGGACATTTTTGTATCACGTTCTCATCTGGGAAGCCAGCTCTTCTTCTTAGAAGACTCTTTGGAAGACTACCATATATACCTGAGTATAAACTGAATTTTCCAGCCTTTTTTTAAAAAAGAAGGCTAAAAAAGCACTCTTCGGCTTATACTCAGGTGAGAGTCCTGACAGGAGGGTGTGTGGCATAAAGACCAGGACCCTCGGCTTGAGGGAGGAGGAGAGGAAGGCCTTCTCTTCTCTCGGCACAACAGTTGCGCGCTGCCCTTCTTCTCCTCCCTCAGCCGCCACCCTTCTCTTTCTCTCTCGCTGGCAAAGTCACAAGTCTCTTCACCTTCACCTTTCTCCTCTTTCCGTCTCCCTCCTTCTATTCCTCTCCTGGTTGTGCCTGCCATTCTGGGTGTGAGGCAGGAGGGGAGCGGGTGCGAGGGAGCGAAGGCATGCTCCACAGAGGCTGCATTTGCTCCCTCCTCCTCCTTCCCCCCTTCCCTTCCCTTTCCCTCCTTTTCCTGTTCTGCTGCCTGGCTGAAAAAGTGAAATCCGAGGCAAGTCCTGCTGAACAATTTCACTGCCTACTTTTCCTCCTTCCTTCTTCCTTTTCCTTTTCACTTCCTCTTCTTCCTTTTCAATTCTTCCTCTTTCCTCTTCTTGTCTTCTTTTCCTTCTGCCTCTTTCTCTTTCTCTCCTGTATTGTCCTTGCCATACTGGGTGTGAGGAAGGAGGAGGGGGAGGTACATGTGACTGCTGCAATTAGCCATCTTGATTAGCATTGAATGGGCTTTCAGCTTCAAAGCCTGGCTGGCAGCTGCCTAAGGGAATCCTTTGTTTGGAGGTGTTAGGTAACACCTCCCCAAAAAGGATCCCCCCCCTTGAAACTGCAAGGCTAGGCCTTGAAACTGCAGGCCATAAAATTCTAATGAAAGTGGCCAGTTGCAACAGTCACATGTACCTCAAGCAGACAAGAGTTTTTTCCCCCACCCAGGACATTCCACAGATATATAACCTCACTTACTGATTCATTCTTGTCTGGAATTCCCCAGTTTTTTAAAATCATGTTCTTTATTTACTGTTTTGATTTTAGAGTTTTTCAAATACTGGTAGCCAGATTTTGTTCATTTTCATGGTTTCCTTCTTTCTGTTGAAATTGTCCACATGCTTCTTATGGATTTCAAGAGAAATCAAGAGGAGGCATGCTCCACAGAGGTAATAGAGTAGGAAGAGATCCAAAAAAGCCATGTAGTCAAAACCCCTGCTTTTCCATGCAGGAAAAGCACAATAAAAGCCCCAACAAATGGCAAACCAGCCTCTGATGATGATGATGATGATGATGATGATGATGATGATGATGATGATGATGATGATGGAGGAAGAGACTCTCAAAGGCCATATAGTCCAACCCCCTCCTGCTCCCATGCAGGAAAAGCACAATAAAATCCCCAACAAGTGGTGACCCAGCCTATAATAATAATAATAATAATAATAATAATAATAATAATAATAATAATAATAATAATAATAATAATAATAATAATACCACCCCTAAAGGCAATGTAGTCCAACCTCCTTCTGCTTTCATGGAGGAGCACCACAATAAAAGCCCCCAAATGTAGCATCCCAGCCTCTAATAATGCACTTCATTTTTTTCTGCCTAAGTGGAATATCTTGCATTAGCCCCTGTTGAACTTCCTTTTGTTGGATTTGGCCCATTTCTCTAATCTGTTAAGATCATTTTGAATTCTGCTCCTTTCTTCTGGAGTATTAGCTATCTCTCCCAATTTGGTGTCACCTACAAACTTGATGATCATGCCTTCAAACCCTTCATCTAAGTCATTAATCAAGATAATATACAGAACTGGGCTCAGGACGGATAAAGAGAAGGCAAAACAAGCATGCAGGAAGTAAGGAAGAAAGAGGCAGAGACCATTTTTATTTTTGAAATTTACCAGTAGCTGCTGCATTTCCCACCCTCGGCTTATACTCAAGTCAATAGGTTTTCCCAGCTTTTTATGGTAAAATTAGGTGCCTCAGCTTATATTTGGGTCTGCTTATACTTGAGTATATACGGTAGATGTCTTTCTGAATAATATGGAAAATAGAGGGCAAATAATCTGGTTCCATATTCTAATATTGGATTGCCAGTGCCAACTACTTAACTTCTGTATAAAAGATGCTGTTGCAATATTCACATTTCCATCTTGTATTATCTTTTGTAAGTGTTCCTGATTGTACAGTGTTCCAGGGTTGTTGTATGTCTTTCGGGCTGTGTGGCCAAATTGTCCACATGCAGACTAATTCAACCAGAGAAATCAGCCATAGCAGAGCACCTGATGAACCAACCTGGACACAGCATATTATTTGAGAACACAAAAATGCTGGACCATTCCAACAACTACCCTGTTTCCCCGAAAATAAGACAGTGTCTTATATTAATTTTTGCTCCCAAAGAAGTGCTAGGTCTTATTTTCAGGGGATGTCTTATTTTTTCATGAAGAAGAATTCACATTTATTGTTGAACAAAAAAAATGAACATTACAAGCTAACATAACCAGACAAACTGTGAAACCTATCAAGAATTTCTTGTTACTGCCACTATTCCATATACAACAATCTATGGTACATGGAGGGCCACAGGAAACAGCTTGTGGGGTTTGCAGATTGCCCATCTCACACATACACTTAGCATTCAGGTGGATGGTCAGAGCACTCTTTTAAGGTCAATGGAAAGTGGGTTTTGCACTACAAGTCCCATCAGGCCTTAGCTATGGAATGGTGGGCGTTGCAGGCCAGCAATGTCTACAGCAGAATGCATGCAAAGAATGGCTTCCTCTGGGTCAAGATGAGCCACATATGGAGTAAATGCTTTGGAGGCGTCATGGCTTAGGAAGAAAGAAAAAGCATTCACTCCATATGTGGCTCATTTTGACCCAGAGGAAGCCATTCTTTGCATTCATTCTGCTGTAGACATTGCTGGCCTGCAACTCCCACCATTCCATAGCTAAGGCCTGATGGGACCTGTAGTGCAAAACCCACTTCCAAAAAGTAGAAATAATAATAATAGACCTTTCTTGAAAAATGTACCTGGTTCTCAAACACTATCTGGCACACATCCAGTGAGGAAGGAGGCAGGAAAGGCAGCCACGTGGAAGGTGAGGAGGTGGGAAAATGAGAAGGCAGGAAGAGTGCATGCCTGGCGAAAGGGAAAGAGAAAGGCAGGAGAAAAGGATCTCATGCACACAGCTTAAGGAGAAGCTGCTTCTCTCGCTTTTTCCTTCCCTCTCTTGAGCGAGTGCCGGCCAAAGAGGGAAGGGACAATCTCAAGCAGCCTCGTCTCTTTCACATTCACACAACACCGGACAGGTAGCTTAAGGAAAAACTGCTTCTCTCGCTTTTTCCTTCCCCCTCTTGAGCGAGTGCTGACCAAAGAGGGAAGCAAGGGAAGGGAGAGGGGAAAGCATGAGCGACGCTTTCACACAGCACCAGCCGAGGAAGGAGAAAGGAGCCCCGGCGGCAGCGGCTGCGGCTCCCTCCTAGGTCTTATTTTCGGGGGAGGTCTTATATTTGGCAATTCCCCCAAACCTGTACTAGGTCTTATTTTATGGGGATGTCTTATTTTCGGGGAAACACGGTATCATGTCAGACTACACAGAGAAGCCATTGAAATCTACAAGCATGTGGACAATTTCAACAGAAAGGAAGAAACCATGAAAATGAACAAAATCTGGCTACCAGTATTACAAAACTCCAAAATCAAAACAGTAGATGGGAACCAAAACTCTGAGGGCTTGACTGACAAAGGATGCCCCCAGGCAAGAGACAAAAAACATCTCCAATGCTGATTAGGGTGATTAACTGAAACATTAATGCTGGCTCCCAGTGACAAAGGACCCTTGCCACACCCCAGACTCTACACAGATATATATATTCTTTCCTATTCTTTCCTATTACTTAGTTTATCCATACCTCACAACCTCTGAGGATGCCTGCCATAGATGTGGGCGAAACGTCAGGAGAGAATGCTTCTGGAACATGGCCACACAGCCCGAAAGACATACAACAACCCTGTGATCCCGGCCATGAAAGCCTTCGACAACACATTGTACAGTGTTCCCTTACCTATTGCGGGAGTTATGTTCCAGGACCACCCACAAAAAGTGAAAATTCGTGAAGTAGGGATGCTATATTTGTGTTGTTTACAATCTCACTGGCAAGTAGCGTCTCTGCCCCCTCCTCACCTCCCCATCATATGCATGCCTTGTGAGGTAAAAATAAAGCTGCTTCAGCCTCCTTTTCTCTCCCTTTGGCTTCTCCTTCCTTCCTTCCTTCCTTCCTTCCTTCCTTCCTTCCTTCCTTCCTTCCTTCCTTCCTTCCTTCCTTCCTTCCTTCGGCTTCTCCTTAGGAAGGAAGTAGAAAAAGGGATTTATAATATTCTTTTATGATTTATACTATTATTTTAGTGTTTATTAAAAACCGCAAAACAGCAAGGGCACGAAAAGCAAACCAAGAAGTAGTGAGGGAACATTGTATAGATTTCTCTCATTATTTATAGACCTAGCATATGTCCTCCTCCATGTTGTAATGTCCTTTTTTTCTATTGAAGGGTACAAAATGGTTTCATAGAAGTTTCCTTTTTGCAATCCAAGTTAACTTCTGGCATTTTAGATTACACTACATGTAATGTATAACCAGATAGTCTGCTTGGCTGCTAGATTTCCTTCAATACTTCTCTTTTAAAGATTCTACTAGATCAGTCAAGGAGACTGCCGCATCATCAATTTGCATCATCAACTGAAATTCTGTATCCCTTAGTTCTATCTTTTGCTGCCTTCTTACTTTGATTCCTTTTATAGAAACATTATTCCTCATTCTTTCTCCTAATTAGACAAAGAGCAAAGGAAATGACACAAGAAAGAAAGGATACTTGATCCTGAACATCCACCTCTCCTGAATTCTCTTAAAGCATTTGTATATAATTATTGATCTAAGAAAGAACATGGATGTGATGCAGAACTTTGTGTGACTTATAATCCCAGCTGGATGAAAATGTGGAAGAAAACGCCTCTGTAGATTGAGCTTTAGAATCACACCTGTATTTTAATGCACCAACATTGTTGAAAGAAAATAGCAAGATGGATCAGCCTTCTATATCAGGAAGCACTGAGGGGCAACCTTATGAAATTTTAGAATTTGCCACCTACAAGGCTCCATGGCACTCTGTTCAGAAACTGAGGAGACACTTTTTAGTGGGTTTCCAGTACAACTCTAATTGTGACCTTAATGACCTCTTTGTCTGCCTTTGTGCATTATAGTAGTCCATTCTTACACACCTCTTGATCTATAGCCCATTCTCACACATGTTTCATACAATGAATCATACAATGAATACCTCAGAGTGAGAATAATAAAGTCTATGAGTCCCATCAGCATTTATCCCAGGCCTGGACATCCCTATGGGTGATCAATTAATTTAGAGGAATGACAGAGAACCATGTCTCCGGGAAGCAATAGAGATGAAGTGGTTGTTGTGTGTTCAGAGCCAGCCTTAGGTATTTTCCAAGTGTAGGCGAATAGAATTTTGGCACCACCCCCCCCCCAAAAAAAATCACTGAAAAATAAAAGCGTTGGATAAGTGAAAATGTTGGATAATAAGGAGGGATTAAGGAAAAGCCTATTAAACATCAAATTACATTAAGATTTTACAAATTAAGCACCAAAACATCATGTTTTACAACAAATCAACAGAAAAAGCAGTCTCGACTGTGCCCCCGTATGTTTGGCGCCCGAAGCGACCGCTTAATTCGCCTCATTGTTGGACCAGCTCTGTGTGTGTCTTCCTATCATTTGCAACATATCTTCTCTCTACAACAATTTATTCTTTGTTATTTTTTTGTGACAAGATTTGTTCTGAGGTTTTGACATTGCCTTCCTCTGAAGCTGAAAGAGTCACTACCTGGCTTCCGCCCATTGTTTCCTACGCAACTGCCTCCTGCAACAGTTCGACTTCACTTGAAGCACAGAGCCACGCTGGAAGCAGATCAATGTTAGAATTATAAAATTGTAGAGTTGGAAGAGACCTCATGGGCCATCCAGTCCAACCACCTACCAAGAAGAAGGAAAATGACATTCAAAGTACCTCGGACAGATGGCCATCCAGCCTTTGCTTTATGTTATGTGATGGGAGCCAACAAACTCGATGCCTCAAGTGAAGTCAAAGTGTCATAGAACAGGCAATTTTGCCCGTCTGATGTGGTCATAGATTGCCATGCTCTGAACCAGTTTTGGGCCAGGAAGGTGATTGCATTAACCACAGAACCTGGCTTTAAACTACTTTCCAGGTATTCTACCCCATTTCCCATAGAGATGTGTATCAGTGCACCAGAGGTATAAGGGTGAAATGAAAGAACACTGAGCATGTACAAAGATGGTGGATATCATCTGATGGAAGATCCTCTGAGTTTGGCTGCGTAGTTATGCAAACCACGTGGGCTGTACAATTGCAAGAAAGAGAAATTAACTTGTAATAAAACTCATTTTAAATTACAAACATATTACAGTTTTGGCACATTTAGTCAGAGCTTATTATACATATGGGAATTATATCAGGCTAAATTCATATTGCTCCCCCAGCAATAAAATAATGAGATCAGACAACCATATGGGAATAACTATGGGCAACTTTATTAAGGTTACCTATTTAAATCTTCATGAACTGCAATAAACCTGTTACAGAGGAATTAACTTAATGTGTGGTAAGCTGAGGCAGTAAGCCCCCCCAAGACCTCTTCTTCAGGTAATTTGGGCAAAACACCTGTGCACCCTGAGTGCAACTCTGCTTGAGTTGTTCCCAGGGAGACCCCTTTGGGAAGTTGCATAGTAGAGGTGTGTGAAATGAAAACTGATTAGTAATACATTTCAGAGATTCAGATGGCCCCTGCTTCATTTCATAAAGATTCAGAGGGGTCCCATTCTTATTCGTAATTCAAATCTCTAAAGCTTCGTAATTGCTTCATTAAGATCTGTTCCATTATCAGCAGTGGGGAAATTTTAGAGGCTCGTTTCTCTGTCATTCTTATGGCTATCAGGATGAAACTTGGCACACTTGTAGACAACATTTATGACTTTAAGCCTGCCAAGTTTCAGAATGTTTCAACCACCTACTGAGTTTTAGGAAATCTTTAAAGTTTTACAAAAAAGAATTTTAAAACTACAAGAGACATGCCCTTGAATTTCTACACAATAAGACAACATGAACATAAATCCTGCAAAGTTTCAGAAAGATTGGTCAATCTACTGAGTTTTAGAATTTTTAAACTTTTTTTCAATTAATTTTTAAAAGCTACAAGAGGTATCACCTCAAATTGTGGCATAATGGGATATGAGCCGGGTGGCAAGCCTGCCTAGTTTCAGAATAATCAGTCTATTCGCTGATTTTAAAGATTTGTTTTCAATTTAAGCACATGTGATTAACCTAAACTGGGCCTATAATGCAAGCAGCCCCATTCTTCTGGCATGAGCAGAATTCTGGGAAATATAGTTGAGGGTGGGGACCTTTTGAATACTCTGCTACAGAGGTCCTCACATTCGGAAACTACATTTCCCAGACTTCTGCTCACGCCAGAAAAAAGGTGTAATGTGATCACTTTCATATCAATGAGTCTTATAAGAAATAAGCACACACAATATGCTGATTAAAGACGTACTTGAGGGGAAGGAAAGGACTGGGGAGAGAATATAGCTAACTAACTATGGGAATTTGGAAAAAAATAAGTTTGATATTGGATAATTTCAACAAAGGAAGGTTGTAGACAGTATATGAAGGAACAGAAAGAAACTGAATTATCAAAAAAAAGGTACTATAAGAAAGTTTTAAGAAACACACAGAAACAGCAGCTCCAAATACATGTCTTTCTCTCAATCCTGTAAACACCACAAAAACACAGAGATGGTGAAGGGAGGAGACCAGCTTTGTAGAAAGCAGCGTCTTTCTTCTTCTGATTGGCTGACAAGGAAAAAACAGCATGCAGCTGCCCTTTTCAATCACATCAGCCCCCAACCCTCCCACCACAGACAATTACAGATGATGGAGTATGTTAAATTGAAAAAAGCTCCAAAACAACAAATTTTTATGAATCTCTTCAAAAGTTTTGGAGGCTTTCTGATTAGTAATTCTGAGATTCCTGGCCATCACCAAAACATGGTGCCTTAGGTACACACCAAGATGTAACTCCATCCCATTTTCCCACAGAACAACCTATGGCTCCACCCAAGCAAACTGCCCATCTCTAAGCAGTGTAGGGTAGGCAAAAAAACCCCTCCCTAATTAGGGGGGGGATCCTTACCCAGCTTTAATTTAGAAAATCCAGTTTACTGTAAGTTAAAATGAATTCATCTGAAATGTCATTTGGATGCCTCAGACTAATCAATTTCTTAGCCCATGTTTTAGGGCTATATAGAAGGGGCCTAAATCAGCAGAAAGTTAAATCACCCTGTAAAACTGTTCTAGGACTTTCTATCCTTCAGGAAAGTGTCAAGCATGAAACAATAAACGTCTTGACTGGATGAAATATTATCATGATCATTCTTACATCATCAATTAATACAGCACACTACAGTGTAACATAATTCCCATGCTGCTTTTGATCTAAATGCTGACAGAGGAGGAGACAAGCAAAGGAAGGGGAAAAAACTGAGAAACAAAAGAGATGGGGAAAACATGCACAAGTACAGTTGTAATGTCCTTATGCTTCATCTCAGAGGGGTCACAGTCTCAAGAAGCTGGGACTTTCCCTCCATGAGTTATCAGCAGGGCAGTTTCCCATTTAGAAGCAAAATTCTAGAAAATATCTGCTGTATAAGAGGATCTCTGTGGTGATCTGTGAATTTTGAAGCCTCGCTTTCTCACCACGGTTGCTGTCCTTGGCTGCTCTGATTTCGTTTGCCGCCCTGCTGCTCCCAAGCCCACTTTCCTTTGCCAGAAGGGCTTCATGGTAGCTTGGGAAGCAGCAGGGCAGCTAAGCAGAGCAGCTGTCATAGAGCAACAGTGAAATGAAGGGGAGAATTTGAAGAATATGGCTGAGTTGTAATTGTGATCAGGTTGATTAGCAAAGCTGAAACACCTGCTGGGGACAGACGTCAGCAATGACCCTCTAATTGTGGGCTTTGTCCTTTGGCTGGTCAGTAGAGAATTAAATATATATTCACATACATACATATTTCCAAAGATATCTCACTTTTTTATAAATATGAATCAGTGATTTTCTAAGGAGTTCTCCCCAAAGAATAATGTTTTAATTGCTGTTATTATCTTCATAAAGCTGTCCTGGCAAGTTTCTTCCCAGTGGTTATTTAAAGCTTATCTCAAAGACACTAATAGCAGTGGAAGGTCTAATTGAAGGCAACCATTCTGGAATTCCACTTGCAGAGTTTTGGTCATCATCGTCATCATCATCATCATAACCATCATCATCTCCTAAATCAGTCATCATCTTTTTCTAATGTATAGCATAGTTGCATTTTCACACCCAAGTGTGGGACACAACACAGCATTGCAGGGGAAAGTGGTTACTAGTTAATATAAAAAAGATAGCAGCACAGATAATGTCAGCCTTGTGAAGAAAAATACATAGACAATAAAGAGAAACTCAATATTGTAAATTTAAATGAGGGTTATCTTGGGACAAACCTTAATGCAGAACACAGAATACTGTTCCACCAACTTTAAAAGAGCATATTAGTTTAAACAAGTTGCATAATGCTACTGATTCTGTGATTACCAGGAAAATGTTCAGAAAGGTAAAAAGTATTCCAAAAGCCCTTGAAAGTTTGGCAGAAGTAGATTGGAAGAACTTAGCTTTCCATAGCACTTGGTGGAACTTGGTTCCATTCCTCAGTTAATAGCATTGGCTTCTAGCCAGGTTATGGGTCTCCAATCCAGTTAAAAAGAACTATTAATTTCAACTGGTTCTATGTTTGTTTTGACAATGTGAAATTTTCGTTTGATTTTAAAAAAAATCATAAATGTTGACTTCTTGTAGATGGTAGTATGTTTGCTCTATTCCTAGACTTCTTTTCCTTTTTCTTTTTCTTGATATCTAAATCAGTTTATGACCAAAGCATCTCCCACAAATGTCTCAAATGCATTGGCTTCGAGCATCCCTCCAGGCAATGATTGCTTTTACTTGTTATTCTGAATTTGTGACATCCTTTGACTTGACAGTATGTGTTATACAACAATCTTTACACTATGTCCAAGAATCCATTATTTCGAGGTCTTATTTCATGCAGCCATTCTTGCTGTTTTTGTTTGGAACAGTGAGATATTGTGTGCAACATTTTTGGTAGACTAAAACATGCTGCTTATTTGCTCTTTCTGAGTACACCCCATTTTAGGTGTTTGCTTTATTTGACCACTTCTATAACAGTCAGCTTTCCTACAAATATGGCACATGCTAAATTCTTCTATTGCAGAGTAACAGTTTTAAAATACTTGCATTGCTCTTGTAATACATGTGAATGTGTTCATGTGCCTTCAAGTCACCTGTCAGCTTACAGAAACTCTATTTGGGCAAGGAATACTAAGAGGTGGTTTTACCAGTCCCTTCCTTTGAAATATAATCAACAGTACCCAATACTTTACTTTTCTTAAAATAAAACATTATGTCATAGAACAATCACAGTGACACTTATACAAAAAAGCTTATGTGATTTCCAAACAAAATAGCCCATAAGTCTGACTGCAAGGACCTCCCAGACACTTCAAAATAGTAGTCATCAGTCATATCAGTAATTGTTGCTGCTATTGTTTTGTTGTTGTTGTTGATATCCCACCTTCTCCAAACATTGGGATTCAAGGTGGTTTGTAGTTTAAAAGAGCAATACAGTACTATTAAAAATATACAATACATGCATATTAAAATTAAACCAGTCACAGTATTATTTTATTTATTATTTATTACAATATTTATATCCCGCCCTTCTCACCCAGTAGGGAACTCAGGGAGGCTTACAGTAAAACACATATATAAAATTGTACAATACATTGTGAATCAATTAAAAAGTTATTAAATTACATCAGACATTCATAAAAACACTTATAAAATACAGATAGGCATTATTAAATCACTTCAAATGCAATTAAAATAATACAACACAATTAAAAAGATAAGAAACATTCATTTTAAACCAATAAAGTACCCTATAGCCCATTATTTATAACCATCATGTATTAAAGTTCCAGAGTCTTGGAGCAGCCACTAAGAAGGCCCCTTCTAGCATCCCCACCAATTATGGTGTGAAGATGGGAGAACTGAGAAAAGAGGCTCTCTTGCTGATCTCAGGGCCTGAAGAGTCACATAAGGGGAGATATGGTCTGGCAAACCTGAGCATATAGGGCTTTATAGTTCATAACCATCACATTGAATTGTGCACAGAAAAAAACTGGGAGCCAGTAAATCTATTTTGACAGAGAAGTACTATGATCCATGTGAGATGCCCCAATTATTACACTGGCTACAGCTGTTTGAACACTTGCCAAAGACCACTCCATGTAGAGCATGTTACAATACTCCAAATGGGATATAAGTAAAGAATGTATCACCGTGGCCAGATTTGGAGTTTCAAGAAGTGGGCATAATTGGCTCACAAGCTTTCAAAGTGTGGAAGTACTCCTGGCCACCACAGAAACCCGGGCCTTCATATTAGGGGGGGGAAAAACCAAATGGTGAACCTGTGTCTTCAGGAGACACAGATTCACCATCTAATGCAGGCTGAATTCCTGTTCCCTGATTTGTATTCCAAATGACCAGGAGCACCTCTGTGGTATATGGATTAAGAAACAATTTGTTTGCCTTCATACATTTCATTACTGATGACAAGATTGATCAACTCCAGTAATGATATCAATGAAGTTGGTCTACTTTGAGAAGTTCTGCCTTAAATCTCTCCTCACCCAGAATTAAATAGGGAATGTAGATGTGTGGTATTTCAGAGAGTCCTGCTAAAATCAGTATATAATTATGAAATTCATAACATTTGAGGTTATGCATTTATTCCTTAAAATAAATATTTTCATGTGCATATGTTGAGTTGTTTCCAAAAGGTACCATATACATTTGAACAAATTTAACAGGAATAAAAAACATGCTATAAGTTATTTTGCTACAAAAGCCATGTACCAAAGTGGTTTGATGCATTTTGATAGTTTTGATATGTACATAATATTCTACTCCTGTACAACAATATGCTGCCACTTATAACTAATTTTCCAATTATTATTATTACTAGATTTAGTACCTTTTGGAAACAAACTCCACATGCGTAATTGTTATATACACATGAAGTGACCCTGACTATCATCTGTAATCCTAATTCATAGTTAATATTTTGGTTAAAGAACAGTATTCCAAAGTTATTCAGCATCATTGTTTTGTAAATTTTTGTAACTGTTGTATGAATCTAGCCTAAATGTCTCTTTTCTTCTGACTGCTGGATCCAGTGTATCTTGTTTCTTTCAACAGCAAGTACGGTATATCAGATAGCACAGTCGGATGCAATTGTACAACTTGGTTGTATTTTATTGCCCTCATTTACAGATATAATGGTGACGCTGCTGAGAGGGAGGCAAAATAGTGTTATACAGATAAAGTATCCCTACACAACACAGCTTTTTATTGTTCATCATCTGTCCCCATCTCAGATGGTTGACACACACAATGCAGAGCCTCTCTCACAAAGACATGCTGATGTATAAGAAGACATGCCTTCATATATACAGATCCCAAGATTTAAAGGTCTTAGAAGTTTAGCATAAAAATGGTTCTTATAATCACAATTTTGACTTTTGCCTCATCTATTAAAAAAACCCATGTATTGTTCTCCCAGCACTGTGAGGCTGCTTGTAGATTCAAAGTACTGTGCAACCAAATGAACATCTAATTCATTCCCTTATATAGTAAGGCTTAGATACCATTATGTGAAGTAATAGCTAAATGAAGAAATATTTGTTTAAAAAAAGCCTCTTTGTGGCATCAAAATGGGGAAATTATTATTTTTTACTAACAGATGCAGAATACTGTGCATGTAGCCATACTCTAAGTTCTATTTTTACAATGAAATCCTATACAAGTTACCTGGCACTGAAATGAATAATGATTGCTTTGGAAGCACTATGTATAGAATTACATTATTAGTCTAGTTTTATATTTTGTTTGTGAAAATCTATTAACAACTTAGCTGTGTGTGGATATTATTTCCACCACCCATTGTTTACAATTTCATGTAGAGTGCAGTGTAATTCACAAGGCCCCATTTTGATTCTTGAAGGTCATCCAGGTCTCTGTATGTAGTCAAGCAATCCTGTTTTTCAAAGGTCAGCAAGAAGAAAAAAATGTAAAACTCTCCTTTTGGTCTGCTCTGGCTCTGGAGTAATATGATACTTCTGGAATCAATACATTCTCAAGACAGCGTTCTATGGAAAATGTAAACCTTAATGTTATCTGATATTTGGGTTGTACAAACTCAAGCAAATTGCAGAAACTATAATCCCAGGCTGTGAACTGCTGGTCCAGATATAATCAGTAACATGCTCCTCTGTCTGTTAGCAGGGTTCCTTGGGCAGCAGAGGAAAAAAGATTGAGTATTATTGTAGTTTTATTTGTGTTTTCAATAAATGTATAGATAACTGGATAATGCTAATTATTCTATCACTATCAGAGCATTTTGTATTGTACAAAAGATTTTATAGTTATTAGCCTATAGGGCAAAGATGGAAATAATGTACGGCTTCTAATATTGTTGGAAAGAAACTCCCAACTTTCCTCAATGTTTTGGGAAATGAGACAAATCCTAGAGGCAGATAGTGCAAGTCCCATTTAATTCTCTGTCAACTGCAGTTTAAATTGTTTTGAAGTTTAGAAAGAGCCCAGCCTGGAGTTTTAGGGCCCAAAACGCGTGAGCTTGTGCACTTTTACTGGAGACATCCAAATGATACCTCCTTTAAAATAAAATTTATTTGAGATAAAGCAGAAAAACCCTACTTTGTCCTGAATTAATTTGATACCTGGTAAGATCTAGATCTTTGATAAGATCTGGGTCTTTCCAGGTACGGGCCCAGTGTGGATTGTGATCCCTGGGCCCAATCCACACAGCCCTCCCAGGCTTTTCGGACTCAATGAACCTGGAAAACCTAGATGGCACCAACCTCCCCCCAAAACCTCCTACCCCCCCCCCCCGCCCCCGGTCTCCTGGCACATCATTTCCACACATCCGAAGGACTCCAGAAGTTCTTTAATGGTGGCTGGGTACAGAGCCATCCCGAGGTAATTTTTGGGAGTAGGCGACCGGAATTGTGATGCCTAGGGCACCTTTGGCCCCTGACCCTGTGGCCATTACTGTCCAGGATGAAAAAGACTTGGGTTTTTTCCCATGTCAGCAAGATTCAACTCCTTTCCAGATGCCTCATGTTGACATCTCCAAACCAGAGCCAATTAAGGATGCCCTTGAAACTGTGCCGGCTCTCCCAGATTCTCCGGAGGTTTAGTGTTTGATCGTAGGGCATTTGTACAAACAGAAAGATCGCGAAGACAAACTTTGCGGAGAAGCACCAGATTAGCGGCGCGTGGAGACTATGGCTAAACCCTGTTCTCTTGGGAAGAATTTGGGAGTTAGACACCTGGCACGGTGACTGTGACAAGCTCAGTTCTCTTGGGAAGTTTTAGGGAGTCAGGCACCTGGTTTGGGGGAGCTTATGAAGTTCAATAAAAGTACTGCGCTGAAAACATTTCTTTGCAGTATCAACTTTACTTCTGACTGGAAAGCAACATCATCTCTAGCTCCTGGAATTCAAGCAGCCTGAAGGTGCGCTACTCTTGAGTAGACCGGGCGCTGGTCTACCTCCCTGCCCAAGTTTGGACTGCGTTTCAGCTCCTGTTCATCTAGTTCCTGCCTTGCCCTGAAATCCTGCTTTTGGACAATTTACTCCAGAGAACTCTTATTGCCTCTTTGATCCTTTTCCCCCACTCAATACTCGGGCCGAGTGTGTTTCGGTTTTGGGACTTAGAGTATTAGAGTACTGGGTATTAGAGTCCAAATACTGGACATAAGACTATCACTTATTGGACTAATTTTGATCTTTTCTGGAAGGTCAATTGCTTATTCAACTTTGGTGCTTATTTCCTTTTGGAACTTTATTTGCTTTAATAAAGATATTATATTGTTATTGGTCTCTGTGTTGGTTTTTGGTGCTCTTGCTGCCTTGGGGTGTAACAGGAATTTTGGCACCCCTCCCGAATTTTGCTCCCCCCCCCCAAAAAAAAAGAGTTGATAAATACTGGCGCCGACACCAGTGGAAGGCCCAGCCACCCGTCCGCGTGGCCCCCTCCTGCTCTCCCTCGCTGTCACCCACCACCCGCCTGTCAACTTGGGAGTTGTAGTTCTCCCTTCCCCAGAGAGCCCTACACCCAGCCAAGGATGGCCCTGGCCCACCTCCCAACACAGGGCCTGGCCCTCCTCCTCCTCCTCCTCCTCACAACCCCACACAAGAAGGCAGAGAGACCCACAAATAAGGAAGGCATGTCCCCAATCTCCCTCCCTCCCCCCCTCCCTCAGCGCTTCTCCTTCTTCTTCTCTCTTAGGCCTCCATCTTTCTCTCCCCCTCTCTCTCTGCCCAGACAAGCCCCTCCTTACCGCCTGTCAATCAAGGCCAGAGAGTGGCACGCAGCCAATGGGGGGCCTCCGGTGGGTGGGGTGTCACAGGCTCAGCCAATGGGAGGGGGAGGGGGCGGGCTCCAGGGAAGGAGACCAAGGACGATGGTCGATGGTCCTGTGCACGTGCACAGGCCTTCCAATCAACCCCACGGTCAATTGAAAGGCCTGCGCACACACACAGGACCATCGACGGGTGGGCAGCGGGCGACAGTGAGGGAGAGCAGGAGAGCGGCCACCCAGATGGGTGGCTGGGCCTTCTGTCGCCGCCACCACCTCAACAGCGCCCCCGCATGGTCTGTGCCACAAGCAACAGCTTAATTGGCCATAATGTTAGACCACCTTGGGCTGGGTAAGTTCTTTACTTTTTATGGGATTCTTTCAGGGAGTTTTGAGGTGTTTGGTTGCCTTCCCAGAAGGTATCAGACGAGCATCTAGACACACCTCTGGGAAAGCGTGGGTTTTTTTTTGGGGGGGGAGATGTGGGAACTTAAATGCACACCTAAGAAGGTTTCTCAAACCTTCTTGAGCATGCATTTAAGTGATGTCTGGAGGCGGCCTTAAAGAGCACCTGACACTTGGTATAACCAGCATTTACGATTAAGGTGAGGCTTTTGCATTGAACATTAAAACAAGGTGCTGTTACTTCCCTATTTCAGCCAGTCTTCCTCAAAAACAAAGAAATTCTTATCATCTCTGGGGACAAAGCCCAGTGAGAAGCAAGATTCTGTTTTATCCAGCTGAAACGCTAAGCACCTGTCCTACTGGAAAATTTGATAAATGGTTTTATAAGGACCAGCCTAAGGATCTGTGTATGTTTAGTATGGAAAATACAAAAGTGAAATTTGACATGATAGCCATCTTTAAATATATAAAAGTGTGCCAGGAAGAAGATGGAGCAATATCATTTTTTCTGCTCCAGAGACTAGAACATTAGTTAGAGGATTCAGATTACCAGAAATGATATTTCACCTAAATACCAGAAATAACATCTTTATTGTAAGAGCTGTTCAGCCATCGAATAAACTGTCTTGGTGGTAAATTCTTCTTCCTTGGAAGTTTTAAACATAGGTTGGATGGGCCTTTTTCGGGAGGCACTTTGCAATCTCTTCCAGCTATAAGATTCTATGATTTGATGGTGATTCTATGTTTATGAGAACATTTGATAGGCAAGATAAACTGATTCATTCTAACTAGTGAGCCAGATTCCTTTATTATCTCAATTACAAATAAGATGCTAGTGCTCCTGACCATGCATCAATTCAGCCTCTTTAAATATTTTCAAGAGGGCTAATTGACTAACCTGTAACTTAAGAGTTTGCAGTCAGGTTATTATCAAGAGTGTGTGTGTAGAATTGGTAAGACTTTTATTTATTTTAGCATGGTGGTGTTTGGCTACTTCCCTTTGACCCTTTTGCAGCTTTTCCCTTCTCCTGCAGCAGTCATGACTAAGTCATACTATGCCCTTGCCTTGTGAAACTGCCCTCAGTAATGCCAACCATTGCGGACTCTTTCACATTGGCTAAAATGTGAATTGAATTGAAGTTTAAACCTCCAATTCCACCCACATTTCCCAGCCACTTGGGGGGGGGGGCACTCCACCTTTCTGGCTGGGGGGGGGTGACCATATACCCTCCTGTGCCAGCCTCTTCCCCTCCCTTCTGCCCTGTTCTTACCAGGACTAGCCTCCTGTTGGCACCCAGAAATGATGTCAGAAGACTTTGGAGGGGGAATTCCCTCCTACCTTCTCCAAAACCCTTTGAGGTGCCTCTGTCTTGCAGCTTATCCATATAAATACAGGGCAAAAGTAAGGGCAAAGGCTGGAGGCCAGCACTGCCCCTTCCTCCATAGGCTACCTGAATTAATGGAGGCAGGATGGCTGTGGGGACTGCCCCCAAGATAGCAGACATGGCAATCACAAGAGGCAGTGTCCACAGACCCCATACCTGGGAAAATCCAGATCTTCCTGGAAGGTCCACATCTTTTAAAGTGTTTTTTAACCTGGAATAAATCTGTACCATTTGGGTGCCTCATAATAATGAACTCCTACACAATGTAGGCAATGTACACTCAGCTGATGACACTCAGCTTATGTTGAAGATGGAAGGCCGACAGGACTTTGTACCCGATAACTTTCATCAATGCCTCGAGGCTGTTACTGGATGGCTGCGTGCCAGCAGGTTGAGGGTGAATCCAGCAAAGACAGAGATCTTATGGCTGGGTCGACCGGGCAGTGGGGATATCCAGTTGCCTACCCTGGATGGTGAGGCGCTACGCCCGTCATCATTGGTAAAGAGTCTGGGAGTCCTTTTGGACCCTCTACTGACGATGGAAGCCCAGGTCTCTGCCATTAGTAGAACCACCTTCTTTCACCTGCGGCAGGCTAGACGGCTGGCCCCCTATCTGTCAAGGGACGACTTAGCTACAGTGATCCAGGCCACAGCCATCTCAAGACTGGACTACTGTAACGCCCTCTACATTGGCCTTCTTTTGTCGGTGATCCGGAAGCTCAAGTTGGTACAAAATGCAGCTGCTCGACTTCTTGCGGGAGTCCCGATGAGATGTCATATAACACCAATCCTACTACAGCTACACTGGTTACCAATTGAGCACCGGATCACTTTCAAAGTGATGGTGCTTACCTTTAAGGCCTTACATGATCTAGGGCCAATGTACCTGAGGGACCGCCTCACCCCCTACCAACCCCAGAGATCCCTCCGTTCGGAGG